>NC_083116.1:93233488-93573131 GCF_949774975.1 Lagenorhynchus albirostris
AAAAGCTGGTTCTTTGAGAAGATAAACAAAATTGATAAACCATTAACCAGACTCATCAAGAAAAAAAGGGAGAAGACTCAAATCCATAGAATTAGAAATGAAATAAAAGTAACAACTGACGCTGCAGAAATACAAAGGATCATGAGAGATAACTACAAGCAAGTATATGCCAATAAAATGGACTACATGGAAGAAATGGACAAATTCTTAGAAAAACACAACCTCCTGAGACTGAACCAGGAAGAAATAGAAAATATAAACAGACCAATCACAAGCACTGAAATTGAGACTGTGATTAAAAATCTTCCAACAAACAAAAACCCAGGACCAGCTGGATTCACAGGTGAATTCTATCAAACATTTAGTGAAGAGCTATCACCTATCCTTCTCAAACTCTTCCAAAGTATAGCAGAGGCAGGAACACTCCCAAACTCATTCTACGAGGCCACCATCACCGTTATACCAAAGCCAGGCAAAGATTTCACAAAAAAAGAAAACTACCTACCAATATCACTGATGAACATAGATGCAAAAATCCTCAACAAAATACTAGCAAACAGAATCCAACAGCACAGTAAAAGGATCATACACCATGATCAAGTGGGATTTATCCCAGGAATGCAAGGATTCTTCAGTATATGCAAATCAATCAATGTGATAAACCATATTAACAAATTGAATGAGAAAAACCATATGATCATCTCAATAGATGCAGAAAAAGCTTTCAAGAAAATTCAACACTCATTTATGATAAAAACCCTGCAGAAAGTAGGCATAGAGGGAACTTACCTCAACATAATAAAGGCCATATATGACAAACCCACAGCCAACATCATTCTCAATGGTGAAAAACTGAAACCATTTCCACTAAGATCAGGAACAAGACAAGGTTGTCCACTCTCACCACTATTATTCAACATAGTTTTGGAAGTTTTAGCCACAGCAATCAGAGGAGACAAAGAAATAAAAGGAATCCAAATTGGAAAAGAAGATGTAAACAGTCACTGTTTGCAGATGACATGATGCTATACCTAGAGTATCCCAAAGATGCTACCAGAAAACTACTAGAGCTAATCAATGAATTTGGTAAAGTAGCAGGATATAAAATTAATGCACAAAAATCTCTTGCATTCCTGTACACTAATGATGAAAAATCTGAAAGAGAAATTAAGGAAACACTCCCATTTACCATTGCAACAAAAAGAATAAAATATTTAGGAATAAACCTACCTAAGGAGACAAAAGACCTGTATGCAGAAAACTATAAGACACTGATGAAAGAAATTAAAGATGATACAGACAGATGGAGAGATATACCATGTTCTTGGATTGGAAGAATCAACATTCTGAAAATGACTCTACTACCCAAAGCAATCTACAGATTCAGAGCAATCCCTATCAAACTACCACTGGCATTTTTCACAGAACTAGAACAAAAAATTTCACAATTTGTATGGAAACGCAAAAGACCCTGAGTAGCCAAAGCAATCTTGAGAGTGAAAAATGGAGCTGGAGGAATCAGGCTCCCTGACTTCAGACTATACTACAAAGCTACAGTAATTAAGGCAGTATGGTACTGGCACTAAAACAGAAATATAGATCAGTGGAGCAAGATAGAAAGCCTAGAGATGAACCCACACACATATGGTCACCTTATCTTTGCTAAAGGATTCAAGAATATACAATGGAGAAAAGACAGCCTCTTCAATAAGTGGTGCTGGGAAAACTGGACAGCTACATGTAAAAGAATGAAATTAATTAGAACACTCCCTAACACCATACACAAATATAAACTCAAAATGGATTAAAGACCTAAATGTAATGCCAGACACTCTAAAACTCCTAGAGGAAAATATAGGCAGAACACTCTATGACATACATCACAGCAAGATCCTTTTTGACCCACCTCCTATAGAAATGGAAATAAAAACAAAAATAAACAAATGGGACCTAATGAAACTTAACAGCTTTTGCACAGCAAAGGAAACCATAAACAAGACAAAAAGACAACCCTCAGAATGGGAGAAAATATTTGCAAATGAAGCGACTGACAAAGGATTAATCTCCAAAATATACAAGCAGCTCATGCAGCTCAATATCAAAAAAACAAACAACCCAGTCCAAAAATGGGCCAAAGACCTAAATAGACATTTCTTCAAAGAAGATATACAGATTGCCAACAAACACATGAAAGGATGCTCAACATCACTAATCATTAGAGAAATGCAAATCAAAGCTTCAATGAGGTATCACCTCATACTGGTCAGAATGGCCATCAAAAACTCTAGAAACAATAAATGCTGGAGAAGGTGTGGAGAAAAGGGAGCCGTCTTGCACTGTTGGTGGGAATGTAAATTGATACAGCCACCATGGAGAACAGCATGGAGCTTCCTTAAAAAACTAAAAATAGAACTACCATATGACCCAGCAATCCCACTACTGGGCATATACCCTGAGAAAACCATAATTCAAAAAGAGTCATGTACAGCAATGTTCATTGCAGCTCTATTTACAATAGCCAGGACGTGGAAGCAACCTAAGTGTCCATCGACAGCTGAATGGTTAAAGAAGATGTAGCACATATATACAATGGAATATTACTCAGCCATAAAAAAGAAACGAAATTGAGTTATTTGTAGTGAGGTGGATGGACCTAGAGACTGTCATACAGAGTGAAGTAAGTCAGAAAGAGAAAAACCAATACCGTATGCTAACACATATATATGGAGTCTAAAGAAAAAAAAATGGTTCTGAAGAACCTAGGGGCAGGACAGGAATAAAGACACAGATGTAGAGAATGGACTTGAGGACATGGGGAGGGGGAAGGGTAAGCTGGCACGAAGTGAGAGAGTAGCATGGACATACATATATACTATCAAATGTAAAATAGACAGCCAGTGGGAAGCAGCCGCATCGCATTGTACAGGGAGATCAGCTCCGTGCTTTGTGACCACCTAGAGGGGTAGGATAGGGAGAGTGGGAGGGAGACGCAAGAGGGAGGAGATATGGGGATATATGTATATGTATAGCTGATTCACTTTGTTATAAAGCAGAAACTAACACACCATTGTAAAGCAATTATACTCCAATAAAGTTGTTAAAAAATAATAAAATTTAAAAAGAAAAGACATGGAAAGCAGTGGAATACTGAGGTGTTTAAAACCCAGGCATGCAGAACACAGCAGATATAAATTTTCACTGCAGTGAGGTCAGGATAATTTCAGTTTATCCAATGAAAAGGAAAATAAACTTTTTTTTTAAACATCTTTATTGGAGTATAATTGCTTTACAATGGTGTGTTAGTTTCTGCTTTATAACAAAATGAATCAGCTATGCATATACATATATCCCCATACGTCCTCCCTCTTGCGTCTTCCTCCCACCCTCCCTATCCCACCCCTCTAGAGGAAAATAAACTTTTATGACCTGGTGGGGCTAGAGCAGGTTTAGTTAAAGGTACGTGGTAAGTTTCTAGTTATTGCTGCAGATGCTCTTTTCCCTCGTCCTTGGGAGTGTGCCAACTTCTTCTTCATGCCATTTTCTATCCTCAAAAAGAAAAAGATTTCAAATGGGTATTTTTCTGACGATAAAAGTAATATTTGGGGCTTCCCTGGTGGCGCAGTGGTTGAGAGTCTGCCTGCCAATGCAGGGGACACGGGTTCGTGCCCCAGTCCGGGAAGATCCCACATGCCATGGAGCAGCTAGGCCTGTGAGCCATGGCCGCTGAGCCTGCGCGTCCGGAGCCTGTGCTCTGCAACAGGAGAAGCCATAACAGTGAGAGGCCCACGTACCGCAAAAAAAAAAAAAAAAAAAGTAATATTTGATAATTATAAAAATTCAGAAAAAGCAGACATTTTATATATAGGTATAAAATCATTTTTATACCTATATATAAAGAAAGCTCAGCAATCAGGGATGATGCTATAGATGTTTTGGTATGGATCCTTCCAGTCTTTTTTTCTGTGCATATATATGTCAATATGTACCGGTATCTTTAGTTTCATTGGGATCATACTACATTTATCAACATAGCATGGATGTCTTTCATACCAATTAATACCAGTCAACAGCCTACTTTTCATGGTTGCGTAGTGTTCAATTCTGTGCATGTGTCATGACTGATTATTCCATGACCAGTGTTGTAAATGAGCCAGGGGCTTCCCTTGGAGTGGTTCCTCCGTGGTCACTTGGCTCTCTGTCAGAGATGGTTGGTGACTCAGGGTTTCTGAAATTACTTTCTCTTACTTATTTATGCGGGTTAGTGATAGCCCTCAAAGCACAGGTCATGGACGGAAAAGGGAATAGAGAGGTCTGTTAAAAAATCAGCTCAAAAGCCACTGTCTTCAGCTTTCCCTGAATGAGCCCCACTCCATGCGGTCACTCTTTCTTCTGCGTCCCAACAGAAGAGGGACAGAATAGTATGCAGGAGCATGGGCTCTGGAGCCAGACTGCAGGGGTTTGCATTCTGACTTCGTGACATTGGACATATTACTTCACATTTCTCTGCCTCAGTGTTCTCATCTGTAGCATGGGGCTAATACTAGTATCTACCTTCTGGGCCAGATGAGATGATCCATGCCAGAAGGACCCAGCAGCACAGGACCTGGCACATAGCAAGAACTCAACAAGTGGTGAGGGTTATTATTATTACTCAGTTCATTCAAGTGGCCCTCCCAGTTAGTAGCTAGGGAGCTCATCTGGATGCCTGGACAGCCCAAATAGATTATAGACTCTGAAAAGTTCAGATGCCAAAGTGACTACAGTGTTTTCCAGATAGTGAGCCCCCGGCCAATGTTACTGATTGATCGTCTAATCCAAACTGACTTGCTGCAATGGTGGGGTCCTCTTGGTTGAATTTGGCCTCCATTTCCTGTTAAAAAAACAAAAGCAAAGCAAAACAAAACAAAAACCCCAGAGACCCTAATAAGCGGATGTAGGTGAAATACAGTTCCTTCAGGTAGGTCAACATCATAGCTGTGGGCTTTCCTACACTCTATCTAAGGAAATTCTTGACCAGAAGAACCTATAGATCTCTTAAATGATAGTGAAAATGACAAGAAATATTTAAAAGAACTAAAAACCGTATTATTCCAAAAGACCAGTCTATAACAGAAGAACAAATCTTGTATTCCCTCATTTATTTGGGATTCTTGGGAACTGAATTTTTTTCCAGTAAGTAGATTTTCTAGATGGTGGAAGCTTATTCATTTAACCACCATAACAGTTTGCATTTTAACCATTTTGATGTAATTCTTTCTAATGCCTGTTGCATGGGTTATGGCTTTCATATAGCGAATATATTGAAAACATGTCAGCCAATTTGTTAAGCTTTGAGGCCTCATTGTGAATGTGTTGCTGTCATTTGTTTTTTTGTTGTTGTTTGTTTGTTTGCTCTGCCAAATGATATCAGTGCCATTTGCCTTCTAAAGACTCAGACAACTGTACCTTTACACAGTTCTTTTCACTTTTCACTTTTTTCTCTCACTGGTAGGGTGTGTGAGTTTTTACTTTTTACTACAGAAATGTGCATAATCGCTTTCCCCGTCTCCAAAACACCTTTCTAACTTACTGATTTATAAGCTTTATACCCTGGGAAAACAGAACCCCAAGTCTGTTACTATTTTGTATACAGTAAGATTAATAGGTATTGAATGAAATCACGTATTTAGTCACAGGATTTTTGACCATTCGAGGACTTTAAGAATTTACTTCCTGGTTGTAGGCTGTTATGTGGTAGAAGTTTGACTCTGGGCAAAGTGCCATTTTATTTATAAGCTGTTGTGCTTATTGTTTTCCATTCTAGCACACGTGCCTTCCTGTTGCTCATAGGTAGAGAAATTAAATTAAAGAAAAATAATAACCTGTCTCTGGGCAGTTGGTAAAGTCTTGTAAAGTGGGATTTGGATATTTTTAATAGAAAGAAAGGTAAAATAGTCTTAGATATAATTTCTTGAGTGTTTTTCCATTTTCTTTACAGAGAAATAATGATGCATCTGTCGGGAAACTCACAGACTAAGAAGTTATAACCATTACACGTCACTACCAGGTGCCTGAGGATCCCCGTCCAGATACGAATGTCCTAATTGCACAGGCCCATGAACAGCTCAAGAAAAATACTTTTGAGAATTTTGAAAGACTCATTGCTACCTGTGTATACCAAGATCGGGAAAAGTAAGCTTTTATTTTATTGATTCTAATAAATCATTTACGTTTCTGTGAACCTGACTAATGAAGGAATTTGTATTTTATCAAAAAGGGCAAAAAGAAAATTGACATGTCTTCTCATACTCCACCATGTAGCAAAGCCACCTTAAATCATTTTTGGAGATTATCTGGGTACAAATATTTCATAGTGATGGATGGTGAGCTTTGCTTGTTGATGGAATAGGGGGGGCCCTGTATCTTCAAAAGAATAGGATTGCCCCTTTGCATTTTCTTTTAATTGGTTTCTAGAGGCTTTCAATTGAAACATAGTAAATCAATGTTAGAAGGTTTAATTCTGAGATGTCGTCTCTTTACATTATTTTAGTGATAAGTGGGATTTATAAGTGTGACTTTTATAATACACAGAACAGGGAATTTGCAAGTATACTTTATATAGAATTTCTTTGAAATTATTTCTCCTTGAAGATAATGAAGCTCAGCATAATCTATTTCGATTTGTTTTTTTTTTTTTTTGGTATACATTTATCGTGTTTGCATTGAGCTTTATTAAGTCACTGTTACAAACAACTGGAGCTCCATCTTAATATATTTTGGTGTTCATCTTATCCACAGACTGATATAGTGGGGGGGGGCGGAATACTCAACTGGAGTTAGAAAACCTTAGATCAAACTCTAGCCTCTGATTTTATTACTACAGACCACTACCATCTCTTTCCCCCATGACCCCTTCCTTCATCCCCAAACCTGAAGTCTGCACCCCAAGTGGCTACCTACATACCCTAAATATCGTTGAAGGTCCCATAGTTTATTTTAGTTGTGAATGGTTTTTTTCCTAATCCATAATACAACCTTGTTGAGTTGTTATAAAGATGGTATTTTTCCTTGAATCTTTAAGCTTCTCTGAGCCTCCTGGAGGATGTGTGGCCTGAGCTTTGCATGACCCTGGCCTTACCGTCCACCCTAGTGGTACCCCTTCCCAGGGTGAGAATTGTGACCCTCCTTCGCTAAAGGAACACCTCCTGGGAAAATGGGGCTAGTTGATCAGACAACTCTGAGGTTCTCCAGATCCAACAAGCTCCAATTCTAGACATAAACATTCTCCTATCATTTTATAAACTACTGCAAAGAAAGAAGCCCACTTTCTTTCCTGTTGGTTCTAATTTTGCCTGATGCCTGGAAGAACACTGTCTGAGTTAGAACATTGGACAAGCATTTCTGTGCCCTCAGCAGGCTGGGGAAAATGACTGTTCGGCTGGTCTGGAGAAAAAATTGAGGTGAATGTTAAGGCCCCGGTTGGGGCTTCTAGGTTATAAGGTTTGGGTCCAAGGAAAAGACTAGAAAAACACCCTCCAGTCATATAATACTTGTGTTGGAGGCTCTAGATGCCTGTCAGATTAAGAGATGTTTTCAAATATCAGAACCATTTTTGACTAGTGGTCAAGAATGCAGATCGATTACTTAGAGCAACACTCGTGGCTACAGCCTTAATAGGCTGTACTATCACCAACCAAGAATCTGAATCTTGATGGAAAGGCCTTTGTAAGGACAGAATCTAGTGACTTGTGAAATGGAAAAACAGTTGGTGAAATGCAGTATTACTGTTTTTCCTTACTGTGATTCCAGTACCAGTTTTCATACTTATTTCCAGGTGCATGCTTTTAGGACACATCTGTGTTTTCTTTCCTATAGAGTGTAATTGTTACTCAAGAGACACAAAGTATATACAAGCCCATTTACTTTGTTTTAATGCAGGGAAAAATGATTACCCAGCAAAGACATCAAAAGGCTGTGCAGGTCCTCCTGATTACCTTTGAATGATGATCTTCTGGGATCCTTACTCTCCAGGTAAGTGAGAACTCCACCCTCATGGGCAATGTCCTGCATATTTTTGTTTCAGAGACTATTCCTGGTTTTTTGTTTGTTTGTTTTTTGTTTTTTTTGCGGTACGCGGGCCTCTCACTGTTGTGGCTTCTCCTGTTGTGGAGCACAGGCTCCGGACGCGCAGGCTCAGCGGCCATGGCTCACGAGCCCAGCCGCTCCGCGGCATGTGGGATCTTCCCGGACCGGGGCACGAACCCGTGTCCCCTGCATCGGCAGGCGGACTCTCAACCACTGCGCCACCAGGGAAGCCCTATTCCTGGTTTTACATCTACCTTTAATTGCCCTTGATTTACCCTTGACTTTTTATTTATTACCGATGACACATCTCCATTTAAGTGTTAAAAAGGAAAACTGAGTCATGATTTTGAATGTTAGGGAGCCTATTATGAAGTATCATTTTATCTTTTTAACATTAAGATATACTTATATGCACACAGATTCCTGGGACAAAATGAAAATGTACAAACTCATTGGTTATGAGAGTCTTAGATGTAAAATTTAGGGCAGATTTTTCAAAGCAGTAGTTTCTAATGGCCACAGACATGCAGTAAGAGCACCTCGTGTTATTAGCACAGAGCTCTGTCCTGCTAGAACACTAGATGTAAAGTGCAGAGATTCTGATGTTGCAAAAGGGAAGCACAGTCAACTGCTTTCTGAAACACCTCACTTCTTGTACTGAACCTGACTCTTGACTTCCTGGCACCACCCTCCTAGCCACCCAGACTCTGGTCATCTTTTATGCTTACCGTGGCATGACTCCAGCCCCCCCCCCCCAGCATACTTATCTTGATAATTCTGACATTTGGGGCTGTGTTCTAGGCATTGTTATCATTGCTTTGAATACATTACCTCATTTACTTTGTGAGGACAACTTGGTGAGGTCAGAGCTATTATCCTATCTTACAAGAGGATGCTGAGGTCTAGAGAGATAAAATTTTGCCTAAAGTCACGTAGTCTAGAAAAAGAAGAGCTGTGACTTAACCCCTGAACCTTTAAAATGCACATCTTCTGCTTCTAACCATTTTGAATTATTGTCTACAACTAGCCAGTAGATTAGAATGTCTTGACAGTCCTACCTCCTTTCTACTCCTTGCATCTACTCTCTCCCCTCCATTCCCGCCATCTTCACTCTTGTTCTGACCCACCTTTCTTCTTGACTGTTGGCAGGGCTTCCACATTGGTCTTTCTTCCAATGGCCTCTAAATTTTTAAATCCATCTTTACATCTTGCAGCTAAGTACCTTCTAAGAGCAAGAATATCATAGTGTCACTCTTCTATTCATAAGCCTTCTGTACCATTTTTTTGTTCTCTGAGGAATGACCAAACTCCTTAGCTTTGAGCTCCTTCTCCCCCTTCTCCATTGTGGGGCTTAGGGTTGCCACTAGGGCATTATTCTCAAGCAGGGGCTGGAGTGGGGAGTCCTCATCTGAGACAAAAAAAGAAACAAAAGGAAGCAGACAAAACTAAATCCCATGTGGGAGAACTAGAGTCCAAGGTATCAGGAGGGGAATCAAGAAGAGGCCAATTCAGTTGGATGTGTGTATATGCATTGGATTGACCTGGGGTTATCTTCTAGACTATCAGCTCTATTTGCTTTCATTTGCTAGCAGCAGTATGAGGGATAAATAGGCCATCCCGGTGTAAAGGACCTGAGATGAAATAGGCAGGCTTAGGAGCTCAGTTTCTCCACAGTTATCACATTCCCAAAGCTCGTCTTCTCATTCCCAACAGTCCAGCCAAATGGCTCATTTAGCATTTCACATGTATTCCTCCTGCATTCCCACTTTTTTGCCTTTTCTCTTGCTGTTTCTTCAGTAGGAACTAGCTTCCAATTTTCTTCACCCGCTGAAATCTTGTTCTATATGACCCGTTTCAAATAGCACCGTATCCATGAAGCCCTCTTGGATTTGCTTGCCTGGCGGTGATTATCTCCTCCTAAGGATTCTCACCGCGCTATTTATATTTCCTTTTTTTGTCTCTTACCTTGTAATGAAGACTTGTGACTAGACATTTGATCCACTTAGATACAGAGACCTGCTTCTAACCTGTTTGATTTACTGCCTAAAAATAAGCAGTGGCCTGTCACATCTTGACAGTTTTACCCCTACCTTGTCTCCTATATTCTTTGAATCTACTTGCTAGCTGTGTAATCTTGTGCAAGATTTTTGACCTGCCTGAACCCCAGATTCCTTACCTCTAGAATGAGATAACACCACCTACTTCCTCGCGGTTCTCAGAGTGACTTGAGATAACATACATAAATTCCCCAGTGCCACAGCACCTGGTACTAAGTACTGACCGGGGACTAGGAGAGGAGTTTCCATCAGGGACCGTAGACCACACACTCTGACTTAGAAATGAACTGGAAGAGACCTGCATCCTTCCACATAGAGGAAGCCTTGTTTTTAAACAGTTGGATCTGAATGCCTTTCACACATTAAGCTGTCTTCTAGTCAGGAAGCTGCGGATGTTTATTAGATTATCTCTTGATGGCCTCGAGGATGAGTTGTCCTGGAAAGTCCAGTAATGTGGGAGCCTGGCCTCCGGGGGACCTAGATGTTTCCTATCCAGCACTGAGGCCACCAAGTCATCATCCTCTCATCCTCTCAGCAGACTGTTTTGTCTTTGCCTTGACGATTTGACATTAAAGGCAGAAAGACGATTCCCCAACTCGTTGCGAAGCCGGTTCAGTCTCAGATCACATCCGCCTCTGAGCCCGGCTTAGCTCTGAGGGGGTCATCCCTCTGAGCCGCTAAGCAGTCTAACTTTGCCTCTAATTGTGCACTGACCCTTCTCCACACTCAGGGGAAACTTCAGACTAATCAGATTAGAAAATGTCTCATTCCCATTCCCCTCTCCCTCCAATATGCCCTGCCACGATTTGGGTCACATGCTTGGTGTTTTGCATCATCTCCGCAGATTCCTTTCAAAGACTGCCCTAATTCCTAATGGGCCCATCAGCCTGCAGCTTACATTTATATTCTGCATTCTTATTGTTCCCCACAGACTCCACAGGGCTTTCCAGAGCCTTGACCAGACTCTCTTTCTACACAGCCCTCCTGTGGCACGCTAAGCCAGAGCCCCTCTGACGTCTGCAGTCTCCCGTGGGAGACAGGCCCGGAGTTTGTTGACTTGGTTCAGCACACACTCTGCCCAGGGGCAGTTTTACCTGCCTTGGGATGGAGCTGGGCAGCTGTTGAGCATCTGTAGAGCCCCGCTGCTGTGTGAATTCAGATCAGGAGATGAAAACCTACGTGGCTAAAGATTCGGATGATTTCTTTCACCCACTCCAGATTGTTACCTGTGAATTTCTCCTGACCCGGCATGTGGGTACGAAGATTTCGCCTCTACTCCATTTCCATTTTTCTTGTGATTCAGTTAGGTCTTTTCCTTATGAGCACGAGTCCTGCTGGAATCAGCACTTCAAAATCTCTTCACATCTGATTACCCAGCCCCTGTCAGTTTGTGCTGTGGTAGCTGGTATGAGGTCACTTTACTTGCCAAATGAAGTCAGAAGTCGTTTCACTAACGCACAGAGCATCAGACTTAAATGTTCGATGTAGTGGTAGCTACTACCCGTTCATAATAGGAGTGGCACTCTGTATTGACATAGTGCCTAGGGCCCTAGAATGTCTTGTAAATCCTTGAGCCCATTAAAAGGTACATTTTAGTGGATGGTAGGCATGATACCTCATTTCATGGGTGCAAACGTTGAGGTATAAGGAGACTCTCTCACTCAAAGAGCTTGCTTCAGGCCTGAATGGATCTGTAATGGAATTAAAATGACAGCTCCCTAAGATACCCTAAACCTTTGTTTCTATCTGAGCTCCTAGGGGTAGGAACGATATCTCGTTCACCTTTGCAATCCCGGAGACTTGTCCTGTGCTGGTACACTGGGCAGCGGGGAGAAACACATGGGCTTGATTTCTAGCAGAGCTGCTTCTGAAGTCCAGCCCTACTGCCTTCTGCCCAGGTGATCCCTGTAAATGGAGTCAACCCCTCTCTGCCTTCATTAGGGTATTAATATGTCCTCAGTACTAATAAGCAAGAAATCCTGGTTCTCAAACCATAAGAGGTAGGGAGTATTCTGAGGTCATTCCATACTGTGTTCCTGATGGGACTGGGGAGTAAAGAGGCAGCCTCCTCCCCTAATTGTAGCCTTCCGAATTGGAACTTGGAATAGCTGGAAATTCAAGTGCGACTCTTTCCCCAGCAGCTCTGCCCCAAGCTAGTCTTTTACAGCTGTCTTTGGGCTCCATGGAATGCCTTAGAACTGGCCTCCCAAGAGAGCTGGTGCCTCATCCAGAAATATCAGTTAAAATGGAAAAAGTTAACAGGGCTTTAAAATCATCTCATTATACTCTACCCAGCCTCTCCCTCTGCCCCCCTCCCAGAGGCATGGTTGGGGCTCAAGTGATTTCACCCAACAATACGTGGCAGTGAAGCTGAGGGGCAAGGGTTGAACCATGTGCTTGCTAATGTTGCAGAGTGTTTGGTGCACTGGGAAGTTTTCAGAGAGAAACCCTCTTCTGTCCCTCTCCTTCTCTCTCTCTCTCTCTCTCTCTCTCTCTCTCTCTCTCTCTCTCTCTCTCACACACACACACACACACACACACACACACACACACAGATGCTTTCTACCTTTTCAAATATAAGGTGATTTGGTCCCTAAGGAGATCTGTGCTGGGCTCACAATTGGAATTTAGAGGTCTGGCGATTTGAGATCACAGGAGTTAACTCACTGGCAACTTGGGCAGCGCCATCTTGCCGACTCCTAAGTTTTTGTGGCCATCGGGGTAGGGTGGCCTAGAGCTCCACTTCTTTTCCTTAAGTGTCTGGTCTTTAAGACTCTCACCAGGTGTTTCAGTGTGCACCCCTGGGTTTGTTGGGTAATGAACTGAAACCAAACACAACCAAGTGAGTCAAAAATTGTCTTCACTACCCTCCCTCCCTTTCAGCCCTGGTCCTGCCGCCAGCCCGTTCCCCTAAGTTATGAGATGGCCTTTGCGGCAGAGGGGGACCCATGTTACTCTTCAGCAGAATACAGCTGCTGCGCCTATTACCTCCACAGATGGTGGAAATAAAGCAGATCAGGATTATTCCCCACAGCAAGGAGATGGATGGCTTCTGCGGTTTTCAAGCCATTCATCATTTTTGGGAGGGGGACCAGGAGTACCTGTCAAATGACACGTTAGACTCACTTCTTAGAACTCCCACCTAGCAAGGCATTGGGAAGCCTGCTTGCGGTTCATTATTATCTAGAGGAGAAGCGGAGAAATCGGCTTCCCTCCCTCTTCTTCCTTTAGTTTGTGTAGGGAAGGAAATGGCGGCTTGCCCAAGTATCAAAGGGAAAGAAGAATTTATGGAGGTTTTAGGAAAACACTTTAGCACTGTGAGCTGGCACTTTAAAGTAAGGAGGCTGACTTTTTAACAAGCATCGACACACTTGAAAGCCAGAATTAGTGTTGCCCTTTAGGGCAGTCCCCCTGGAAGGCTGTGCGCTGATTCCAACAATGTCGCCATAGAAAGCTCTTCTTTGGAATCGCCTTCACAGCCTTTTCAAAAGAATTTCCTCCATAGTGGCAAGTCTTTGTCCTTTGACCATGAATCAGAGTCTAAGCAAGAGTCAAATGTCATTTGGCAAGGAGCGAAGTAGGGGATTCAGGTGGAAAACCAGGATGCTAACATTTTTGATCAGAAGCACAGCACGACCCTGAAGTAAGGAGATCCATTTTCTGTACGATTCATGGGCTTTTCCAAAATACTTTGAAAGGATGGAGAGGATTTGGTGAATGATTACCTGTAGTCATGAGGCAGGAGGGACGGCTGGGGAGATAGTATTCAGGGGAAATTGACCTACTTGTCCTCACTCCCCTAATAGTCAAGCGTTTCTCCGTCTCCAAACTTCTCCCTCTCAGCTCCTTCTCCAACCTGGACTGTTTTTAGAGCTGCAACACTCCTTTGTATCCTAGTCTTTTCTCTCTCACAACCTGATCTAACGGTAGCGTATAGTAGATGTAGTGTATAGTAGCAAATGAGGGCGTGAAAAATCCCACTGTATCAGTGGTCCAGGGGAGGAAGCTCTGTGCTGAGTTCTGGAGCATGGAGGAAAACCGGGACATGCTCCCAACGAGTGGTGTTCCTGCCTTGCCAAGTCTGACTTGTATAAGTTCACCACCTTGGAAAGCACGCTTCAAGGTCTCTCGTCTGCTTTTTACACTTCTTACATTTTTATTTATGCCAAACGGATACATGCTTATAGTAAAAAAAAAAAAAAAAATCAAATCATTCTAAAAAGCTTATTCCAACAACAGCAGTTTCCAGCCACATCTCTCCCCACCTCCCAGACCCGTTCTCAAGAAACAGCCTTTCAGTCCTTCTAGCTGTTTCTGCAGACCTTTAAATAGCATGTACGTACTGCTATTTCTGGATTTCTCATTTTTAGATACTGCTACTACTTCCTGTTACGATGCTTGAGAATTTAGCATAATATTGATTCCCATTACTGGTGTTCTTTCTGGATGCTCTTAGGATCGTCTTTTTATTCCTGGTGCTCTGGAAGTTCATGATGGGGCTTGTGGTGTGTGAGTGTGTGTGTGTGTGTGTGTGTGTGTGTGTGTGTGTGTGTGTGTGTCTGTATATAGATTCATTGTGCTTAACAGTTTATGGGCCCTTCCGGTCTGGAGACTCTGTCCTTTGGCTCTGATAAATTTTCCATTAATTTTAAAATAATTTCCTTTCCTCCATTTTTATTTTTCTCTTGTGAGAACTCCTATCATTAAGATTTTGGCTCTCTTGAATTTGGATCGTTCTCTCCCCAACTTTTCTTTGTCATCATGATGTCCTTACTAAGGGGTTTCCTCAACTTTACATTCCACCCCTTCTTCTGCATCTATTTACTACTATCATGTTTTTTATTCCAAGAGCACACTTTTGGTTCCTATTTTTAGTCTTCTGTTCTTTTTTCGTGGGTGTAATATATCCTCTTATCTCACATCTTTCCCTCTGCTACCTGAATTATCTATGTTGCTTGATACCTTTTTTTTTTTCCTGTTGCCGTTTTGACTTCTGTCCTTAATGTTGGAAGCTTTGGGGAGTGGGTCTTGTTGATTAGTGGGTTTCACTGCATGAGTCATCTCCTAGCCCACATTTTCATTAGGTAATCCCCAGAAGCCACAATTTGGGGCCATTCAGAGTATTGAGAGGAGAATCCTATCTTCTCCTGCGGGGCTAGGAGGGAGGGTGGGATAGGGGAAAGGAAGAGAATTTAAGTATGGCCACTGGTGTTCTGGAAACAGAAAAGGAGAAGGAAGGGGGCTGAGAGACCCAAGTTCAGTATAGTGTGTAATGTTCTTCTCTACCCTCCATTATGCTTCCTCTCCCCAAGACTAGAACTGGTTTTGTTCAATTTCTCTGGAGAACAAGCCTCACTGCCCTGTAGGGAAGAGTACAGTGTACAAGGAGATACCTGAGGGTTCAGCTGCTCTTGCTTTATTTAGGCTTTCAAACAGTCCTGTTTTCCGGCCCCCACCATATCCCTGCCTTTATTGGCACCTGGAGCCTGTAATCGCTGAGCCTCTCAGAAGTTTTGTGGGCCACACTGGCTAATCTCTAAGTGCCCCCTGCCTCTGCCATGGACATTTCGAGTTCAGCTTCCCTTCCTCAGCTCTGCCGAGCCACTTACCAATCCTTAGTCTGATTTCCATCTTGCAAACGATTTTGAAATCTCTTGTCCACTGTTGCCTTGTTTTCCAGCTATCTTTGCCATTGGGGGTTATCACCTATTTTTATTTCTTTGTTGTCATTTTGGTGAGATTTTGGTGGGAAAGGGAGATAAATATTTGTGAGTGACCCATCGTGATTTACTGCAACTCTATCCACTTCCCAAGAGCAAAGAATTCTTCCAAGAAGCATTGGCTAATTTTATCCCTTTTAATTGAAAGATTCTTTGTTCTTTTCTCCCTTGCTCCTTTTGGGGGGATTCCCATATCCATTGAAATCCTCCAAGACAGAACTGGAAAGAGAAACTTGGAGTATTTTACCACATTGACTCAACTCTTCCCTGAGGCCTGGCTTTGGGACTTTGGAAAGATTAAATCTTTCAAACATTTTTCCTCAGAAAGATTTTGTACATCATTTCTAAGCTGTGTACTCTTTCATTTACAGCCTTTGATCCTTCCCGAATATCATTTGATTCAGGAATATCCTTCCCAAATATCTTTTGAGATGGGTAAATTGTTAGATGTGTTGAGTCTGACATATCATGAGTTGGGCAGGAAAGAGTGCTGGGGGCCCAGGGTTAACAGGTGAGCATGAGTAAATATAAGACAAATTGGTAAGGAGGTGTGATAATAGGACTTCCAGTGGTGACTTCCAGAAGTTTTCCTGTACCATCCGGTGCCATGATCCAGGGCAAATGCAGACTTAGGCATGGGGACTCGGTTAGGTAAGAGGAACTGCAGGAAGGCCTTTCTGAGGCCTTTGAATTGAGACTTTGGAATTGAGACTTTCCAGACAAAGGAACCAGAAGGTGCAAATGCCTTGCATTGCTGGGAACGATCTTGGTATGCTCAGAGAGCAAGAAGAAAGCTGGTGTACCTGGAACATTGTGAACAGGAGAGAGTTTTCAGAGGAGGTCAGAGAGGTCAGCAGGGACCAGATTATGTGCGGTTTTATAAACCCTGGTAAGGAGTTCAGCTTGCGTTCTAAGTGGATTGGAAAGCCATTGCACAGTTGTAAACAAGGAAGTAATTGATCACATCTATGTTTTAGAAAGATCATTCTGGTGGAGGATGGTTTGCAGCAAGGTAAGAATAGAAGCAGCAAGACCAAGATACAAAAGCTATTCCTGTAATCCAGGTGAGAGATGATGGTGGCTTCGAATTAGTGAATAGTAGAAAAGATGGAGAGAAAGAGACTTGTGATATGCTATGGTGGTAGAACCTTCAGGACTGGTTAGTGGACTGTGTATGAGGGATGGTGTAATTCTAAATCTGTTTGGTAGTCTTTTGACTGGTTCCCAAATTACTGGGATATTATACTTCTGAAACCTCTAGGATTCAATACATGCCTCCTGTCATTGATGTGATGGGAATTTACCAACAATTAAATTCTGTATTGTAGGAACAGATGAAGAAATTTTGTTCATTGGTGACCTCATTCAGTCTTCCAGTCTGGTGGGTTTAAATATCATCTATATGCTAATGACTCCCACATTTCTATCTCTACCTCAAACATCTTCCCTGAATTACAGACTCATATACCCAACTGCTCACTTCCCATCAAAATGTAACACATCCAAAACCAAACTCCCAGTCTTTTCTCCCAACCTGTAGCTCCTGCAGTCCTTCCCATCTCAGTTCGGGCAACTCTGTTTTTCCAGTTGCTCAAGTAAAACCCTGGGAGTTGTCCTGAATCCGTTCCTATTCATTCGCCCCCTCACCTCCCCTATATACTATATGCAATCCTTCAGGAGTCTTACACTCAAAATATATTCAGGCTTCACCACTCCTCACTGCCCTCCCTCCACTGCCACCACTGTCACCTAAGCCACCATTATCTCTTGTCCGGATTACTGCAGAAGACCGCTAACTGCCCTTGCCACTTTGGCCTTGCCCCTACATTGTAGTTGCAATATATCAGCTAGAGTGATCTTCAGAAAATATAACTTAGATCTGGTAACTGTTCTATACAATATACTCCAATGGCTCTTAGTTGTCCTTAGTATGAAAGTCAAAGGCCCTCCATGATCTCATTCTGTGACCTCAGCTCCTATTCAGAGTATTAGGGAATACTTTTCTTCGATGCACCATGCTAAAGGAGTTTCTTACAAAATATCTTTAATTGATTGAGTTTTAGTTCTTCTCCCTAAACACATGCAAATAAAAGACATAATGGTCCTGCATTTTGGCTACAAATATTTCCATAAACAGAACATGTCCTTTCAAGGAGTTCAAATGATGAGTGAGCCAAAATTCAAAGGATAAACAGTGGTAGGGGGCAGCATACTGGAGTTGTATCCCAGAATCCTTGGCCAAAGAAAATGTACACAAAAGAATGACTGAATTCCCTTTCCCCTCTTCTGATCACTCTGTTTATTCTACTTTGTTTAGCTTAATGAGTCTATGTAACTTCATCACGTAACATTTAATTTATTGCTGCTAATTGTTATTAGTTTATAAATACGAGCTATTATTTTCTTCATGCTTTGATTAAAAAAAAGAGAAAAGCCTTTTGACTGATTATGAATAGGTTTTTTTTTCCTGCTTCTGTTATCACTGAGTTTTCTTATAATTAATTATCCTCTGTTCATCCTTGCAGTAGTAACTTTGCGCACCTCACTTGCTGGTTGGAGGGGCGTGTTGAGTTAGAGGTCCTGAGAGAAGGGCAGGAGCCTGGAGCAGGGTGCTTGTAACAGTGCCTTAGTGACCACCTTTGTCTTTTTCTTCAAAAAAATCATGTTACGTAACCAGTATGTATTTAGCCTTAGAAATTGCCAGAGGTGGTCAAATTCAGAATAGAAAAATAGCATTGAGGTATTACAGTAAGAAGTATTTTGTCTGTGTTTAGGTCATTATAGCAATTGTCTTGAAATTTGGGGGTCTTAATTGCCAAAACTCTATTATGGTTAAGGATAAATTTAAGTCAATTTCCATAATTAGGAAATAGCAGTCAAACAGATTAGTTATTTTTGACCTACAGTTTTATGGTGCAGGGTAATCATTTGTTGTTGTTGTTTTTCAAAACGAAAATGGGCTTAATATCTTCTGATTATGAATTTAAAGCTATTCAGATGATACAGAAAAGTCTAAAGAAAAAGCAAAAATTATAATCTCTCTTGCTACAGGTAGCTGTTCTTAATAATTCCGTGTATTGTTGCTAGACTTTTTAAATGTTGTTTTGTACAAATATAAACCTAAAGTGAGACCATAACTCTACATTCTATTTTATAACCTCCTTTCCACTCAACAATATATTATTAACACATTTCCATGACAACATATATGGATCTACATAACCCCTTTTAATGGCTACATGATAAATGATTAAAGTGCCTTTTATTTTTCCTAAAAATATATTAGTAGACAAAATGAATCTAGGCTTGCTTTAAAGATTTAAAAGGCATACAATTTAAGAAAAATGAAGACGTTTTAAAATTTTTACTGACATAGTATCAACCTGTTAAACTAAGAGGAGCTTCAGTACTGTTAACAAAATATAACAATAGTCTTAGCTGCTGAATAAATTAATTTGTTTCTATGGCAACTGCAACAAGTATTTGTTGAACACTTACTATGTGCCAGCATTGATCTAGGTCCTGGGGATACTTTGGTGAATTAGATGTGTGAGGTCTCTGCTCTCAAAGAATTTACATTCTGGAGGGTTCGAAACAGAAAACAAGGTAATAAGAAATAAGAAAAATATCGGTATTGAAGCACATCTAGTAGTATGTTTTCATGGTGGATTTAAGCTGACAGTTTGGTCCTGAAATCTGCAGATTGAGTCAAATCATATGTTATAATTATATTTTTAGGTTTGAAGACAGTGAAAAACAAATAAATTACGAGTCATTTTTCTGTGCCCTGAACTGGAGAGTGACTCCGATGCCCGAATTGGAAGCAGTATGGTACATTAAAGAGGTAAAAGTAACACCTGTTTTAAAAACCAGCTGTGGCTACCTCCCTTGTGTTTTTAATATCCTTTATCTTAAAATTATTTTTCAATGTAAAATAGTAACATCAGTGCTTTTGGAAAGAGGACTATGTATTTCTGGGTATTTGTGTTAAAGTCTAATTCACTTTCCATAATGAGTGAACATCTGCTGTATAAGAGCGTGATTTTTCTTATGCAGCTGAATGTTTTTTAACCCAAGTCGTATCCAATTATATGGAAAATAGGATAATAGGTTACAGTTATAAATAGATACAAACACTGTTATCAAGGGATTCTGGTAATATCATCATAAGCTACAAGAGCAAGTCTCAAATAGTGCATATGTCAAGAATCCCCAGTGTGTTTGCGGCTGTGCACGCAGGTTTGCCTTGGGTGAAACATTATAGTATGGACATGTATATTTCATAGTGGGGCCAAATTTAAAATAAAAATTCAGTAGGAAAATGCTTGGTTAGGGAAAACAGAGTTCATGTGATCGGATGATGCTCTCAACATTGTGGAATTGTCTGAATTCTCTAAGATCTCTTTGGACCAATTGTCTTTAAGGAGTGGGTGGGTGGGTGGTGGTTTGTTTATATTTTAACATGCTCCAGAAATTGATTTTCTTGGGAAAGTCCCTTGATAAAGCAAATGTCATGTGGTTGATACTCCCAGAAAGGAGGCATTTATTCCTCCCGGTCTCTGATGACCAGCTCATTCTGGCCTGAACTGGTCTAGTGCCCTTGGGGAGTTCCCTCAGGCATGCAGCTACTCTGGAGTGTCAGGCAGCCTTAGAACTTCCAGATGATTGGGAGACACTGATGGCCTTTGGAGTCAAACAGAGCTGGGGCTGAACTCTGGCTCTGCCACTTACGTAGCTGAGTGAATTTGGGGCAATTACTTAACTCATTCATTTATAAATTTAATTCTCAGACAAATCATGTTTAAGTATCCACTCTCAGCAGTTTCTATGCTCTGCGCTGGGGTCTAGAGACAGTCATTATTGCTACCTTAAGGAGGGTTGGGGGGCACAGGAAGTGTTAGGGGAGATGATGGTTGAAATTTCAGTGACGAATAGTAAGAGCTAGGTAGGAAAAGTGGCATGGTATGCCCAGAGGCATTCCCAACAGAGGCTCTAGGGCATGGGACAACGCGGCTCTTGTGCAGAACCGGAAAGAATTGGTATGGCTGGGATGGAGGCACAGAGGGAGGAGTGGAGATGAATGAAGCTGGAGACAGCTGCACGGGTGAGGTCTGAGTATCGTCCTACAAAGTCTGCAGACCGTGGACAAATTTCAAGGAAGAGAGTGACATGATCAGGTATGCCCTTTAAAGGGAGCTTGCTCTGGTTGGGTGGTGGGTAGATTGGAGAGAGGACAAGGAGACAAGTAGACCCTGTAGGAGGCTCTTGACGACCCTTCGTCACCATAACAACAGCAAACACTTTAAAGCATTTACTATGTGTCAAGCACTGTTCTAAGACCTCAAAATCTATTCGCTCATTTAATCCTCAGAGCAACTTTCTGAGGGTAGATTTTTTTTTAACATCTTTATTGGAGTATAATTGCCTTACAATGATGTTAGTTTCTACTTTATAACAAAGTGAATCAGTTATACATATACATATGCTCCCATATCCCTTCCCTCTTGCGTCTCCCTCCCTCCCACCCTCCCTATCCCATCCCTCCAGTTGTTCACAAAGCACCGAGCCTTTCTCCCTGCGCTATGCGGCTGCCTCCCACCAGCCATCCATTTCACGTTTGGTAGTGTATATATGTCCATGCCACTCTCCCACCCTGTCACAGTAGATACTTTTGTTGTTGTTGTTGTTGTTGCGGTACGCGGGCCTCTCACTGTTGCGGCCTCTCCCGTTGCGGAGCACAGGCTCCGGACGCGCAGGCTCAGCGGCCATGGCTCACAGGCCCAGCCGCTCCGCGGCATGTGGGATCTTCCCGGACCGGGGCATGAACCCACGTCCCCTGCATCGGCAGGCGGACTCTCAACCACTGCGCCACCAGGGAAGCCCACAGTAGATACTTTTATCATTCCCATTTTAGAGATGAGGAAGTTAGGGGAACAGCCAGGGTATGGTAGAGTTAGAATTTTAACTCAGGTCTGTTTTACCGCAAAGCATGGAAAAGGAAAAAATCATTTAAGTACAATCGTATTGAAGATACTGGATTTAATTAACTAAAGTCCAAGATACTATCACAAAACAAATAAATACTGTCATTTGGTAACCTTTTAATTCGTATCCATGCAAATATGTAATTTTTACATGTAAAAAGAACAATGATAGATGGAGTTTATATTCCACCTTTTCATTTAATGTTACAGTATTCTGTGTCGGATATCATCCATTTGTCCCATTGGGACTTCTCTCCAACCCCATCTACCCTGCTCTGAATCCTAGACAGCTGATCTTTGCGGGCTTCATCAATGGGACCCCTAGCCCTCTGGCCTCCAGTTGGGGGAGCCAATGGGACGCACCAGCAGGAGAGTGGAGGGTGGGACGAGATAAAAGTCATCTCCCTCCCTGACAGTCACAAGAGATTGACTGCCTCCTCCTGCCCAGGGCCACAGTACCTGTCTGGAGGGTCTCTCCACATAGCTGTCTACTCCGGGCTCTGGCAGCCACCCTCACGTGCCCCTTCAGCCCCAGGTGGTGGCAACAGTCCCTGAGGGTCTGGAGGATCCCTTGTTGCTTTTCCTAAACACTTGCCACAACTTTGTAAATAGTCTCTTTATTAAACTCTTCTCAATTTACACAGTTTGCATATGTCTGCTATTTCTTCTGGGATCCTGAGAGATACACATACTTATTTTTGCTAGTTAGCAACGGCCTTTGTTGTGTTTTTTTCCTTACTTCCTCCTTCTCTCCTTTTCCATTCCACCCAATCCACCACCCAAATGTTTACCTATGGGTTGGGGGTTTCATCATTTCATGCACAAAAATATAATCATACCACAGGCATTTATCTGCAGTGTGTTTTTCTTAATAGTACACCATGGGACATTTCTCTAGTTTAATATGTGTAGACCTAAGCCATTCTTTAATACTGTAGTATTAAATGTAGTATGGAATCATTTATTCATCCATTTCTCTATTGATAGGCATTCAAGTTATTTTTACATTTTTGCCTTTGAAAACGTGGTATCTTGTTACTTGAATTTTTATTTTCCTGATGACTGTTGAGCTTGAATGAAATTTAATTACCTTTTGGTACTACAACCTACAGTAAGAAAGACATTTTTCCCTAGCAACCCAGCATGCACATATACAATGGCCCAAACGTCTCATGAAACAATACTATTCTAACTGCATGTGATGATGTATGATTTTTTTCTTTCCTTTCTCTTTTCTTTTCTCTCCTCCCGCCTTCTTTCTTTCTTTTGAATATAGTTCATTACCCATTAAATTGACTTAAGGACCTACAAAAGGATCACCACCCATGTTGGAAGAAGAGTCAGTGCATGGAAAGGCCAGAGATCCACTTTCCCTTTAGCCACCCCTCCCCCATTTCATCTCTTACCTACTCTGTCAACTGGGGCAGTTACTGAGCCATGGACCTCAGGTTCTTTAGAGAGATAGTGTAGAGCAGAAGGTCTGGAATCAGATGAAGCTGAGCTCAAATCCTTAGCTCTATGATTGACTCACTGGGTGACTGTGTAAGTTATTCAACCTTTCACATTGCCCCATCTCAAAAATGGAGATAAAAGTAGTGCTTCTGTCAGGTTGCTTGTAAGGATTGAATTGATACACGTGAGACACTTATCACAGTACCTGTCCCATAGTAACAGCTTAAATGTTAGCTATTACTATTGTTCGTAAAATGGAGATGTCTTACATCCTCAAGTCAGTGGGCTGGGCCTTGAGGACTAAGATCAGTGATTCTATCGTTAAACGTAAGAGTTAGAACAGCTGGGCTTCCCTGGTGGCGCAGTGGTTGAGAGTCCGCCTGCCGATGCAGGGGACACGGGTTCGTGCCCCGGTCCGGGAAGATCCCACATGCCGCGGAGCGGCTGGGCCCGTGAACCATGGCCACTGAGCCTGCATGTCCGGAGCCTGTGCTCTGCAACGGGAGAGGCCACAACAGTGAGAGGCCCGCGTACCCCCCCCCCAAAAAAAAGAGTTAGAACAGCAGTGTAGCATCAGATAGGGCCTGTGCTTTAGCAGTAAGTCAGCTCTTTCAATTGTTACTCATTTATGGTGAAAAGAACTTTAGTCTTAGGGCCTCTTGTCAATTCTGATGACCAAGCCTAGAAGCAGTTCAGTCTGTGGGAGACATTTGGATAGGGCCGTTCTTTTTCAGCCAGTTTTTTTTTAAAAAAAGGAAGAACATAGTTATCAAATAGTACCTAATCAATTTAACCAATAATGAGAACTTAACTAAATTCCAGAGTCTGAAGCACTCTGGTACTCCTGAGCTTGCTATCGTTCCATTAAAGAGGATATAAGATAGCTTGGGAATGGTATCAGTGAGTCTGTAATCTATGTGAAAATATTTAGTGTAAATGGGTTGAGCGTAATATTGCATAGTTCAGAGAGTAGAATGAGTAATGAAAAGTATAGTATCTCCTGAACCATGTAAGTGTACCTAAATGTTAATATCTAATAATGCCCTGAGACACTCTGGGTCAGAGCCTGTCACAGGTTGGGTTCTCCAGGAAGCAGATGGGGTTTAATGTGCAGTATATTTATTTGGGAGTGTCCTTGGGATCAATACCTGTGGAAGGGAGGGGAGGGACATAGGAGTGGGCAGAGGGAGAAGTTGAGCTTCGATGCAGGTCCAAAGACAGCATTGGCTGGTCCGAAGGGAACTCTGGAGCTAGAATGGCCTTTCAGAGCTGTCCTGAGTTGGGCCAAAATGGCCTGGACTTCATCCCTGTGGGTTGGTTTAGAAAGGGGTATGACCTGCGGTAATGTGGCTCTTTGCAGCCAAGACAGCTCTGTAGCTGAGGTAATCCCTGAAGGGGTCTCCCAGCAACTGGGCCACCAAGTCTTTCCTCAAGGGGATTCTGGATGGTATATCATGTCTTGGCAACCAACCACTCTTGATTATTCTTGGTATGAACTGGAGGCCTGGCCTGTGGCACAGCCTTCTCCACACACCTGCTCCTCTATTATTGTCTGAGCTTTCACCCGTGGCAGGGAACTGACAAGAAAGAGGTTATGCCAGAAGAGGCCGTGATTATGGCAGAAGAGGAAGTGGTAGAGGAGCTGGACCAGGTGTGTAGGTCTGTGGGGCCCAGTTGGGCAAAGAAAACCTCTCACTTCGAGCTTTGGGGATTGCCAACACTTAGGGAGTCTTCTGTAGCCCAAAAATCATATGTGGGACTTCAGGACAAGATCCACCAGGTTGTGAAAGTGACCCAGCCTTGAATGTGACGTGACAGGTTAAAGTTCTGTTGAGAACAAGGAATGGCAGGCTGAGCTCCTGTGTGGAAGTATGGCCCAGGTGGAAGCCAGCAGTGGGGCGGCTGCGTGCTTCCTCCAGTCTATGAGCTGGACAAGCTGTCTCTGGCTGAAGTTCCAGGAGTCACCAGCCTCCACTCGGAACCTGGGTATCCTTACTCTCGGGCTGAATGTTGTCCTCAACAGGCTCTCTTCCCTGAACTAGGGATCTTACTGAGAAATGAAAAGAGACCGCTTAGCTGTGGGCTTTAGCCAACCACAGGCTGAGTAGGGGGGTGGTCTGGTACACAGTACTTGGGATTGGAAGGGCAGCGCCACAGGGAGTTCTAGCAGGGAGTCTCTCCAAAACAGGGAGCACAGTGATGGGGAATCCTGAAGTCAGCACTATTCAGCAACCAGAGGGGGCCAGTCAGCAGGCTTGAACCAAGCCTTCAGCCACGACCAGGGGACAGAGCAGGCTGAGTCCCTATACCAGTGAGGTTCTAGCAGGAGACACACGGCCCACTCAGAGGAGTCGGGATATGGATTTAATGCAGGGACTATTGACAGAGGAGAGGGTAGGGTTAAGGGAACCAATCAGGGCAGAGGAGTGCCCAGGGCCTAGCTAGAGTGGGAAGCCTTTACCATCCCTGGGTCTGGAGAAGCAGGGAGGGACTGGTATTACTGGAGCCCAGTGGAAGAGCGTGGTTGGGCAGGGAAGAAGCAGGGAGAGGGGAAGTGGAATCAATACCCTGACCTCTCGCTGCTCCCCATTGGCTGGACCCATTTGGAAGCCAGAGAACCAAGGAAGCTTGAGAAGTGATGCGGTCCACAGAGGTCAGTCTCCCAGGGCAGAGAGCTTGGTGAGAAGGGCAAAAGATGGATCTTGAGGGGCAAATGGAGGATGAGCCAGTACAGTCTGTTACCAGAGTAAAGACTGGGGCTCCAGTGAGCAAGCCTCACAGCCAGCTTTTAAGATTAACAGCTCCTGAAGCTGGGTCTACTGGATGTTAGGACTGGTCCTTCTGACTCCGATGGGGCTCCACCTACATGTGATTGTTACATGGCATCAGCTAGTAGGCCTGGGGACCAACAACAAAGAAGCAAAATTCACAGAGAGGACTGTGGTTGTAGCGAGTCCAGCTTTGAGTTAGTGAGAGGTTTCCCTGTGTGGATGGGTGGAAGCTGACTGTCACCCACCAGGATTGTTGACTGTGGCCTGTAGCCTGGATTCTCAGGAGCTCCCTTGGCCGGGCCTCTGCTTGTCCTCCACAGCAGCCCATGGTGAGCCACTGGGGCTGTAATTTAATTCTCACTCCATTATGTGACTATCTGTGGTCTCAGCATGTTGCGCTGGTGCTGTCACGGCCTAGAGACCCCAATTCCATTCTATTGTGCTTGCTCACAGATGGTAGCTGTAAAACTGGCAAAAGAGGTCCCGCTGCTTAGAGCCTGCCTGGTTAATCTCAGAAGTCACGTATTTAAAAATAACACGAAATCGGTTCTCCTATAAACTTTATAACTTGCACTGTGTGACTGGCATCTTATCCTTTGACGTTTCTGAGAAAAATTGGATGTGGCTTCATTTTACGAGCACGAGAGCTGCAGAAGCATTAACAATTGGCTCTAAAGTTTCCTCTTGTCACAACAGGGTGATCTATAGCCTTGGCACTGGGGAGTAGGGGGCAGTGGCGTACACCTTGGGACATATCTTTGGGCACCCCACTTGTCGAGGATCTCCTTTTGGTATTTAGAGGGTGGAATACCCTGTGACACGTTATTGTCCCAAGCATTTTGTGAGAATAAGTATCCTTCCCAATTTATAGATAGGAAGCTGAGACTCAAAGGCATTCCTAAAGGTCAAGATTATATAGTTAGGGGCTAGTGCCAACTCTTTAAGTAAGCGAAGTTATGTCTAATATTTCAAGTTGAATTTAACAGTTGAAATAAAAGATTATTAATCATTCTCATAAGACTTAAAAAAATAACTGGTAAACACGTACTGATTACGTAACACAAAGCGGTGACCTAGTAGGAAACTTCCAGAGTCTACTGTGATTTAAAGGGTTGGATGATGTCTACTTGAATTGTATGAATAAAGCTATCACTAAAGCTAAAAAATATCCATGTCGACTTGAAAACTTTACTTGCCCCGTAATGCAATTTCAAGGAAAGATTTCTTGTTTAAAAGTTACAACTGTGTTTCAGCTGCAGTCACACAGATGACAACTCTACTGAAGCTTTGTCTAGGGCGAAGAGAAGCAATTGTGAAATACTGGCATTACAGTAAAGACAGAAATGGATAGGCATATAGGCAAATCTCCTGGTTTTGAGCTTTTCCTTATGTCATCAGAATGCTCTTGATTATCTCAACAAGTATCTGTAAAATTTCTTCCCCAAATTAATTTCCATTTGATTTTACTGAAATTTCATTGTTTTTATGATTTCTGTCAACTTAATTTGATTATTTCCAAGGTCATGTCAACCTAGTAGAAGGAAGAAAATCCAAGAAAACCACAATTTTAATTCCATACACAGTACTGGATCTTTCTACAAATTCATGGATAAAAACATCCTTTTTTTGATTGAGCGGAGGGGGAGTAAGAGAGTGAAATCACTAACATGACTCTATCAGCCTTACATTTGGGACGAATAAAAATAACCTTGTTTCAGTGAAGCGTGGAATTTAATTGGCTCCCAATCTTTTCCCCGCATGCATCTGGTGGCCAGTACTACAGTAGAAAATTTTAAACTAGAAGGAGACATAATCCAATTAAATTTCCTTTTAAAAATGTCAAAGCAAATAAATCCAGGGCCTATGAGCTCACACACAGCTTTGCTGTTCTCACCGGGCAGCTGCTGTTTACTGGGTTTCCATCCAGGGCCATCTTTGCTTCCCATTTCAAGGATATGTGGTTTTACAGATCGGCAGCTACATTTTTTTCCACCATTGATGAATAAGTAATTTATTGCCAACTTCTCTGACATCTTAAGTAGCTCTAGTGACAGCCAGATTGAAAGCTGTCATGGGGCCCTCTTGTAGGCAATGATTTCCAGCCATTTTAGAGTCATGATTCTGCATTATTGCCGAATTTCACTCTGCATTTCATAGTTCTTCCTTCTTCCAGAAAATGCTACGTGGCACATGCTGTTTATGCTCCAGATTAAACTGAATTTTGTTTTGAGATTTGGGTACCGTCTCTGGAATTACCTGGAAGTCACACTGGAGACTTTGGATCCGTCCACCGTTTGTCAAGAAGTTGCTTTGTTCCGAACTGTACTGTGACTCTCATAGACATTTTATTAATTTTGAAAAATGCAAAATTGCGTAGTATCTTTGGCTTCCTCTGGAAGCTGACTCGGAGACAAGGATTTGAGTATAAATGGTTTTTTGGACGAAGTGAGGGGAATAACGAGCAAGGGAGTAGGGAAGTGAGAAATAGAAGAGAAGGAGTTAATACAGGGCATATTATCAAACCAGTAAAAATGTGAATGACTGGAGCGTAATGCCTCTGGGAAACACAGGGATGCAGTGGCTGATAGGTACCTCAGCGTTATCCCATCCATCAACTCCTGTCATTGTTTGAGAGCTGCTCCTGAAGTGGGTGAAAATAATGAATTCCCAGGCACTTGTGGCATGTTACAGGGACAGCCAAATCAGGCCTCAGAGGCCAAAGGGAAGGTCTCAGGAGAAGGAGTGCAGGTGCTGATGGCTGGAAGTTAGGTTGGTGTGCGCCAAAGTGGAAAGGGTGAGGGGATCAGGAGAGGTGCAGGCAGAACCCGCTACACACAGATAGTTAAGATTCTGATCATGCACCTTTAGGCAGGGTGTTTTACAGAAATACAAGCAGGCTCGTCCCCGTCTAAAACAGGAGGGGTTGACTGCTGTGGATGAGCTCACCTGCTGTAAAACCACCATGCAGTTATTTCCACTTAAAATGTATGTGCACTGCTGGGAAACAACATGATCTGGAGTTTTCTTTGCATTTTGTAGTGTGGGATGAATAAAAGGTCAGTGAGGACAAAGAATATTTTAACTCACTGCCCAGTCATAAATATTATGTAACGTTTGGAGCACTTGCAGATTTATTAGAACAATTAGGCAGTGGTAGTGAGGGGATTTCTCATGTTAGCAAAGACCTCTTTATTTTACAAAGAGATTGGCTGTGTGATTCCTTTAGGTGGACCCAATTACAGGCAAAATTATGAGGAAGATACTTTTTCCCTCTACTCTATCGATGCCCCATCCCCCTGAGTTTCTTAACTCTTATCTCCTGCTTCCTCCTTCCTTTAGATCCCAATTTGATTCCTGTTAGTTCATTTAAACGAATACCTGTGAAAATCTCCCTAAAACTGAGGGCTAGCTACAATTCTGGTATCAATTCCAGTGTGTATTTTTCCCCCGTACCAAGCAATTCTCAACAGCGGCTGAGTGTCCTGCAAGTCAACTCGGTTCTGGCACTATCTACCTGGAGATAACCTCAGATCCCCACAGGTTACGGGCTCAGTTCCACAAGACTACCTCCCCTCCTTCAGATGCCATTCACAAGTCCAGATTGTCGCCTGTGCTTCTGACCAACTGGCTGTGGATTGGAGGTTCCCATGACCTCCTCCTTGGGAGGGGCTGCTCATAGGACTCAGAGAAACACTTCACTTACTAGATAACCTGTTTATTAAAAAAGGATATAACTCAGGAACAGCCAGATGGTAGAGATGCATAGGGCAAGGTATGGTGGAAAGGGCACAGAGCTTCCATGCCCTCTCTGGGCTCACCACTCTCCTCACATCTCCACGTGTTTGCCAACTCAGAAGCTCTCCAAACCCTGTCATTTTTGGTGTTCACAGGGGCTTCTTTATAGAGACACGATTGATTAAATCATTGGCCGTTGGTGAATAAACTCAAATTCCCGCCCCTCTCCCCTCCCGGGAGGTGTGGGAATGGGGAGTGGAGGCGGGGGACTGAAAGTTCCAACCCTCTAATCACGTGGTTGGCTCCACTGGCAACCAGCCCCCATCCTGGTGCTTTTCAATCGTGTTTCATTAACGTAACAAAAGAGACCTTATCGCTCTCATCACTTAGGAAATTCTAAGAGTTTTAAGAACTCTGTGCCAGAAATGGGGACAAAAACCAAATATATATTTCTTATTATAAATCACCATATCATATTGCCAGTGTACAGACCTTGGGTTCCTCAAGCACTGCAAATATGCCTGTGGCATTTATCAGATATTTAGGCAGAAAAAGTCATTCCCACCTAGAACCTGGAGAAAAGTGACAAAGGGAAATAAATTTGAGGGAAGTGGTATTGATTTTAGAGAGAGAGTATAGGGGGGGCTGGAGCAGTCAGGAAGGTATTGTGTGAGCCATGAGATTTAAAGTGATCAGGGTTAAAAGAAATGCATTATTGTTACTTTTTTGGGGGGGGTAATTTCCTCCCACCCTTCTAGGTTCTTTTGGCTGGTTGAATAATTAAAATGAGATTAAGACAGCTTAACAGGAGAAAAAAACAAAATTTAGTTACGTATGTATAGGGAATCCATATAAACATGGGAGATTCTAAAGACAGTCAGGCAAAATGAGGTTTATCTGTCATTCTTGACTAAGGGGCTAAGGAGAAGGGGCTAGGGGTCTGGGACTGCAAAGGGAAGGAAAGCAATTCACAGGAAGATGAAAAGAGCAAATGTTTGGTAAATAAATGTTTGCAGGGCCATGCAGAAACAATGGGACACAGTGAGGAATTTTAACAAACAGACTTTGCTAGGTTCCTCCCTGTCTACCTCACATGTAGTTATCTAACGGTGATAGCTCCCTTCTTGGTACGGGCCCTGTATCTAAATTCTTTTAGGCAGTTAAGGGGGAGGTAAAAGTGCCTCCTGAGTCATTTGTTTCTTAAAAATAATCAACTCTGTATGACAGTCTCTAGGTACAGATGAACTGGTTTGCAAGGCAGAAATAGAGACACAGATGTGGAGAACAAACATATGGACACCAAAAGGGAAAGGGGGGGGTGGGATGAATTGGGAGACTGGAATTAACATATATACACTAATATGTATAAAATAGATAACTAATGAGAACCTGCTGTATAGCACAGGGAACTCCACTTCGCTGTACAGTAGAAACTAACACAACATTGTAAAACAACTATACCCCAATAAAAAAAAATAATCAACTTAAAATAATCTTCATGCCAGAGAGACACATTTTGGGGTGGCAGATTTTGCTCCCCTACATTATTTTTTCATCTTAAATTATCCTTAATTTCAAATCTCGGGGTATTTACTTGAGTTTCATTTACCCAAGTTTGGCTTGTTGCTAATAAATTTAATTCTCATCTCCAAATTCTTGAGTTATCATTATTCCAGTATAAGTTCTTCTATTTCTTTTTCTTTTGTTGTTAGGATTTAAATCATGATTCCTTGCCCAAAAAACAAACAAACAAAAAACCAAACAAACTAAAACTTTTGCTGCCTAATAAGGTATGAGGAAGGATCTACTAGTATTGACCTGTTTCATGAGAGAATCCTTTACCCAAATAATTTCATTGTAATGTTATGAGTTGCATAATGTATTTCTTTTTGTATTGAAAACTTGTGTTTAAAAAAACCTATCAGGGTCTTCCCTGGTGGCACAGTGGTTGAGAGTCCGCCTGCCGATGCAGGGAACACGGGTTCGTGCCCCGGTCCGGGAAGATCCCACATGCCGCGGAGCTGCTGGGCCCGTGAGCCATGGCCGCTGAGCCTGCACGTCCGGAGCCTGTGCTCCGCAACGGGAGAGGCCACAACAGTGAGAGGCCCGCGTACCGCAAAAAAAAAAAACAAACACCTATCAGGGAATAGTGATTCTGAATGTATATATTTGTTCTATATTCTTCTATAACATGGTAAAATTTAAAAATAAAGTCAGCCCTCCATATCCATGGGTTCTGCATTCACAGATTCAACCAACCGTGGATCAACAGTATTTGGAAAAAAAATTCCAGAGAGTTCCAAAAAGCAAAACTTGAATTTGCCACACACCAACTATTTACATAGTATTTATATTTAGGTATTATATTTATATTTAGTATTTATATTTATAGCTATTTACATATCATTTACATTGTATTAGGTATTATAAGTAATCTAGAGATGATTTAAAGTATGCAGGAGGATGTTCATAAGTTATATGCAAATACTACACCATTTTATGTGAGGGACTTGAGCATCCTCAGATTTTCGTATGCGCAGGGGGTCTCAGAACCAATAAGATACTGAGGGACTACTGTACCACTTAAGAGTGAAAATTGCTTTAAGTTTTATAATGAAACTTTTGAGGACATGTTGAATAGTCGAACTGAATGACTATTGATCTCAGACTTCATTGATTAAAAAGAAATATATAGCAGTCCTCCGGCTCCGTGGAGGGCGGGGTGGCGCGGCGCCTGGCGCTCAGGCCAGTGGCTGGCACGTGGGGCACACAGGGGCTTCAGCTCGTGTCGGAAATGGGGGCCGAGTGCTCTAAAGAGGTGGGATGGAGTTGTATGTTGCATTTGAACTCTGTGGAGGGCGGTCTTGGCTCACTTCTAAAGCTTTGGTGTCTTCTAAGTTGGAGGAGCTTATTTAATGAAAAGTGCCTTAGGCCGAAAAAGCAAACATGAGGGTAGCAGGTGCTGCAAAGTTGGTGGTAGCTGTGGCAGTATTTTTGCTGACATTCTATGTTATTTCTCAAGTATTTGAAATAAAAATGGATGCAAGTTTAGGAAATCTATTTGCAAGCATTGGACGCAGTTGCACGTTCTACAGAACCTCCCAGATATAAATGTGGGATCTCAAAAGCTTGTCCTGAGAAGCATTTTGCTTTTAAAATGGCAAGTGGAGCAGCCTCTGCCTGGAGGACAATGTTTTAATGAGTGGTGTTAAGAATAATGTTGGAAGAGGGATCAATGTTGCCTTGGTAAATGGAAAAACAGGAGATCTAATAGACACCAGATATTTTGACATGTGGGGAGGAAATGTGGCCCCATTTATTGAGTTTCTGAAGGCCATACAAGATGAAACAATAGTCTTAATGGGAACATATGGTGATGGAGCAATCAAACTCAATGATGAGGCCCGGCAGCTCATTGCTGAATTGGGGAGTACATCTATTACTCATCTTGGTTTTAGAGACAACTGGGTCTTCTGTGGTAGATAAGGCATTAAGACAAAAAGCCCTTTTGAACAGCACATAAAGAACAATAAGGACACAAACAAATATGAAGGATGGCCCGAAGTTGTAGAAATGGAAGGATGCATCCCCCAGAAGCCAGACCGATGTGGAGAAAATTGAAGGGAGCACACTTTCACTTGCTAATGGGAAAGCCCTAACCGAAAAACTACATGTAAGTATTTTAAGAGCATGCAGGCATCTCGGTGTGTGCGTGCCCATTATCTCTTTTGATATCAGGATTATTTATTGCTAATGTAAATAGGCATCTTTGTAAATAGTCATCATAATGAGCAAATCACTGAACCATTTCTAAGCACATCTCCCTAATGGTACAATGTTCAGACTGTGATCATAATGGCATCTTTTAATTCTAAAAGCATTACCCAATAGATAACTGAACAGATTTGAAAAATATATTGATATATATAGTAGTCGCTGTGAAAATCTATCATGGAATAACGTGGATTTTAGGAAGGAGACTTTGTTTTATATATATATATATATATATATATATAAAATATGGCCTTTTGATGATAGTATCTTTTAAATTAAAAAGATATTGGGCTAAATATATATGTGTGTGTGTGTACATGTATATATACACACACATGAAATACACACACATTTTGTATATGCACACACACAGATGCACAATGATTTACTGCTTTTGGGCATAGGAAGCATATTTCACTAAGATCCATGTAGCATGAATTGCACAGAACACACCCTAGGAGTTGGTTTAGCCATCATCCATCTGAATGGTCATTTCCTTCTTTACACAGCTGGTTGGCAGTTTGGGCTCAACCTCCAACATCCAACAGGAGGCATTCTTGAAAGAGAAGTGTAGTGTCACTTCAAGAATCACGTTTTTTTTTTTGCTTAACTTTTCTTGTTGAAAGTGGTAGGACCAAATGTAGCCATGTCGGATGAGAGCCAGCTGCTTCTGAATAGGCCCACTCCTTTCCTGGGTTTTGGAGGGTAGCCCAGCAGATAAGCAGAGCTCTGGAGCCCTAATACTGTGGTTACGGTCCAGGCTCCTCCACTTACCGGCAGTTTGACTTTGGACAAGCTACTTAACCCTTCTCTTGCCTCAGTTTCCTTTTCTGTGGATGGGTATCATAATAATACCTACCTCTTAGGGTTTTCTGCTACGGACCTAAAAATAAATAGGCTGCCAGATATTTCTCCAGCAAAGATGGATTTATTTGGGATCAGCAGAGAACTGCATTTTGGGGTCTGCAACCATGGTAAGCCATGTGCAAGTTCCTTCATGGCAAAGGAAGGAGAACACTTTTATAGAGAGGAAAAGGAAGTTGGGAGAGCGATAATAAAGAGTCCATGGCTTTTCATTGGCTGAGTCCTTACCAGGAAAGAAGAGGAGTCTTTTTCTTCCTGTTGTGCTCTGCTATCATTGCAGGGCATGAAAGCTTCCCCTTCTGGATTCCTGGGCTCTGTTTAATTGAAGCTTCTGTTTATTAATTTTTTAAACTGCAGTAATTAAATAGCTCAGTACTTGTAAAACGCTTAAAAGAATACCTGTCGTATAGTAAATATCCAATAAATTTATTATTATTATCATCATCATCATCATCACTACTAGGTAATTATGATGCCTATAATCCTGAAAAAGTCTGCTATTAGTTCATCATCATCATAAATCATCACTTAAACTAAGGCTTTATGCTTTAGTTACAGATGCCAGTTCTTGGTGCTCTTCTGATTCTGCATTAGTGTTATAATTACCATAGTTTAACATATCACCCATATTTAAATGACTTCCACATCTTTGCACAGTTCTGGACTCTAGGTCTGTGCTATACAGAACCCTATTTACAGGTGTTTACCAGGATCTTTACTTTGATGTCCTATGGGTACCTCAAATAAAAATGCCCCAAATTGAACTTAGTTTCTCCCTCTGATCCTTATTTTCCCAGTTAAAAATATTTAAAACTCTTCTTCTTGCTTGCTTTCCTTATTTTGCTTATAATGTTGCTCTGGGTTGAACATTATCCCGCACAGATTCATGTCTACCCAGAACCTCAGAATGTGAACTTATTTGGAAATAGGGTCTTTGCAGATATAATTAAAACATCTACTAAAAGTTAAAATGAGATCATACTGGATTAGAGTGGCCCCTAAATCCAGTAATTGGTGTTATTATAAGAAGGCCATGTGAAGCCACACACACACACACACACACACACACAGAGAGAGAGAGAGAGAGAGAGAGAGAGAGAGAGAGAATAAGATATAGGCAGAGATTGGGGTGATGTATCTACAAGCCAAAGAAATCAAAGGATAGCCATCAACCACCAGAAGCTAGGAGAGGAGCATGAGACAGTCTCCCTTAGAGCCTCCCGAAAGAACCAGCCCTGCCAACACCTGGATTTTGGACATCTGGCCTCCTGCACGGTGACAGAATAAATTTTGTTGCTTTAAGCCTCTCAGTTTGTGGTGATTTGTTATGGCAGCCCTAGGAAACTAATACAGACATCGTCAGCTGTAACTAAATTTAGAAGTCTTAGAACCATCCTTATCTGTATTAGTTTATAAGGTCACCAGTCATATTGAGTTAGGGGGCCTACCCTACTCCAGTATGGCTGCATCTTAGCTAATTATATCTGCAATGACCTTATTTCCAAATAAGGTCACATTCTGAGCTATCAGGGGGTTAGGACTTCAACATATCTTTTTTGAGGGGACACAGTTCAACCCATAACATGACCCCCTTCTTTGATCACCACTTCACATCAGTCACCTTCCAGGTATTGTATGTTCTACTGCAGCAAAACCTTTCAGATGTAGCCCTTGTTCACCCCAGGCTCAGCTGCCCTGGTTATGGCACAATCATCTCTCCCCAGGATTATCGCAGTAACCTCCAGAGTGATTTTCCTCCTTCATTTCATTCTTCATACATCCAATGAGTTATCTAATAAACTTCCAATCCGATTTCACTGAGACCCACCAGTGCCTTTCCCTAGCCACAGCATAAAGTATAAACTAGCATAGAAACCCTCAAGTTCGGCCCCACCTTTTCCTTCCAACTGCCTCTCTTGTCACTTTGTACCGTGTGCCCCAAACCCGCTGGGCTGGTCAGCCTTTCTTGAAAATAGATTTTTAGGTCTCTAGGCCTTTGCTTATGCTGTCCACTATGCCTAGAACACCTTTCATCACTTTAACCCCCTGCTGAACTGCTCCGTACCCCATAAAGCCCAAGTGAGATATCACTGGCTCAGGTTGCTTCCACAATTCCATCACATAGAATTATTGAGCCCTTTCCTGTGTTTCTGTGACATCTTGTGACTCTGGATACTAATTTGGCACTAGGAAAGATTTGACACCTCTTATATGCAACAATTAACCTTGACAGTAGAAATAAAAGCAGCCGTACTTATGGACTCACCCCCCGCCACCATTGATGTTAATATTAATTCACCATTGCAGCATAAGTAAAAAGTGTGTATGTGTATAGATTTATATATACAAGATTTTTGAAATCTCCTTGATGTTACTTATATAATTACATTTTGTTGCAACCCACCTTATCAAAATAATTCTTAAACCTCTTCAGAGTGAAGGTATTTATTTTTTCTGAAATTAACAAATATATACACACATATATGTATCATATATACTATATATATATATATATAAAGCATATGTGTATTTGTATTTATACACACATATTTAAAGTAGCTTATCCCCAAGAACATACCTTGAATGATCTAGTGCTCATTTCACTGTTAGATTGAAGAAACAGTAACCAAGCAGCCAGTATAATATGCTAGCAGTTTGGATTTTAAAAATTGAGTTCTTAATAAAGTATAGGAGGAGCTATCACTGCAATAATGCTGCATAACAACCCCCCAGATTTCAGTAGTTCACAACAGCAGATGTTTATTTTTCTTGTCCATGGGCCCGTAGATCTGCTGGGCTTGGCTCCAGCTGGGCTCTCTCCACCTGTGTCATTCTGGGACCAGCAGCATCTTGGGCCATGTTCTTCTCATGGTGATGGCAGAGGCACAGAGGGCCAAGCCAAATCATGCCAGCACATTAGGGCCTCTGGCTGTGGTATATCTGCTAACATTACATAGGCCAAAGCCAGCCATGTGGCCAAGTTCATGTCAAAGGGGCAGGAAAAAGGACTCCATAGGAGGTGCTGCAAATTCACATGGCAAAGAGCACAGTGTATAATTCTAATACAGGGAAGGACGAAGGATTGAGGGCAAGAATCCAATCTACCACAGAGTCCTTATGATCTGAAAGTCGATGGTAGAAATATCTGCTTTGGAAATAAACTACTTAGCCAAGAGCTTGACAAGGAACAATTTGATGTTGCATTTACAAAGCTGCACTTTGAAATGTAGTTCTAATTATATCCATCTTTGGTTTTTTTTCCCGGAGATGTGAAGATGAGTGGCTTGGGATGCCATCACCTATTCCTGTGAAATACATTTACTATTTAAACCTTTTAAAGGATGTGTTTGGCTTAGAGGAGGAGTAACCATGCAGTTTTGGTTGGTTAACTCCCTTTGATTTCCTGATTTCCTGCTCTAATTTTGCCAAGTTTATTTCAGTAGATATGATTCCATTAAAAACAAAAAAAACAAGGTTCATATTGAATTAAAATCCATATTCCAAAATTAATCTCCTTTTGTCATTTCAGTTTTTCAGAACATCATATTATATTGCTGATGTACCAGCACTATTAAAAATGCCATTTAAAGAAACGTTGAGCATTCTTATTATACATATGATTTATTAATACCAAGAATCTTTTGGTAATTTTCTATCCAACATAATTTGATTCATTACAACACAAAAAGAAAATGACTTTTGACAGCTATATATGACAATATAAAATCAAATTATATCAGAGCAATAAGTTGTGATTCTATTAAACATTTTTTGAAATCTTTTTGACACACGCTTATTACTTATATAATTAAACTTTGTAGCAACTCACCTTTTCAAAATAATCCTTAAACCTCTGCAGAGTGAAGGTATTTATTTTCTGAAATTAGCAAAGCTATGAGAAGAAAAAACCCTCCCTCACAACACATACACACACGAAAAATTGGGGAGAGAAATTAAAACATATGCAGTGTTTATGTTTTTAATGCTCTTTTAATCTCTGAAGTTAGCTTGCTAACTTAGGAATATATGCATGTGTATATAATTATAGCATGACCAAAAATGTATTGTGTCTGAAATATTTAAGGATGTGAACGCTGAAGATCTTCAGAGGTCTGTTTTGGTTCATTCTCCACATATACATAACCGCCTACCCCAGAGGTTTTAATATTCTAAGACTACAGCATGTTTCCCTTTTGCTTTTCTCTAGTCCTATTTTTAGTTTTCTTCTAGGACTATACATTATTAGTCTCAGCAGAACTTTTGTCATGTAGTGTATGTTCGATTACAAGTCATAACCATGGACCTCTGGGAATTCAGTGTGAGAAGTTTGTCTCAGTGTACCCCATTCTTCAGTGCTGGGTGCTAGGTATCATAAATCCGATTGTCTGGTGTTCTCAGAGACGATGGAGGCCTATGGAGAAGGGTCCTCGATATTGACGTTCAGGGACTGCTCTGAGGGGAGGAAGAGGAACTGATGACATCTCAAGGGCCCCTTCTATCTTCTTATTCTTTCACTCCACATTTGCAGCGTTTTGCCTAGAAATGAGCTGGCTTCTTGGCACTCAGATGTACCAATTCACTTGACAGCAATGGCTCCTTCATTTTTTAAATTTGAAGTTCATCAATAAACCATTTCTATATATAAACCTAGGATAATTCCACATGTGCCATTGTTAAAATAGATCCCATAGGATTTTCCAATAAACTAGAATACTCAATTTATATACTAGAACCATTTACTCATAAAGTCTAATTTTGACTTCTTGATTTTTTTTTTTCCAAAGACAACTGACAGTGCCAAGCCATTTTGTCACTTTAAGATTTTCCATTCCCCAAAGAGCAAGCTTTAAGAAGGATGACACTTTCCTGGAACTTTTCAGGCTGACACATTCGTCAGTTACCTATTCAACTCTTCAGTCAGTTGTCTTTCCCTCAAGATTTTAAATATGTAGATAATTTAGCCCTTGTATAGGCTTGTAATATAGTTCATTTGAGAAGTAGGAGGAGAAAAGGAAAGGAAGCAAGCCAGTGATATGCTCCTGAGTTTGTAGGATGACAACTGCTTGTTCTGTTACATAGATGTGTGTCACTGCCCTGGTTATTCACAGTACAAGCCCACAATTAGCAATTAAACGGCCATTATAGGAATCGTGCCGATAAACATGATACATTGCAGTCATACAGACACTTTAAATAATTATTCTTTTTATAACTAAGCCATATACTGAAGGAGATTTATAATTTAGAGATAATATGCCCATTAGTAAAGTTTATGACCCAATAAACAGCTCCCACTAGTTAATAAATGCCAAAGCCATAAAAACAAAGACTATTAATGTAATAGAATTTCTGTACCTCCCTCTTTTGCTGGTGGTCTCAAGACACTGAAGGGAAATGCTATCTTAGGAAAAACATTTATTCTCGTTATGTAAATATCAATGAATTGTCTTACAATCCATCTGGAAATCTCCCAGCCCTCACCTCCTTGGTCCCAGGTGGTCCTGAAATGCTGATGCAGTCTGCTTAGGTTTCAAGCAGTAGATAACTCTGGTTTTCAGCACAAATAAACCCTGTGACTCAAATCTTTGGGGGATGTGGGGAAGATGGCCGTAATTTCTGTGTCTCCTCTACCCTCTGAAAAAGAGAAATCCCAACTATTGCCGTTATTCCAGAATAATAACTTTTAAACGTTTCACCACCTTTGCGTACACTTAGATTTTTAGCTGCCTCTTCTCTTTCCTCTAAAAAAGAGAAATCTCAACTATTGTCATTGTTCCTGGGTAATAAATTTTAAAGAAGTTTCACAACCTTTGCATATACTTATATTTTTAGCTGCTAATATTTCCCATTTTGATGGAAAAGCAGGTGCTGCCTGTGGATGTCTGGGTGAGTTGAAGGTTAATATAGGCAAACCTTTTGTACTAAGAACATTGTTTTTCAGTATTCCTGGAACTGTGGGAATGATTGATAAAGTCATTTGAAAGCCCAAATCAAATCATGTCTTTGCATAGGGAACTGATTAAAAGCTGTTGAAGTTCACATTAAATGGTTTGCTGAGTCACTGTTGTAAAGTATGGATGTTGTCAGCAGATTACTCATGTTCAGTGTTTATTTACCTTTTTCCCCCTTTTTAACCTAACTGAACCGTTTGGACCTAACCGTTTGAAGAGCAATGTGGATATGTCTATTGGTTGAGTTTATTTATTTATTTTTATTGAAGTATAGTTGATTTACAGTGTTGTGTTAGTTTCTGCTATACAGCAAAGTAACTCAGTTATACATATATATTCTTTATAATATTCTTTTCCATTATGGTTTACCACAGGATATTGAATATTGTTGATCCATTCTGCATATAATGCTTTGCATCTGCTAACTCCAAACTCCCAATCCATTCCTCCCCCACCACCTCTCCCCCTTGGCAACCACAAGTCTGTTCTCTATGTCTGTGATTCTCTTTCTGTTTCGTAGGTAAGTTCATTTGTGTCATATTTTAGATTCCACATATAAGTGATATCATATGGTATTTGTCTTTCTCTTTCTGACCTCATTTAGTATGATAATCTCTAGGTCCATCCATGTTGCCGCTAATGGCATTATGTCATTCTTTTTTTGGTTGAGTAGTATTCCATTGTGTATGTATATCACACCTTCTTTATCCGTTCATCTGTTGATGGACATTTAGGTTGTTTCCACACCTTGGCTATTGTGAATCGTGCTGCTGTGAACATAGCGGGGTGCATGCATCTTTTTGAATTATAGTTTTCTCTGGATATATGCCCAGGAGTGGGATTGCTGGATCATATGGCAACTCTATTTTTAGTTTTTTTGAGGAACCTCCATATTGTTTTCCATAGTTGCTGCATCTGTTGGTTGACTTGAGTGCTTACTAAGTAGTTAAAATTTTAGACAATAGAGAGGAGATAAAGAGCATTGTACTTTTAAGTATTACAGTAGTTTAGACATTTTGCCTACTTTAGTCTATGTATTGCCTCTGATCCAATTAATGTCAAACATACCATTCTTGGTCTTTGTTTGAAGTTGGTTTTTTCGGAGGTTGTATTGCTTCCAGCCTTTATGGATACCTCAGTCATGAGTTTAGGATATTTAAATTGCCCTTCCTTCTTTCAAATAGTAGGGAATTATTGAACAAAATGAAATCTCTCCAAATTAAAAAAAAAACAAAAACTCTTGCCTTTCCAACTTGGATTTATTTATCTTACTTTGAGTGAGGACTGCTTCATCATCATAGCCTTTTCCACTTGTTCCTCATTTCCCTGACCCCTTCTTCCATACATTCTGATTTTGCTATAAGTTGGCAGTTGGAGTCTTCACTAGTAGCTTAATGAAACAGTAGGGTTTTCCACAAAATATATATGTTGCTTCATAGTTCAGAATCCACTGAATAATGAATAGTCATGTTCCCAATTATATGTATATTCCTTTTAGTTAAGAATATAGATTCCTGAATTTTTGAATACCCTTTAGAATTGGTCTGTAAATGGTCCTTCAGAAAAACAGCTTCCAAATGATGATATTAAACATATACTCAAGTAGTGAGTCTCTGCCCTAATACTTGTTTGGGCAAAGTTTGAATTGCTTCCAGTTGAAAGCAGGTTAAGACTTTCTCAAAAATGAGTCTCTTCAAGTTGACTGAGCGTCTTCAGAAGCACAGTGCTTTTCAGTTCCCAAGAGAATGTGATGTGTAAAAATGGAAAACCTACTGAGGCAAGATCAATGAAGCTATTTAACAAATAAACCTGGAGTCATAATGGAGCAAACATCATTATTACAAAAGGTAACGCTGACTGTGCAATTAGTTTAAAAGAAATTGGAATTCACGCCCACTAGCCTTCTTCTACCAGGTTATATATTGGTTTAAATAAACATTTTCACTTTGTGTTCAATTAAATTCCCCCAAACTAAGAGTTCTAACACTAGAATGTGCATCTTCTTTGCATTTGTTCCTGGCCGCCAGTAAAATTCCTTCCAAGGGGACTGCCGAGCCCATTATGTGTCTGGTGCATGGCACAGGAAGCCAAGGGTCAGCACTGCTGCTCAGAAGCAACTGGAAACGGCTGAAAAATGTGGCTGATGAAAAACTCCACAGTGGCTCTGCAAGCAGAGAATTAATGACTGGCTAGAATCAGTAGGAGCCTTTACTTCTAAATACTCATTAGTTTAAGCAGTGAGGCCTGATGTTATGCAAGTTATAGAGGGAAAAGGGGACCGCCCCTCCCCATTGTCTATTTTGAACAGAATATGCACATTTAACTCAAAGTGGTGAATGGTTCAAACACATCAAACCAACTATTCATCAGTCTCCCAGCTTCCTGAGCAACTGCTTTGCTTCTGTATAAAGCCAACAATAGAGGAAATGCTTGTTATGACCCCACTATAATATTAAAATCCAGAGGCGCTGATGGCTTGGTGAAAAACACAAAATACATTCTCCTTTAGAAATAGTTCCACCAAAGTCATCTTTGTGTTTACTTTTTCTTACTTTGCCTGTACAAGAACAGCTGACTGAAAAAGGGACTTGATAAAATTACTTTTGCCTGCTTTTTTCTCCCTTGCTACCACCGTTCTTCCTTCTCGTTGTGAAGCCACTCCCTGCATACAGAACCGGAGCTGACAAGCCATTTCAGGCTGCGGCAGATAGCGCTAGTCTGAACTATGACCAGAGAGTGGAGAGAGAGAAGGGGAGGGCCAAGAGATGACAACTGCAGAGGGGAGCCAGATGAGAATAGGGACCACCTTGTGCGTGTCACGTCACATGTTAAAGCGTTCGAACTTCATCCTAAGGGCATGAGAAGTTACTGAAGGATTTTAATCTGGAGAATGAAAAGATCACGTCTGCATTTAAAAATCTCTGGCTGCTTCGTGTGTGTGAACTACAAGAGTGAGTTTGGCAGTGAGAAGGCTCACTAGGAGGCTGTTGCCAGAGAAGTGATGGCTGGTTTGGATTAATGTAACGTCAGTGAGGTTGTGAGGTTGCTGAGAAGTGGATAGATTCAGGACATGTTCAGGATGTTGAAGAGAAGAGAGAAGAAGTCAAAATTAGGATTGGGTCATTTTGGCAGCTGGGTAGGTGTAGTTGCCATTCATTGTGCTGGGCTATACCAGGAAAAAATCAGGTTTGAGGGGGAGTCAAGAATTCTGCCTTGGGCATGCGAAATTAAAATCAGGGTGCCTGTGGGACAGAGAAGTGGAGATGTTGATAAGGCAGCTAGATGAAGAGGTCTAGATCTCAGCAGAATGACCAGCGCTGGAGATGCCCGTTTGATGGTAACTGTGAGCTTAGGTAAGATTGGCTAGGGGGAGCCTGTTGTCTGAGAATGACAGTGCCTTGTGTATTACTTACTAATTTTTTTAAAAAAGAGCTTTTTTTTGTCATACAATGAACTGCACATATTAAAGTGTACAATCTGATAAACTAACACATCTATGTACCCGTGAAATGTCATCCCAATCAAGATATAATGAACCTATTCCCCCCAAATTTCCTCACGCTCCTTTGAAATCCCTCCCTTCTACACAGCCCCATTGTAGGGAAGGAAAAATAATTTTCCCTCTACCGTTCTGAGTTCTTGGATGAGAGCCCCTGTAATAAAAGACAGATTAACAAGAGAAAAAACCCAGAAGGTATACCTGGGAGATATCCAGAAAAAAGCAGTAATTCTCCAAGGTGACCTAAGCCACCACCTTGAATGCCATCTTCAGCTGAAGACAGAAGAAAGGTGTGTGTTGTGGAGGAGGGGAAGATGACCAGGAAACGCAAGGTCAACAAGGGTAAGATTTGTTTTGCAGGTATAAGTCAGCGCCTTCTTCATTAATAGGAGCTTCTTGTGATTTTGCGCCATCCTCACTTCCTGGTACAGAGAGGATGACATTCTTACAAATGGAGATTTCCATTATAGATATAAACGTCCCTTATGAAAGGATAGCTTCTGTTTTCAGAGCTTCTCCTGTGTCTGCTGTGATTATTCCTCCAAATGGGCAGCTCAAAATAATCCTTATGCCAAAGAGGAGTATTTGGGGGTGGCATATTCTGCTAGTCTTCAACATCCCCCATGCCACTTAGCTGCTTTCTGTCACTATAGAAAAGTTAGCATTCTCTAGAATTTTATATAAATGGAATTATACAGTAGGTACTTTTTTTTTTTTTTGGTCTGCTCTCTTTCACTCAGCATAATTATTTTGAGATTCATCCATGTTTTTGCATATACCAGTATTTCATTTCATTTTATTGCTCAGTAGTATTCCATTGTATGGATATACCACAGTTTAATTCATTCACACATTGATGGAAATTTGGGTTATTTCCAGTTATTACCTATTACGAATAAAGCTGCTGTGAACATTTGTGTACAGGTTTATATGTCGATATATGCTTTCATTTCTCTTAGGTAAATACCTAGCAGTAGAATGGCTGGATCCAATGGTTGATATATATTGTTAAATAACAAAAATTCAACAAAATGAGTAAACTTAAAGATCAAATTGGCTTTATTAAATGACTCATGAATGGGGCAGCATCTCATCTAGAAAATAGAAAGGAGCTCTGCTGAGCTGTAGAAAAGGTAAACTTTTTGAAGGTGAAAAGGGGGCAGAAAAAGAAAATTATGAGCAAAGAATGCATTGTTTCAGGGACAGTCACCCTCCTAAGGGGAATGGAAGGAGCCTATTTGGGGGACGGGGCAGGGGAGATTACCTCACCAGTGCTGACTAGGTAATTCCAGGTTGACCGGTTAAATGTTACATTCCTGGGCGGGGTGGGGGTGTTGAGGTTGCAATTAGGCTAGGTATTAAGTCTTGGTTTGATGACATGGGGTTTAGCACATCATTTTGGGCCTGCTGTCTCCTTTTTAACAATGTTTATTTAACTTTTTCAGTAATTGACAAACTATTTTCCAAAGTGATTGAATCATTTTATTTTCCCTTCCAGCACTGTATGAAGTCCTAGTTCCTCCAGGTTTTTGCAAATACTTGGTATGACCAACCCTTTTAATTTTAACCATTCTAATAGATGTGTGGTAGTGTTGCAGGAAGGGGGACCCCTTCCAGGGCCGAAGAGTGGATTCTTGTCTAACACTCGGAAATGAGTTGTCCAAGGAGACTTACGTGCTGGCAAAGCAAGAGACTTTATTGGGAAGGGGCGCCGGGCCAAGAGCAGGAGGGTAAGGGAACCCAGGAGAACTGCTCTGTCACGTGGCTCACAGTCTGGGGTTTTATGGTAATGGGGTTAGTTTTCGGGTTGTCTCTGGCCACTCATTCTGACTCAGGGTCCTTCCTGGTGGCGCGTGCATGGCTCAGCCGAGATGGATTCCAGCGAGAAGGATTCTGGGAGGACGATAGGACAGACGGACTGGCGTCTCCTCTCCCCTTTTGACCTTTCCCGAATTCTTCCAGTTGGTGGTAGCTTGTTAGTTCCGCATTCCTTACCAGGACCTCCTGCTGTAAGATAACTCATGCAAGTGGTTACTATGGTGCCTGGCCAGGGCGGGCGGTTTCAGTCAGTGGTTCTCCTAACAGTAGTATCTTATTATGGTTGCCTATTTTCTAATGATTGAGTTTTGAGAGTACCTTGTATGTTCTAGATATAAGTCCTTTATCATCTGTTATTTCTAAATATTTTCTCCCAAACTCTGGTAGTCTTTTCATTCTCTTGACAGGGCCTTTTGGAGAGCAAAAGTTTTAAATTCTGATTGAGTCTATTTTATCAATTCATTTTTTAATGGATTGTGCTGTTGGTATTATATCTAATAAATCTTTACTAAACCAAGGTCACAAGGGTTTTCTTTTATGTTTTCTTCTAGAAGTTTTATAGTTTTAGGCTTTTCACTTAGTTTTGTAATCCATTTCTAGTCAATTTTTGTTATGATGTGAGGTATGGCTCCAAGTTCATTTTTTTCAAATGGGTATCCAGTTATTACAGTACCATTTGTTGAAAAGATCATTGTTTCTCCACTGAATTGCCTTTGTACCTTTGCTGAAAGTCAGTTGTTGATATATGTGTAGATCTATGTGTAGGTCTGGACCTTCTGTTCCATTGATTTGTGTGTTTGTCTTTACACCAATACCACACTGTCTTGATTACTGTAACTTTATAGTAAGTCTTGAAATCAGTAGTTTTAATTCTCCAATTTTGTTCTTCTTTGCATAGTTTAATGTGTACAACACGTTAATTTGATACATTTATATATTGCAAAATGATTACTACTGTAGTGTTAGCTAACACCTCCATCATGTCACGTAATTACCATTTCTTTTTTGTGGTGAAAACATTTAAGATCTACTCTCAGCAAATTTCAAGTATACAATACAACATTTTTGACTATAATCACCATGCTGTACACTAGATTCCCCAGAACTTATTCATCTTATAACTAGAAGTTTGTACCCTTTGACCAACATCTTCCCATTTCCTCCACCCCAAGCTCTTGGTAACCATTACTCTACTATCTGTTCTTCTGAGTTCAACCTTTTTAGATTCTACGTAAATGAGATCATACAGTATTTGCTTTCTCTGTCTGACTTATTACATTTAGCATAATGCCCTCAAGGTTCATCCATATTTTTACAAAATGACAGGGTTTCCTTCTTTCTCATAGCTGAATAATATTCCATTGTATATATGTATATCTTTGCCCATTCATCCATTGATAGAAACTCAGGTTGTTTCCATATATTGGCTATTGTGAATAATGCTGCAGTGAACGTGGGAATACAGATATCTCTTCGAGATCTCACTTTTATGTTGGAGTAATAATTCAAAAAATTATTACTGTTAGAGTTCTGCTTCTGGCCAAGACATAGTAACAGGGTCCAGATTTACCTTTCTCCCTGAAAGAACTGAAAAAAAAGTCAAAATATATCAAACAATGCTTTTTAAGACACTGGATTTCACGTAGAGAAGGAGAGTAATCCATGAGAGACAGGAAATGTGGCGAACCCCACTATTGCCACAGATTACTGCCTTGAGAAAGTTTCTGGCCTATGGCACAAGAAGAGGAAAACAAAATAGAATATGGTGGCCTCTCTGACTAGAAGAGATGGGACTGAGAGTCTAGGAATACCAAGGTTGCTAGAGTTCAAAAGGACATATTACTTGAGAGAAGAGACCTGCACAGAGATAGAGCTTCAGAGATCTTCAGAAGGCTCCTTGAGTATTCAGTGGAGTACTGAGCAGTACATGTGTGTGAGGAAACTACCCAAGACTGGGGAACCACCTGAAAGGATTAGAGAGAACGGTACTTAGTGTCTGCACAAAGCTGATAATAGTGCCTACTCTCAACAACCTGACTGTAAAGTCTCTCGTGGAGAATTGTACTCAGAACGTTCTTGCCCCAATAATAAGGAATAATGAGCGTTAGATTAAACATGGTTCTTATCCCACTTGACACATTTAAAAAGCAATACCTAAAAGGATCAAACTGTTTCCAAATAATTTAGATATGTCTCACCAAAAAAAAGCTTAAGCATATTGATAGAAATACATAAATATTCAGCAACCAAAAAGGTAAAACTCAAAAGGTATTGCCTCCAATAAAAAATTACCAGGCATGCAAAGAAAAGGAAACTTCAACTTACAACGAGGGAAAAAAAGAAATCAGTAGAAACGGAAAAGAAAGAAATCAATAGAAACGGACCCAGACTGACACAGATGTTACAATTAGCAGAAATGGACAATCAAACAGCTATTAAAACCGCTTTCCAGGGCTTCCCTGGGGGCGCAGTGGTTGAGAGTCCGCCTGCCGATGCAGGGGACACGGGTTCGTGCCCCGGTCCGGGAAGATCCCACATGCCGCGGAGCGACTAGGCCCGTGAGCCATGGCCGCTGAGCCTGTGCGTCCCGCAACAGGAGAGGCCACAACAGTGAGAGGCCCACATACCGCAAAAAGAAAAAAACAACCGTTTTCCATATAGTCAAAAAAAACAACCGTTTTCCATATAGGCAAAAGGAGAGACATGGAAAATTTAAAAAGACACAACTCAAACTTCTGTTGATTAAAAACTACAATGTATGAGGTGAGATGAAAAATAAAACGAATGGGATTAATGGCAGATTAGACTTTTCAGAAGAAAAAGATTAATGAACTTGAAGACATACTAATAGAAATTATCTGAAATGAAACACAAAGAGTAAAAAATTGGAAAAAAGTGAACAGGACATTGGGGAGTTGCAGGACAACTTAAAGCACTCTAATATGCAATTATTATAACAGAGGGAGAAGAAAGACAGGGAAATAATGGCCTAAAAATTTCCAACTTTTATGAAAATAAGTAACATATGGATGTAAGAATCTCAACCCAAGCACAAGAAATATGAACAAAACTACACCAAGGAATATCATAAACATCTCAAAGCTAGATATAGAGTGAAAATCTTAAAACCAGCCACAGAAAAATGACATGTTATGCACAGAGGAACAAAAATAAGGATTTCAGCAGATTTTTCATCAGGAAAAATGCAAGGAAGAAGATAAGGGACCAACGTCTTTAAAGTACTGAAATAGTAAACTGATAATGTGGAATGTTATGCACAGTAAAAATATCTTTCAAAAATGAAGGCAGAACAGATACTCAAACAAATATTTATGCACAAATGTTCATAGCAGCATTATTCACAATAACTAAAAATGAAACAATTCAAATGTTTATCAACAGATAAATGGATAAACAAATTGTGGTATTAACATGCAGTGGAATGTTATACAGCTGTTAAAAGGAATGAGGTACTGATATATGCTACAAAATGGATGAACGTTAAAAACATTATGCTGTGTGAAAGAAGGCAGACAGAAAAGGTTCACATATTGTATGATTTCATTTATATGAAATATCCAGAATAACTAAATCTATAGAGACAAAGCAGAGTGGACTGGAAGGAGAGAGGAATGGGGAGCAATTGCTTAATAGATAGAGAGTTTTATTTTGGGTCAATGAAAATGTTTTGGAACTAGGTGGAGGTGATGGTTATACAAAATTGTGAATGTACTAATTGCTCCTAAAAGTTACACTTTAAAATAGTTAATGTTATGTGAATTTCACCTCAGTAAAAATATATCAATTGAGCATGGTCTGGAAAACTCAATATACTAAAGGTGTGAATTCTCCCAAATTGGTATACAGATTTAATGCAATTTCTATCAAAATTTCAGTAAGAACTTTTGGACATATAGACAACATTATTCTAAAATTTATATGGAAAAGAAAGGAACTAGCATAGTTATAGCAATCTTGAAAAAGAAGAACAAAGTAGGAAGAATCAGTCTATCTGATTTAAAGATTTATTATATATCTACAGTCATCTAGCTTGTTTGTCATTGGTGGAATGATAGACACATAAATCAATGGAAGGGAAGAGAGAACCCAGAAATAGACCCACCCAAATGGTACAAACTGATCTTTGGCAAATGAGCAACACTAAGTCAGTGGAGGAAAGGTAGCATTTCAACAAATGATACTGAAGTAATTGAACATCCATAAGTCAAAAACAAAAAAGAACTTAAACTTCACACTTTATACTATCACTTCAAGATGGATCATGGACTTACATGTAATATGGTAAGCCATAAGACTCTCAGAAAAATAAAACCCAGGAGAAAACATTCAGGGCAAGGAGCAAGTGAAGAGTTCTTAGACTTGATATCAAAAGCATGATACATAAAAGAAAAAGAAGGATAAATTGGACTTCATCAAATTTAAATATTTGCTTTGCAAAAGACCCTGATAAGAGGATGAGAAGACAAGCTACAGACCAAGAGAAAATCTTTGCAAACCATATATCCAACAAAAGATACATGTAAAGAAATCTCAAAGCTCAATAGTAAACAATCAATTACAAAAGGAACAAAAGACATGAACAGAAATTTCACCAAAACATGAAAAATAAGCACATAAAAAGACACTCAATATCATTTATCCAATAAGGAAAGGCAAACAGTCACAATGCAATATTAGTACACATCTCTCAGAGTGCCTAAAAAAAAATAGTGACAACAACAAGTACTGACTGGACATGGAGAAGCTGAATCCCTTGCACTTTGCTGGTGGGGATGTAAAATGGCATAGCCACTCTATAAAACAACTTGGCACTTTCTTAAAAACTAAACATGTGTTGATGGGAATGTAAAGTGATACAGCCACTATGGAGAACAGTATGGAGGTTCCTTAAAAAACTAAAAACAGAACTACCATACGACCCAGCAATCCCACTACTGGGCGTATACCCTGAGAAAACCATAATTCAAAAAGAGTCATGTACCAAAATGTTCATTGCAGCTCTATTTACAATAGCCAGGACATGGAAGCAAGCTAAGTGTCCATCGACAGATGAATGGATAAAGAAGATGTGGCACATATATACAATGGAATATTACTCAGCCATAAAAAGAAACGAAACTGAGTTATTTGTAGTGAGGTGGATGGACCTAGAGTCTGTCATACAGAGTGAAGTAAGTCAGAAAGAGGAAAACAAATACTGTATGCTAACACATATATATGGAATCTAAAAAAAAAAAAAAAGAAAATGGTCAGAAGAACCTAGGGGCAAGATGGGAATAAAGATGCAGACCTACAGAGAATGGACTTGAGGATATGGGGAGGGGGAAGGGTAAGCTGTGACAAAGTGAGAGAGTGGCATGGACATATATACACTACCAAACGTAAAATAGATAGCTAGTGGGAAGCAGCCGCATAGCGCAGGGAGATCAGCTCTGTGCTTTGTGACCACCTAGAGGGGTGGGATAGAGAGGATGGGAGGGAGGGAGATGTAAGAGGGAAGAGATATGGGGACATATGTATATGTATAACTGATTCACTTTGTTATAAAGCAGAAACTAGCACACCATTGTAAAGCAATTATACTCTAATAAAGACGTTTAAAAAAAAACTAAACATCTACCTTTCATATGACCCAGCAACTTCACTCCTGGGCATTTAATCCAGAGAAATGCAAACATATGTTCATACAAAAACCTATATATGGATATTTATAGCATATAAATTGACTAATTGAACTTGATCAAACTGTAAAACTTCTGTTCTTCAAAAGATATAGTAAGAAAATTAAAAGGGAAGCCACAGACTGGGAGAAAAAATATTTGTAAATAGCATATCCAACAAAAGACTTGTATCCAGAATATCTAAAGAACTTGCAAAACTCAAGATTAGGAAAACAAACAACCCAATTTAAAAAATGGGCGAAAGATTTGAAGAGACACTTCACCAGTGAAGGTATTCAAATGGCGAAGAAACACACAAAAAGGAGTTCAACATTATTTGCTGTTAAGGGAATGCAAATCAAAGCCACAATGTGCCACCATTATACACCCGTTAGAATGGCTAGCATTTAAAAAAAATATTAATAATACCAAGTGCTGGCTAGGGTGCAGAGCAATTGGTGGGAATGCAAAATGGTCCACTCACTTTGCAAAATAGTTTGGGAGTCTCTTATAAAGTTAAGCATACCTACCATATAACCCTTTGATCCCATGCCTAGGTATATACACCAGAGAAATGAAAACATGTGTCCAAAGACTTGTATTCAAGTATTCATAGCAGCTTTGTTAATAATATCCCCAAATTGAAAAGACGTCAGGGACTTCCCTAGCGGTCCAGTGGTTAAGACCCCACGCTTCCACTGCAGGAGGCACAGGTTCGATCCCTGGTCAGGGAACTCAGATCCCGCAAGCCATGGGTGCAGCCAAAAAAAAAGAAAGGAAAAAGAAGAGACTCCAAATGTCAATCAACTGGTGAATGAATAAACAGACTATGACGTATTGATACATACAACAACATGGATGAATCCAAAAGTATTATGCTAAGCGAAAGAAGACAGACAAGAGAAGTCTGTGTGATATATTCGTATGACATTCTAGAAAAGTCAAAACTATAGTGACAGAAAGCAGGTCAGTGGATGCCAAGATTGTGGGCAGGAGACTGATTGCAAAGGGCCACATGGGAGCCTTTTAGGATGTTGCAGGTGTTCTAAATCATGACTGAAGTGGTGGTTACATGACTATAAATTTGTCAATATCCATTCAATTTTACACTTCAAATTGGCTAATTTTAGTGCATGTACATTATATGTCAATTAAGCTGATTAAAAAAAAATCAGTAGGAGTCTCCTGATGTGATGCTCTGAGAAGACACAACACTACCTATGAAGTTTTTCTAACAAAAGTATTTAACTAGGATCTACTCTTGAATAAACTCTCAGGCTGGCCAGATTGTGAGACAGCCTGTAAGACAACCGGCCTGAAATATTGAAAAACTGTCAGTATCATGAGAGACAAAAGAAGGAGACTAAAGGGCCACAAGAACTAAATACAATGTGTAATCCTTGATTGAATTCTGTATTAGGAAAAGGAAAACTATAAAGAATACAATTGGGACAATTGGGGAAATTTGAGTATGGACAATTTATTAGTTAATAGTACTACTGTATGAATGTTGTTTCCCAAGTATTTTGTTTATGTAAGAAGATGCTCTTGTTTTTAGGAGATACATGGTGAAGATTTTGGGGTGAAGTTCAAGTGTCAAAATGATTGCATCTATCAAGCGGTTCAGGAAAACAAAACAAAACAGAGAGGGGGAAGGGGAAGGGAGGGGAGGGAGAACGTATAAAAAGTTAAAGGAACTATAAACAATTGGTGAATATAGGTGGAGAGTATTTGGGTATTCATTGTATTATTCTTTTAATTTTTCTGTAGTTTTGAAATTTTTCAAAGTGAAAATTTGAGAAGTAAACTTGGTTTGAGACTTTGAGATTGCAAATTTTAAATCAAGATTTTAAAAAAATGATGCATACTCAGTCATATGCTCTCGCTAGAAATATTAATAAACTAACAGAACAAAGTGTTTTTGTACCTTTAACAAACAAAAGTTTTCAATGTAGAAAAATTCAGTGGGAGAAGATACACATTATTCAATACATTTGTTAGAAGAACAGCTCTTTGGAAAAGAAACCTATATAGCCCACCTGAACATTAATTATACGTGGATTAAAGTTCACTGTCAAAATTCAAACCATAAAAATTGAACATTTATTGACTAAGTATATCCTTTGTACTTGGAGAAGACTTTCCAAGTATAAAAGACGTTGAAGGGAGCAGAAAAAGATTAATAGATTTGATAATGAAATTAAAACTTTTGGAACATTGAAAACATAACATTAGACAATAAATAGTTTAAGCAGATACAACAAATGATGGCTTATCAGATTTATCTCCAATATGTAAAAATAATATCATACACATTTGATAAGGAGTATTCTAGGACTAATGGAAAATAAGCCAAGAATTCAGTCACAAAACAGAAATAAAAACGGCTGACAAACCTAAAATTGTAGTTAACCTTAAATGGAGTCAGAGAAATATAACTGGAATACTATAATGAGTCTATTTCTATGAAATCAATGTCATAAATTTTTTAAAAAGTGGTAATTTCCCTATTGCTGAGGAAAATGGGGAATCCATACTTTCTCTCATTTCTGGTGGTACAAGTTTTCTAAAAAGCAATTGGAGAATATCTATTTAGAGCCTTAAAATATCCATACTCTAGTAAGACAACCTAAGGGAATAATCAGAGATGCAGACCAAGATTTATGCACTAAGTTAATCTTTGTAACATTATATAAAGTAGTGAGGATATGGAAGTAGCAGGAATGGCCTGTGATTAGGGGTTGATTAAATCCATTTCAGTACGTACAAGAAAACAATATGATGCAGCGATTAAGAAGCATTATGAAACTTTTTTTTTTTTTTTTTTTTTTTTGCGGTACGCGGGCCTCTCACTGTTGTGGCCTCTCCCGTTGCGGAGCACAGGCTCCGGACGCACAGGCTCAATGGCCATGGCTCACAGGCCCAGTCGCTCCGCGGCATGTGGGATCTTCCCGGACCGGGGCACGAACCTGTGTCCCCTGCATCAGCAGGCGGACTCTCAACCACTGCGCCATCAGGGAAGCCCTATGAAACATTTTTTAATGACATGAGGAATTACTTAAGATATAAATACTAAGGGAAAAAAATCAGAGTTCAACGTACAAGAAAACAATATGATGCAGCGATTAAGAAGCATTATGAAACATTTTTTAATGACATGAGGAATTACTTAAGATATAAATACTAAGGGAAAAAAATCAGAGTTCAAAATTTTATATCAAGAAAATCTCAACCGTTTAAAAATATATGCTTAGAAAAGAGTTTGAAGGAAATAGTCTATAATGTTCACAGTAGTTATTTCTGGGTAATAGGACTTAATTGATTTTTCCTTTGCACTTTTATAAATTCATATTTTCTTCAGAATATATGTTTGACCTATATTAGGAACACTGACAACATTATCAATAAGAAGAGACGTGGTTTCTGCTCTCAGTTGGAGAAGGAAAGACTGTACCTAAACCTTGCTGGATCGGCCCTGGGGCCATCTTGTCCAACTTGTCCCATTCAGGATTCCCTTCTGTGGTACCCCTGCCCATTGATCCCTCATCTGCCACGGAACACTTCCCGGGCTGGGGAAGGTGGGGAGGGCACAGATAATTTCAGGCAACCCATTTACTGCATAGACAATTCTGATGGTTTGGGAGTTCCTCTCTATTGAGCTGAAATCAAAATCTTCTAAATGTAATATAACGTCCCCTCACTGCCCTTGGGCCAGCTAAGAGTGAGTGTACTACCCTTCACCTCCAAATATCCAAATCCAACCATAGAGGACTCCACCGCAACTATTCTTCCTGTGTCCCAGTTTTCAGACCCTTTGAGATCATGGACACCCTAACCACACTACTCAAAGTGTGGTCTGTGGACCAGCAGCATGGACATCACTTGGGAGCTTGTAGGAAGTTAGACTTCTGAATGAAATCTGCATCTTAACAAGATCCTCAAGTGGTTTGTGGTCACATCGGACTTGAGGAAGCACTGACCTTGAGGAGAACACATTCTCATTTGTCAGCATTTCATTTAATAGGTTCTTTCCAGACTGAAGAATATTCCAATATTTTTGAGGCATACAAAGTGATTGTTAGCTCTTCTGATATATCCATTCATCATGGAAACCAGTATTTATAGAGCTTGTAGCTTTATGCAAGCCACTGTTGTCAGGCACTGTTAAGTGGAAGACAGATGTGAAAAATTAAATCACTGTAAAGATCTAAGAGTTTCAGGCCCCAGTGGAAGAGTTGTTGTGAGACATAAGTGATAAATGGCAAAAAGATGATATGGACAATGATGGCTGTTAAGACTAAGAGATCTTCTGAGAACAGGGAGGTTACAGAGGAGTGAGCTTATATCTGGACTTGTAACGATTAAATGCCCCTGGTAAGGGGCCACACTGTGATCAGCTCATTTCTGGGTATTGTCATGTGGATTTGTGCTCTAGGACAGGGGTTCTCCAATTTTGAGGAGTATCAGACTCACTGGAGGGCTTGTTAAGACACAAATTCCTGAGCTTCTCAAATTGTCTGAGTTTCTCATCCAGTGGATCTGGAGCAAGGCCCGAGAATGTGCATTTCTAACGAGTTCTCAGGTGATGCTGACGCTGCTGGTCTGGGGAATGACACATTTGAGAACCACTAATTTGGAGGAAATAGCATGGGTCTTTGAGCCAGTTTTTGTTCTGCTACTTAATTTAGGTGGCAAGTAACTTTTTCTTTTTCAGGTTTCTCTTTGAGTAGAGAACTATAATGCCGATTTCACAAGTGTTTGGGGCAAGTAAAGGAAGTAAAGGTCTATGAAAGCACCTTAATACATTGCCTGGTATATTGCAGGTACTACTAGTTTAACTTAGTTTCCATTCCCTTCCCCAAAGTAATCTTAAGTGATGGTGTTAACTGCAACATCTTTGGGAGCAAAGGAATAGTGGGGTTTTTTGTTTGTTTGTTTTGCGGTACGTGGGCCTCTCACTGCTGTGGCCTCTCCCGTTGCGGAGCACAGGCTCCGGACGCGCAGGCTCAGTGGCCACGGCTCACGGGCCCAGCCGCTCCGCGGCATGTGGGATCCTCCCAGACCGGGGCACGAACCCGTGTCCCCTGCATCGGCAGGCGGACTCTCAACCACTGCGCCACCAGGGAAGCCCCAGGAATAGTGTTTTGGGTGTGAAGGGCACCTGGCAGTGGGCACATGCCCTTTGTGGAGAACCTGGGGGCGAGCCTTTATACCATTGGCACAAATTGGTTAGTGTCTTTTGTGTGGCTGTTCTGGCTGTCTGTTACTCTGATGGCATTCATATTGCCTGGCAGTGCGTAAAAACGAAGATACGTCAGGGCTTAGAGAGACCAGTGCCATTCCAGGTAGTATAGTGCCTAAAGGAATGATTTGAGAAGTTGGAAACTAGAACTTACATTTCACCAGGGAAAGGTAAAAATCTATTTCTAGCTTATTAGAACTGAAAATTCTAAGGTAACTTCCTTAGACCTTTTTATTTTTAGGAAATTCAAGCAAGCCTATATATTTGGAAGAATGTGAATGTAGACCTTTCTCCTTTCTCTAATAGGGATCCTCAAATGTCAACACCATGACCAAAATGATTTGGCAACTGAACCTATGCCTCCCCATCACAACTTCTTTGGGAAGTACTAGAATTCTTAAAACCCTGAAGTGTTTTTATTCGGGTGCATTTATTCATTTGAATTTTATTGTTCACACTAACAGGACGCATTAAGAAAAAGACCTCTCTGTGTGATCCCCAAATTGACATGGGAAATTGATGGATTCTCCTTGTGCCACCATATGTCCTTGAGTCTCTATGGGAATTTGTGTATTAGGTTATAGATGACAGCTAATTAATCACATAGCAAACTTTTGAAGATTAAGACATAGAACAGGTACATTTTGGTGGATGTGGAGGAAAGAAAGGATCATTCTAAAGCAGAAGTCATTGCCCAGTTGAGTTTGGGACACTTAGGGGTCATCTTCAGGACATCTGAAGGAAGGACATCAAGCAGGAGAATGAGGTAGGAGAGGGGGCAAAGTTTTTCCACGCTGCAGTCTCACTTGAGACTAGACTAGGGCCTGTTCTTGTTTCTTTACCGTCTCAATAGCTGTACTTTAACAGAGAAAACATGTCACCTCCCAGATTATGTGTCTTTACTGGCTCCACTGGTTGCCTTCTGGATCAAATTTAAACTGCCTATTTCAAGAGCCGCCAGGATCCCTTCACTCCAGTGGTGCATTGTATAAATAACCATCATGGGCAATTAGTGTCTCTGACTTTATTCTCTCTAAATAACGTGGTTGAGTGATGTTTAATATATTTCAGTTTTTCCCTCCCCAAATCATGTCAAGTAAATTATGTTTTCTTATGCCTTGCAAAGTTCATGCATATATCACTTCAACTGTGATTAAAAAGGATAAAGGGGTTAAAAAAAAAAAAGGATATGAACCAGCCACTCAATAACATTTCATGAGCTTAAGACTGTTTCTGTCAGAAGATTTCCTTAGGAAAAAATTTCTATTTTTTTTTTTTACAGAAGACATTTTATTTTTATATAGTGAATATTAAGTTACTATATAACATTAAATGGGAATTTTTGATTGTTTATTATTCTTGTCTTTCTTGCCCACCCACACACACCAGTGTTACATATCCTTGTTGCCCGGAATCACTTTAAGCCATCCATAACTCTGCACTCCCATAACCCCAATAGCCGAACAAGAAGTCTGAAAATCAAGGGAGAGAATATTCTCACCTTGTTGGGTTCTCAAGAAATTAACAATATCTGAGGCTCAGTGCCTGAGGCAAAGACTGACTGAGAAGGAGGGGGTTCTAACAGCACTTGGAAGGGGCAGCATGTCACCTAAGTGCCAGGGTATGGTCACAGTAACCACACCCACGAGTGCTGTGCAAACCCTTCTTTACCAGCCTGTGCTCTAAGACTTACCATTTGGGCAACAGGATGATGTAATTCCACTATTTCATCTTGCATTCGATTGTGTTTCATAATCACTGCAGGGCAGGTGGCCACCACAGGCCTAAAGGCCAAAAGGCTCAAAATTTGTCCCAAAGGATGACTTCAAAATACTGCCTGCAGACACCCCCTCAGCTGCTTTGTCAGCACCCCATGCCACCACCCCCCCCTGCAGCGTCTTTCCTTAGTGCTCATGGCCCTCTTGGTGCTGCTGTTTCTACTCACCACCTGCCCCTGGGCTCCTTAACTTTGTCTGGTCATACAGACTTGTGTGCTACTGAGCTGATGATCACCCAGCCTACTGCCAACCCAAGCCCTAAAGAATCATCTCAGCGCTGTCCAAAACTCTGTCTCCCAGAGAGCCAGAGCAGGAGAAGGCAGGCTTGGGCCCTTCTGCACAGGAGAAGAGATGTGTGAAAGAACTGGGTATGAAGAGGACTTGTAGAGTAGAAGCTGATGGTGGCTCATCAAAGAACGCTCAGCAGTCACCATTTGCATGTACTCTGACCTGATGGCTTCCTACTTCAAGTACCTAGGGCTCTGCCTGAGTGCTTTCTCTGGCCTCCACAGTGACCTAGATTTGCATAGGGGCGTGCCAGAAGTGACAGGCTGTTGATGGGTCTAGAGGTAGCCCTCAACGAAAGACCGACAGAAATTGGTGGATAATTCCCCAGGTACTTCAGCTCTTGGGCAGGATAGCTCTGAGGTGTTCTCTATGCAGTCCTCCAGAGGCCCCCAGTGAGACTGGACCCCAGTTGCCCACAGCAGTAATCTTCTCTTTAACTAACTCTGTATTGGTTTCCTTTTTTTCCCTGTCTTACTTACTGCCTCCTACGCTATTGCTTCCTGGCATTACCCTTCAAATCCTTGTCTCTGGGTTTGCTTCTGAGGGAACCCAAGATAAAAGCTAAAACATGGGATGTGTGAGGTTGTGACTGCACACATCAGCTGGGACCCCGGTGGGGAGGCCCTAAATGTCATGTTGAGTTGAGACTTTATTCCATGGTGACTGGGTGGTGAGTGCTTGATCAGACTCCTATGCTAGAGGATCATTCTGGAAACAGGGAGAAGAATGGATAAGAGCAGTGGTTCTCAAAGTGTGGTCCCTGGTCCATGAATATAAGAATCATCTGGAAACTTTTAATACTGCAAATTCTTGCTTCCACCTCAGACCTGCTGTATCAGACAATCTGAGAGTGAGGCCCAGAAACCTGTGCTTTAATAATCATCCCCCCCCAGGTAAATCTGATGCCCCTGAAGTTTGAGAACCACTGGATTAGAGTCTGGAGGAGAAGCTAGCAGCATGAAGACCATGTATCAGGCTGTAGTGAGAGTCCTACTGAAAGACTATTAAGGTCTGAACTATAAGTTTTGATTCCCTTCTCCCCATTCTTTTTGCCTTGGACTTTGTTCTGCATTCAGAGTGTGCTTAATAAATATTTTGGCCTGATGTCTCCCATCCCATTATCAAATAAGTGGGAGCAGCAATGAGAGGGGCAAGGATGGAGAGAGGTGGGGTCAGGTGACGTGTGGTTCATATGAGGTTCAGCCACCACTGACCACATGGCATTTCCAGCATTATTCCTTTCTCAGTTCTAGGGACAAAGTCTTCCCCTAAAGAAGTTGGGGCATTGGCCAAAGCTGATGTCTTCTTTAAGATATCAGTAGCTACTCCCTCTTCAGAAATCAAGATCCCATGACTTGTGTGTATGCAGCCTGAGAAGTATTGTAAATCTGAGTGTGAAATCCCCATAAACTGAGCAATAAAAGTTTTTTAACAGAAATTACTTCCTGAGAAAGGGAACATTGTGTGTGGACAACAGGGAGGGATAGAGTTCTGGGAACATGAATGGGAGGTTTCCTGCTAAGTGGCCTCAAATCCTAAACTAGTTTGTGTTAGTTTGAGACCTAATCCATATTATTATTATTTGTTATTGCTTGAAAACCTTTTTCTTCTTTTATTTTCAGAGTCAGCTTGACCAGTGTCTTTATAAGTCATGAGTTTCAGAACCCCTTAATTATGCCCTGCCACCTTGTCCAAAGGCATCCCAGACCCTCAGTGCCTGCTTATGGAGCTGTGGGAACTCAAAGTCCCCCAATAGTCCCCAGGGCTGGGGTGGGTGAGGGAGACGTGGTTGGCAATGGCCCATCCCACTGGGGTACCACCTCCCAGAACAACAAGGCCTTTGACTGAGGCCTTCACTGGAAACTGGATGACATTCTTTGGGCCAAAAGGAGCAATTGGAAAGGTAGTTTTGTGGGTTGGATTCTAAGCCAGAGTTGAAACTAGGCTGTAGCAAGGCTGAAAGAAACCTGGCAGAGGAGGAAAAGGCCCTCCCTGTGCCAGGAACTGCATGAACCCAAGACCAATCAAACAGAACCAGTGTGGTGAGGAAATATTTCTGACTGGCAAAGATGGTTCCACTGTCTAGTGATTTACCGTAAGTGGTAACAGCCAACCTCCTGCTTGGTGGAGTGTGGCCTGTTGAAGGAGAGCCTGGCTGGAAGGATTGCTGTGTTATTTCTCTTTGACCTGGAAAAAAAAGTATGCCTCTTCAAGAGGAACTATAGAGGGGAAATCTTTTGTGATTGTAAAACCTTAAAAGGGCATTGTATGCCCTTCTTAACCAGACAGATTGACTTATTGCTTGAGCTATGTTTCATAAAATTAATGAAAATAAAGATGTGTACGGACAAGAATTTACTAGGCATATGGATACTTTTTCATTAACAAAGAAAAATAATTAGCTTAAAGAGCAGGCTACGGTTGGCTACACCAAGGGATTTTTCAGGGTTGCTTTGTAGATTAAATACAAAGCTGTTGTAAAATGACTAAGTGCAAAACCTCATATCAGATAGAAAGACTAATGGGGCCAGTGTTGGCCCTGGGCTGGAGAGAACAAATCCACAGGGCCAACTTGGCCCTTTGAAAGCTCCCATAGCAGAGGGGCCACTGGTTGTGACCATTTCTCTCCACTGAGTCCTTGGCTTTTGCAGCATTGTTTCTGGTTGTCATAACAACCAGCTGTGGAATGATCTATCTGGATACTGAGTAGCCTACTCAGTTCAGTCATTAAAAACTAACTCAGATTTTAACTATTTCAGTGAGTTTCATGACGGACATGAACAAATCTGACAGCCATTGGCTTGATTGCTTGGTTATCAACGGGAGGGGCCGGTCAAAGAACCAAGGAAAGGGCCCCAGAGATTGGCTAGTCCAACTTCTTCTTTTTCCAGAACTGAGGCCCAGAGGGGGTCAAGTAACACCCAGTTCACCTGGCTAGTATAAGGTAGAAACAGAATGAGACTCCCAGGCCAGAGCTCCCCACCTCTTTCTACCATCTGGTCAACCCAAAGTACCTACTCTTTATTCACAGAAACAAAACAAAGCTATTTTTTAAAATTCTGCGCTTTTTTTCCAACAGAAGTTAATCCTCCAAAGACATATCTTAATTAAGGTAGCATAAGAAAAATAGCAACAATAACTCTAAAAATGATGCAAGATAAATATGGGCATACTTTGCAGCTTAATTTATTGTGACTTTAAAAGGGTTGCAAGAGCTCGCCTTGCTTCTGTGAAACATAGTGCATTTTTGCAATTCCCCTCAGTTATAAATTAATATAGGCCATTAGGGATGAGGCTAATGGTGGATGAAGACTATCTCATGGGGAATATGCAGCACCTGAGAAAATGAACAGCTGTGGTGTATGGACCCCCTAACCAGTTCTGCAAATGACACAATGTGTCACAAAACTAGTCCCCACAGAGGCATATTAATTTCTAATAAATAAACCCAGCACTTAAAAGAAAAATTTGCTTTCCTCTATAAGCATGTTCCCATGTCGCTTTATCCAGAGGAGTTTTGGTATAGGTAGCAAGGAGCTGTATAGGCCCATCTTAAGCCAATCTGGGTGAATGCTCTGTGCTGACACTTGGCTCTTCCCTCTTGGAAAGTCTAAATTCCCAGCTGAGACTATGTACTAATGAGAAGAAAACCTAATGTATTTGCAGGCTGGCTACCCATTATGAGCATACCCCCAAAGTTTCCCTTTCAGAAATAGAGAGCCTCAGAAACGTTCTAACTCCCGGTGCAACAAAGTAAAATCTGGGGAGTTTTGGGGGTAATAGAATTAGTTGAAACAATATATCAGTTTTGTTTTTCTCCCTTGTACAGGCATACAAGGTTGCTGAGAGAGGATTGAGGGAGTTTAGCGATTTACTGGGAGAGGCTTGAGATAAAAGACAAACCTCATGTCCCTACAGATTTCTCGTTAGAAATGTAATCACATTGACACTGAAAAACCAAGACCAAGTCTTAGACTTACAATGGCTTTATGGACTCAGAAAAGCAAGGCCACCACGTCTGAGGACTGAGTATGCGTGCTGTTTTCCTGCAGACTGAATCAATCTCTGGGCAAGCCATACCTGGGTGAGTTGCTGACTTCAAAGCCTCCATCCCCCACCACCATCCCCAACCCTAGCGTGGCTTCACTCTTCTTTAGTACTTTTTAGATTTAAATGTCCAGTCCTGCCTTTCCACACCCAGGAAAGTAAATGTAGCCTCCCTTTGTGTGAATAATAATAATAATAGTATCCCACAATCATTTAACACAGAAGGATGAACATGCATCTGGTGTTAAGAATTTTGACTTATTGCATCAGTCCTGGCCTCCCAAATAACTCTCGTTGCCTGCTTACACACACACACACACACACACACACACACACACACACACACACACACACACACTCTCATGGCCAAAGACAAGCACTGAATGATTGGAGGTGGATGTGCCCTTGGAGAGCCACATTGTACCTGCTAGGCAGCTGTGTGTATCACATCATACCAGGTGATCATCTGGGCTGCCTGGAGTCTCTTGAGTGTAAAAGGAACTGCCATTTGTAATACCTTCCATTGAATGGAAAGTTAGTTTGATTTTTCTCACTTCATTTCAATAAGAGAACAATTGACTAGGTAATCAGCTAATGATAAATCATAGTAATGGCCAATGCACCAAAGCTTGGTCCAGTCCAGAGGTGAGGCTGATGTAGGATAAAAACAAAGCATACAACTTGTTTACTACAAATTAATTTCTTCCTAAAAATCGTCAACGTCTCTCCGAAGGCATCTCCCTTTTATTAGAACAACCGTGACACAGTTTTCAGAAAATGGGATCAGGACCATAAATAAGCTAGTAAGCCACCATTTGTGACCCCAAGAAATACAGGATGGTGTCATGTCTTTCACAGGTAATTCAACATAGAGGGTGGTTTTCTCCAAGTGAGAGGAAGAATAGGTAAGAAGGAGTCTGTTCCTTCAAATTCATTGCAATTTTGTATTGGTCATGCAGGAAGTTGGCTACTGTAGGATCAATGGTTGAAATAGGAAACAATCTTGACTGATCATTGATTTCCTTATCTTAATTGAGAGGATATCATATATGGAATTGTAAGGGAGGAAAAGTAATTTTCCCTCTACCCTTTTAGTTCTTGGATAAGACCATCCTTTTATTAAAAGACAGATTAACAGGAGAAAAACAAGTTTAATAACATGTATACCTCTTATATAAATGGAAGATACCCAGGAGAACTGAGTAACTCTCCAAAATGGCCCAAGCCACCACCTTGAATACCATCTCCAGCTAAAGCAAAAGAAGATGTTGTGTGTTTGGGGGTGTGGGGGGAGGGGGGGTGCAGGGTCCAGGTATGGGTGGTTATCAGGAAAAGCATAGTGAACGAGGGTAAGGTTGTTATACACATTCAAGTCAGTTGCCATCTTCATTGATAAGAGTTTCTAGAGATTTAGTCATCCTTCTCTTCCTGGTACATAGAGGGAGACACCCCTACAAATGGAGATTTGCCTTATAAATATAAATATCTCTTACAAAATGGTAACTTTTATTGGTTTTCAAAGCTTCTCCCATGTCTGCTGGTTTTTAAAAAATAACCAGCTCAATTTGAGTTTATTTTTGTATATGGTTTGAGAAAGTAGTCCAGTATGATTCTTTTGCATTTGGCTGTCCAGTTTTCCCAACACCATTTATTGAAGAGGCTGTCTTTTCCCCAATGTATATTCTTGCCTCCTTTGCCATCAATTAATTAACCATGTAAGCGTGGGTTTATTTCTGGGTTTTCTGTCTTGTTCGATGACCTATGTGTCTGTTTTTATGCCAGTACCATACTATTTTGATTACTATAGCTTTGTAGTATAGTCTGAAGTCAAGGAGCATGAGTCCTCCAGCTCCATTCTTTCTCAAGATTGTTTTGGTTATTTGGTGTCTTTTGTGTTTCCATATAAATTTTAAAATTATTTGTTCTAGTTCTCTGAAAAATGGCCTTGGTATTCTGAAAGGGATTGCATTGAATTTGTTCTACTTAGCATCTTGCTTAATTCCCCCCACAACCATAGGAATTATCCAAAGGCAAATTCTCAGTCTTCATATTACTTATTGCCAGTAATTGACCCAATGGATCACTTCCTCCTACTTGAAACGCTGTTATTAGCATCCAGGACACTCGGTTCTCTGAGTTTTCATCTTATCTCTGGTCTTCTCATTCTTCCTCATTTACCTGACTTCTAATTGTTGGAGTGCCCCAGGCCTCAGTTCTTGGACCCCTTCTCTTTTCTATCTAAACCCACTCCTTTGGTGATCTCATTTAATCTGAATAATTGTTTCAATATCATAACTATCCAATCTAAATGGTTGAAATATCATAAATATCATGCATGCACACACACATAAAATTCCCAGAACTTCCAGGGCCGACCAAGATAGAGTAAGCTTACTTAGTCTATCGCTTCCACTGATGACAACTGAAAACTCTGGGCAGAATATACAAAGCAACTACCTGATGACTCTGGTAAGTAAACAATAGCAATCAAAACTGGAAGAACGACCGGTACCAGGGATATTCCTTTTCTTTTTTTCTTCTTGTGTCTCTGGACTTGATATGAGGGTGGCCTGGAGATCTGAGTCACAGAATTTGAAATGCGGGTGGGCACCCAAAACTCCAATAGAAATCCCACTCTTTCTGGCCAGAGGATTGGAGAAAGAGATCCCTGAGAGCCAACAGTAAGTTGGGGGGGGGGGCGGGAATCCTCATTTTTTGCTTTTTTCTCTTTTTGTCTCTCCTGGCTTTGTCTTGTTGGCCAACCCCAGTTGTGGATCTGTGCTGCTGTGGTGACAATGTTGGTCACCACATTGTGGCGGTGCACCAACAGGTGGTGCAGATACCTGAACCTTGTCTGTCTGACTAGTGGAACCAGAAAAAGGAATCCCTGTGTGTGAAGAGTGTAGGAGGAAACCCCATTATTTTTTTTCTTGCTGCTTCACCCTGAGGGTGGCTCCAGTGACATAGAATTGTAAGACAGTGTGGTGGGGGAGGGAGGGCTAAAAGTCTGAGAAAAATCCATTTTTCTGGCCAAAGGAATTGGAAAAGGGGGATCATGGGAGCCAGAGAATGTGGAGAAAATCCCAGAGAGAAAAGAATTGGAAAAAGGAATCCCTCTAATTCTGTGTATGAACTAACACAAATCCTGGGCTCACCACCAAGCTGTGCATGAGCAGCACAGACCCAAAAGGAGCAGAGTGAAATCTCTGAGAACTGAGCTGTGATACAAACCACTCCCAAGTCCCAAACACACTCCTGAGTCACATATACTGGGCAGTAGAAACAATGGCATTGAATCCTGAAATGATATTTGAACCACTGCCCACAGAAAGCAGGACAAAACTTATGGTCTTAACCTAAGGTGTTTACTTCCTGCTAAAACAACAACAAATCTATTGACATTCCATTCTCAAGAGGATTTTAGCAGGATCCAGTCTCAGAATATAATAGTCAATATGTCCAGAAAGAAATCTAAAATTATTTAACATACAAAGAGCCAGAAAAATCTGACCAATTCTCAAGAGAAAGAACAATAAACAGACGCCAACACCGTGATGATCCAGATGTTTGAATTAGCAAAGACTTTCAAGCAGCTATCATAACCATGTTCCATGAAGTAAGGGTGAACATTCTTGAAATGAATGGAAAGATAAAAACTCTCAAGAAGGAAATAGAAACTATTAAGGAACGAACCAAATTGAAATTTAGGACTGAAAAATATTATACCTTAAAATTAAAAAAAAAATCACTGGATAACTTCATAGAGGAAAAAGTAAGTGAACTTAAATATAGGTAATTAGAAATTATCCAATCTGGAGAACTAAAAGAGGATTAAAATTTAAAAAGAAAGTAGAGATTCAACAAATGCTGCTGGAAAAATTGGACACCCAATATGCAAAAGAGAATGTACCTTGACTGTACCTCAAGGCTTGTAAAAAATTAACTAAAAATGGTTCAGAGACCTAAATATAAAACATAAATCCATCAGACTTTTAAAAGGAGATAAAGGAGAATGTCTTTGTGACCTTGATTTAGGCAATGAGTTCTTGGATATGAAACCAAAATCATGATATGTAAAAGAAAAAAAATGATAAACTGGGATTCATCAACATTTAAAACTTTTGGGACTTCCCTGATGGTCCAGTGGTTAAGACTTCACCTTCAAACTCAGGGGGTGCAGGTTCGATCCCTGGTCGGGGACCTAAGATCCCACATGGCTCATGGCCAAAAAACCAAAACATAAAACAGAAGCAATATTGTAACAAATTCAATAAAGACTTTAAAAATGGTCCACATTAAAAAAAAATCTTAAAAACTATTTAAAATTTTGCTCTGCCAAAAACACTTTTAAGAGAATAAAAAAACAAGCTATAGACTTGGAAAATATATTTACAAATCACATATCTGACAAAGGACTTGTAAGCAAATTATATAAAGAATTTTCCATACTCAACAGTATGAAAACAAATAACCCAATTAAAAATGGGCACAGATTTTAATGGATACCTCACCAAAGAAGAAATTTGTATGGAAAATAAGCACATGAAAAGACACTCAACATCATTATTCATTAGGGAAAGGCAAATGAAAACCACAATGAGATACTATTACACACCTGTTAGAGTGGTTAAAAATAAATTTAAAAAATAATTTGAAATCTGATATTGCTGCGGGAAACACAAAATGGTACAACCACTTTGGAAAACAGTAGGCAGTTTTGAAAACATATACTTACTGGATGACCCAGCAATCCTACTCCTCATTATATATTCAAGAAATTTGAAAATTTTGTTTGCACAAAAGACCATGAATGTTTATACTAGCTTTATCATAAATGCTAATAAGGGGAGACAACCCAGATGTCCTTCAACGGGTCAATGGATGAACAAACTATGGTACATCCATACAGTGGAATTGATAAACACGACATGGATGAATCTCAAATACATCGTGCTGAAAAAAGAAACCAGATTCAAAATGCTACATACCGTATGATTTTATTTATATGAATTATGGAAGAGTCAAAACTCTAGGTTTGGAGAATAGATCAGTGGTTGCCAAGGGCTGGAGATGAGGGGTGAGTCTGAGTACAAAAGGGTGACATAAGGGATTTTATTAGGATAATGGAACAGTTCTGTATCTTAACTGTGGTGGTGGTTATATGACTATGTATTTTTCGAAGCTCATAAAACTGTACAACAGAAAGCAAGAATTTTTCTGTAAGTTAAGAAATAAAGTAAAAAAATTTTCCGTATGTATATCTCCAGATCAGAAATGTCCCCTTCAGTCATATATCTATCTGATATCTGCACTTGGATGTTTAACAAGCATCTTAAATCTAACGTGTCCTAAAGCAAACTCTTGATCTTTTCCCCAAAACCGGTTCCATCTACAGCCTTCCCCAACTCAGTTGATGGCAGTTCCATTCTTCTAGTTGCTCGGGCCAAAATGCTCGGAGCCATTCTTGACCTCCCTCTTTATCTTATATCCCATATCCAATCTACCATAAATCCACTTGTTTCCATGCCTCAAAAACATATTCAGAATCTCATTTCTTCCACTCCTATCAGCCTGGTCCAAGCCATCATTGTTTTACAATGACATTACCCCTAGACTCACTGCTTGTGTTGGGCACAGAGATGTACCACCCAGTTGCCTCTTCCAGGAAAGACTTGCTGTTCCTCTGTGGGAAGCGCCATCAGCAGAGAGCCTTCAGCTGTTAACTCGTTCAGAGTCCGCTTCAGCTGCAGACTCCCATCACTCCTGCCACTCCAAAGACACAAGCTTCCTGGCTCTTTTCCAAGCAGACAGGCAAAAGACCTGCCTCAGAGCCTTTGCACCTGCTGTTCTCTCGCTTAACCACTTCTTCGATACCCTCTGTATTAATCTCCTAGGGCTGCCATGAGAAACACCACGAGCTTGGTGGCTTAAAACAAAAGAAATTGATTCTCTCATAGTTCTGGAGCCAGAAGTCTGAAATCCAGGTGCCACAAGGCCATGGTCCCTCTGAAGGCTCTAAGAGAGAATCCTTCCTTGCCTCTTCCAGCTTCTTTGGTCCAGGTGTTTCTTAGCTTGTGGCTGTATCACTCCAATCTTTGCCTCCATCTTCTCGTGGCTTCTCTGTGTCTGTCTTCTCCCCTTCTCTCTTACAAGGACACATGCCATTAGACTTAGGGCCCACCCGGATAATCCAGGATGATCTCATCTCAAGAACTTTAACTTAATCACATCTGCAAAGACCATTTTTCCAAATAAAGTCACATTCATAGGTTCCTGGATTAGAACATGGACATAACATTTTGGGGGCCGCCATTCAACCCACTCCACCCTGTTAGCTCACTCCTTCACTTCCTTCAAATCTTTCCTCAGTGTACGACCTCCCCACCCCCAACCCTACTTAAAGTGGAAACTTCCCTACTGCCATCCCCTTCCCTCCTTAATTTATCTCCATAGCACTTATCACCATCTGATATGTTGTATATTTTACTTCTTTATTCTTTATTCTTATATTAAGCCTCCCTCTCCATTAGAATCAGCAAGGGTTCTTAAATCTATTGTATTCAGTGCTGTACCCCCATCCCCTAGAACAGTGCCTGCTGCAATAATAGTGTTGAATGAGTAATTATCCCTATTTTACAAATGCTTAAGCAGGCATAGAGAGACCAAGTAATTTGTCCAAATGTGGCATGTCAAAGCAGGTTTCTCACACCGAAACCCATGCCTCTAATGTGATGACAAACCATCAAGACCAGGACAATTTCCTACTGTGGCAGTGACCTCCAGGGACATCTATTGTCTCAGGGTTGAGGAAATACTGAATTGACTTCTTACCCTTAGACTATCTGGAACACATGAAGTACTTCCCACATCTAAAGGTCTTTTCTGCTCTCAGTTTCTCTCGATAACATTCCCTGTTAAAGAAGTTTTCCCTTCTAACTAGCCTAACTCTTTCATGTGGCAGTGGAGGTTCATTTCTTCTTCTGTCCTGAGTGGCAAGAGAGAGCAGCTGCTCTTTCCAGTCCCCTTGCATTTGGAGATTATTATTAAGTCGCCCTGTGGGCATTACTTGTCCAGACAAAACATGCCAGACAAGTTCTTTTCGCTTTTTCCAGAAATCTCATTTTATAGTTTCCCTCCATCTCCCTTCTCCCCTTCCCTGCAATGGGTTTCTGATAAAATGCAGGATGAGATTTTTGGCTCGTAGTATGCACTGCCCTTAGGTGATGTTCTATAAATAATGAATGGAACAGAACAACATTTGCAAAAATGCATTTTTTGGCACAAATTCAGTTAATGGTATTGGCACTTGCTAACTTAGCACATAAATGCATTTTCCCTGGCACCCAACGCTGGTTTCCAGCTCTTAATAACTTTTTTTTTTTTTTTTCTTGCGTTACGCGGGCCTCTCACTGCTGTGGCCTCTCCCGCTGCGGAGCACAGGCTCCGGACGCGCAGGCTCAGCGGCCATGGCTCACGGGCCCAGCCGCTCCGCGGGACGTGGGATCCTCCCGGACCGGGGCATGAACCCGTGTCCCCTGCATCGGCAGGCGGACTCTCAACCACTGCGCCACCAGGGAAGCCCCTGGTTTCCAGCTCTTAATGCTTATTTTCTGGGAGTTCTATTTACAAACTGTACTTTCATAAATAGCAGAGGATGTTCAGAGGGAGAAGGGAGAGGCAAGTGATCGTCCCACCCAATTCCCAGGTAGGGAGACTGAGGTGGGAAGGGACTCTGCCCCTCCAGGATGGATGGACAGCCTGGGGCTTCCCATAGTGGGTCACACTGATTCATAAAGCTCCAGAGGCCAAAGGCATTTGCTCATTCCATCATGCAAGCTGCTCTGGAAAGCAAGGCCAGATAAAATCCAAGCCGATGTTTGGATGGACATTATTCTGTGCTCCGTCAGCCAGATTCTCAGCCTATGAAGCTTTGTGGCAATGTGTGTGGAGCCTCATCTCAGGCTAGTTGATGGGAATTTCTACAATAAGTGAAGCTGAAGCCAAATTCTCAACCAATATAACTCTGTGAATTCCCATAGAATTACATCAGTTGAGAATCTGGCCTATGTGTACATGCATGTATATAACTCACATTATTTCGTGAAGTCAATCATAAAGATGACCATAAAAGTAGAGATGACCATAAAAGTCTCTTCATTACATTACCATCTTAGACTGAGATTCCATAGTGGGATAAAAGGAAAATTATATGCGTGTCTGTGTATATGTGTATATACGTATATATGTGTGTGTGTGTGTGTGTGTGTGTGTGTATAAATAAACACATACATATATACACACATGCACATATATACATATGTATACTGGATTCTGTACAAGAATAAGGAGACCCCATGCTATTCAAATCCACTGGGGGCAGTTGTGACTTTTTTATTTTATTTTATTTTGTTTCTGTCTTCCCAGGAAGTTTTGTTTTCCTCCATTTTTTGTTTGATTGAGGTATGATGAGCCCAGTTTGGGACGGTTCTAATCAACCCTGAACAGATGAGTTCTTTAAATTGCTTGGAAAGCGCTTGAGAATTCCATTCAGGAAGTTCCAAACACTAGAGCAATTTAGAGTTGGCTGTCGGTACTTCCCCCAATGCAGGTGGTTTTATCTTTATTATGGATTGTTCAGTGAAACATTTTGGTCATTTGAGTTTATTTTCAATGTAACATTTAAACCTGTAAAGAATAATTCCCATATGTGCAAGAGGGAATAACAGCAGAAAAGGAGACATGGAAATTTTCACCTTCTCCCTCCAGCCATTGGTTCAGGGCCGACCCGGGTCTGCACTGGCAGAACATATCAGTCTTTCAATGAATGCCATGTCTTGTGCTGTGTAAAAAAGGTTGGTGGTCTTGGTCTGGTGGGTCTATGTGGGTAACTGCCTACATCACTGGCCTGAGCCCAACAGATCTGACTCCAGGGCACAGAAGCTGAAGAGTGGTTGGACCCAATGGAAAGCGTCTCCCATGTCTCTGGGTTGAGGCTGATGTGAGACATTCTTAGACAGTTTTTGATGGCTTTTCAGTGCCTCCTCTCATCTGACTGTATAGACAGCTCTTCTTCCCAAGGGTGTGGGTGGTGTCTCTTCTCTATGGCTTCAAGCTTCTCTCACATTTTAAAGGCATTCAATTCAGCCAATTACTGAGCACATTCTACATTCTCTGGAACCTGGGTTGGACTCTAACCTGAAAGAGAGAGTCCAAGCCTTAAGGAGCTCATAGCCTGGCAGGAAAGGGGGAAGCCAAGGCCATAGCCAGCTCATGGCATCCTGGAGCTGAGCGGCAATGAGTTGCAGTCAACTATGGCTTGGGGGGCAGAGAATGATACCAAAACTTGGCCTTTGTGCACTGGTGCCAAACTGAATCTCAGAGTCGGAGTTTTGGGTGAAGTAGAATAGAATAGCTTTATTGCTTTGCCAGGCAAAGGGGGACACAGTGGGCTTGTGCCCTTCAAAACTGTGTGACCCTGGGAATTCCCTGGTGGTCCAGTGGTTAGGACTCTGCGCTTCCACTGCAAAGGGCCCAGGTTCAATCCCTGGTCAGGGAACTAAGATCCCCACAAGCCACAAGGTGCGGCCAAATTAAAAAAAAAAAAAAAGGAAACCTTCTCCATGAGGCTTTCTCCAAAACTGTGTGTCCCTACCCGGGGGTGGGGGGTGGGGTTTGGTAAGGAGTTTTACAGCAGTGGTTCAAGGGTGGGGTTGCTGATAAGGATCAGGGTGTGTGCAGGGCCTGCATTCCTTTAATCTGGCCTCGGTTGGTCTCCTGATGTTCTCTCTGGAACGGAGAATGCTTCATCAAGTAGTTAACATCTTCCATTTGTTGGAGGTTTTAGTTCTGCAGAAAAGCTCAAAGATATTGTGATGTGTATCCCTTGAGGCCGAACCAGGACCCTGCCTCAAGGCTGTGCTATTGTTTCTTGACTGCTCCTCCCTTGTCTCTGCATCCCCTCCCTTCCCTAATTAGTGGCTGTTTGAACATGCCCTTTGGAACTCAGGGAAGGTCATGGAGGCTGAACAGAAAGGCTCCCATGCCCAGGAACCCCACAGGGTCCTGCTCGGTTTCAAGAGGGATCCAACAGAGAGAGGATAGCCAAAGACTAAGACCTTAAAAGATGAGTAGGACTTTGTCAGGAGTTGGGGACGGGGGAGAATGTTCCAGGCTGAGGGAACCCCATGTACAAAAGCACAAAATAGTCAAATATTTGTATGGTTTGGGGAATCCCTTCAGTGGCTCCCCTTAGCTGTTATGCTAAAGGGCAAACATGGCAGCATTCCTACAAAGCCCTTCACTTGGCTGGCCTCTCTGCTTCTGAAATTTTTCTTTCATTCTTTCCCTTCCTTTACCTTCTCCCTAAGCATTCTTTTTTTTTTTTTTTTTTGCGGTACGCGGGCCTCTCACTGTTGTGGCCTCTCCCGTTGCGGAGCACAGGCTCCGGACGCGCAGGCTCAGCGGCCATGGCTCACGGGCCCAGCCGCTCCGCGGCATGTGGGATCTTCCCGGACCGGGGCACGAACCCGCGTCCCCTGCATCGGCAGGTGGACTCTCAACCACTGCGCCACCAGGGAAGCCCCTCCCTAAGCATTCTTAATTCCTTGGACCAAGCCTTCTCACATTGCTGCATATTTGCATTTGCTACCTTAATCACCTTTTCCCTGCTCCTTTTTTCTGAGTAAGTCTCTCACCCTTTAAACTCCTCCTAAGCTTTTCCAGGATTCCCTCCCTGACTCCTTCTATCCTCCCCAGAGGTGACATTTGATGTCCCTTGGTATTTTCATGGTTCCACAATACTGTCATTGCTGAGCCCCTTGTGGCAAAGACTGGGCCTCTCAGACCTGTGTCCAAAGCACTTAATACATTGCCTAGTGTTGAGGAGGAAAAACTTTTCCTCTATCCTCTTAGGTTCAGTAATTGGAGGTCTGCAAATTAAAGTGACAAAAGACAGATTAGCAAGAGGGGGGAAAAACAGATTTAATGAAGTACCTATGCTCAGGAGTTCAGAAAAAAGTGTGACCCAAGGAGGTGGTTACAGTTTTTACATATCACCTTAATAGGAGATGGGGAGGGGCAGAGGAGTACTTCTGGGAGAACAAATGACTTTTAGGAAAGACAAATGGGCACTTAAGAGAATAGATGGGAGATATGATAGTTTTATGACAATATCTGTTTGAAGTGACTTCTTATCCAAATGCTGACTTGTGTTTACTTCTCCTCTTCATTGATAAGAGTCAATTGTCCCTGGTTGTGAAACTCCTGGGAGGATATTTATGAGTGTTGAATTATTTGGGGAGGCTTTGCTTTTAGGAAGATAAGGGGAAGGCTAGAAAAAGTCTCTTCCTGCAGCTGTTGAATCTTGAATATCTTCAGTTCAAAATGACCCTTATGTCACTATGGCATATTCTGAACCCCTTCATTGGCACATGGTAGATGCTTCAAAAACATTTGATGAGCAAATTAAGTATTCCAAACTTGCTCCTTTTCCAATGTTCTCCTTCTCAGTAAAAGGCACCATCACTGGCTAGTTTGCCCAAGCCCTAAACCTAGAATTCAGCCTTGATTTGTCTCTTGTGCCACATCCAATTCAGTAGCTGTTCTCGTCAGCTCTGCCTCCAAGATATACCATGAACCTATCCACTCCTCCATCTCCAGTACCATCCCTTCCTCTCAGGAGCCATCATCTTTTGCCTGGACAACTGCAAGAGCCTCTTCATGTGTCTCTCCCGACTTCCACACTAGTCTCTGCATAATCACCACCCACACAGAAATCAGAGCGACCTTTGTAAAAGGCAAATCTGCATATGTCTATTTTAGCCCCAGATACTCCCAGAAAATAGAGTCTGTGGGAAAGCTCACGTGGTCCTATGACATTAGGATGTGCAATCCCAGGAAACTGGGGTGAGGGACGAGGGAAGTGAGGCAGAAAAGGGTGGTGAGCCAATGGAGCGTGTATTACAGATTTAGTATCAAGTGAAACTGATTGCTCGAGTTGATGGGCTGGCTTCCAAGAAGCCATGTAAGGATGGCATCTCAAGACAGTCTGTCCAAGGGGAGAAAGGTGGAGGAATATACCAACTTCTGTCTCCTGTGGGTCAAAAGACATCAACTCCACATAAGACATCAACTCCCTGCACTTAGGGGTATACATGCCTCCGGGGGAAAATCCCAAGGGGAGGTGAGAGGCACATGGAGGAGATAGGAGGTGAGGTAATGTTGGATTCAGTCTATTTGAAGTTAATCACAAGCTCATACAGAGCTGGTCACCATTGTACCAGGGCAGACAACCTTGCCAAAGGCACCATCAGCAGGTGAGGCTGAGAACATCTTAAGTGATGTCTGAGAGGCAAAAAAAAGTCCCCTCTTCAGAGAGCCCTTCAGTGATCACCTACCTCTACCCAGTCACTCTCTACCAGCTCACTTGGCTTTATTTCCCCATACACTCATCTCCATCCATAATGACCCCAGTCACTGCTTCACTTCCTATTGTCTTTCTCCCTTGACTAGAATGGAAATGCCATGTAGGCTTAGAGCTGGGGCTTCTGAATGCTGGACTCAGGAAGAAAATGTATGTTCTTATCTCACCTCATGACCAGGCTTCCTGAGGCTTCCAGGTATTGATTGGTGAATCCGTCATTGGAGATAAAAAGAGAGAGCTAGAAGAGATCTGCCCCCTTCCCCCAGTCCATGATGGTACCTTTATTTCCATTAATCATAGTAATTCCTGAATTTGGTTACTCCTCCTCCCCATTTAAAATCCTGTGGCAGTTTCCCATTGTCTCCAGGATCAATTCCCAAACCCTCAGGATCTTGTAGAAGACTGTTCTTGATCTGAGCTCTGGCGACCTAGTCTCTGAGCAATTCATCTCCTTGCTTTTTCCCCCCACTCCCTGCCCCCGCCCTGTTCTTTCACAGAACCGCTGAAGATGGATGAGCGGGTCGGACACAGCGCCATTGTGGAGGGCGCCATTGCCGTCTTGTGAGTGGTATCCTCTAGAGCTCAGAGTGCACAGCCTGAACCAGGCAACCCTGCCCTACCCTTGTCAGCAGCTCTCCAAAACACCCTGCTCACTTTTGTCCCCAGGGACCTTATGCTTCCTGCTCTCTCTGCCCGGAAGGCAGAGTTGACAATGTTTGCCTACCTAAAACCCATCACCTCCTCCAGGAAGCCTTTCCCCCTCCTCTGTGCCTCATAGCATTCTATGGTATTCTAATCACAATACCCACCCCACTGTCCTATAACTGAGCTGACCGGGCTCTGTCGTCCTCTAGTGTGGTAGATTGGATCAGAAATGGCCACAACACATGGTCAATGCATACAACGGAATATTATTCAGCCTGAAAAAGGAAGGGAATTCTGACACGTGCTACAACGTGGGTGAACCTTGAGGACATTGTGCTAAGTGAAATAAGTCAGTCACAGAAGGACAAATACTGTGTGGTTCCAATTATCCGAGGTACCTAGTGGAGTCAAATTCATAGAAACAGAAAGTCGAATGGTGGTTGCCAGGGCCTGAGGGGAAGAGGAATGGGGAGTTAGTGTTTAACGGGCATAGAATTTCAGTTTTGCAACATGAAAGGAGTTCTGGAGATTGGTTGTACAACAATGTGAACGTAATTAATGCCATTAAACTATACACTTAAAAATGGTTAAGATAATAAATTTTATGTTTTGTGTAGCCCCTTTAAAAGGGGCTACAACAATACGTTGTACGCCCATATGTTCTGGTCAACCCACCACCACATGACGGAGTCTCTCTCTATTCCCTTTGAACCTGGGAAGGCCCTCGTTAACTGCCATGGTAACACAGAATGTGGAAGAGGTGCTGCTACGTGGCTTTAAGAGGCTGGGTCATCAAAGAGAACACAGCTTCTGCCTGGCTTTCTTGGGAAAGGGGCTTTGGGATTCTGGAGCTACCATGTAGGAAGTCTGGCTACCTGGGGGCCACCATGCCAGAGAGGCCACAAAGAGAGACCACAGAAGATAGAGAGATGCCCAAGAAGCAACAGCTGACCCAGCCCACAGCTGTGAGTCTCCCCAGCGTCAACTGCCAGATTTTGAATGAACCTAGGATGGGTCCAACCCCCAGCTTTTCAGGTGCCCCAGCCAATGAGTAGAGCAGATATGAGCTGTCTCCTCTGAGCCCTACCCATGTTACAGAGCAAAAGAAATATCTTTTTAGGATGACAAATGTGTCCCAGCTTGCCTGGGTCTTTCCTGAGTTTAGCACTGAAGGTCTTGCATCCCAGGAATCCCCTCAGTCCTGGGCAAACCAAGATGGTTGGTGTTAACAGGCTGAGTTGTATCCCCCCAAATTCATCCGTTGAGGTCCTAACCCTCAGGACCTCAGAATGTGACTGTATTTGACGACAAGGTCTTTAAAAATATGATTAAGGTAAAATGAGATCATTAGGGTGGACTCTAATCCATTCTGACTGGTATCCTTCTAAGAAGAGGAGATTAGGACACAAACAACACACAGAATGAGGGGTGACTATGTGGGGATGCAGTAAGAGGACAGCCATCTGCAAGACAAGGAGAGAGGTTGAGAAGAAACCAAGCTTGCTCACACATTGATCTCAGACTTATCTCCAGAACTGTGAGAAAATAAATTTCTGTTGCTTAAGCCACCTGGCCTGTGATATTTGTTATGGCAGCCGGAGCAAACTAGTATAGTTGGTCATTGTTGTGGACTAAATGTTTGAGTCTCCCCACCCCAATTCATATGTTGAAGCCATAACCACCCAATGTGATGGTATTTGGAGGTGGGGCCTTTGGGAGGTAATTAGGTTTAGATGGGGTCATGAGGGTGGGGCCCTTATGATGAGATTAGTCCCCTTATAAGAAGATGAAGAGGGTGAGATCTCTTTTTCCGAACACACACAGAAGAAAAGCCATGTGAGGACACAGTGCAAGCCAGTAAGAGGGTCCTCATCAGGAACCAAATCTACTGGCACTTTGATCTTGAACTTCCAGTTTCTAGAACTATGAGAAAGAAATTTCTGTTCTTTAAGCCTCCCAGTGTATGGTATTCGTTAGGGCAGCCTGAGCTGACTAAGACAGTCACCCTGGCTGTTATTATATTGAAACCCTAACTTTTGGGGTGGCTTCTTATGTAACAGCCAATAACCAGGCCACCCTGACGATGAACTCCTTGAGGGGAGGGGTCACGTTTTCCATTATTATATTCCCAGTTCTTCACTTCATGCATAAATATTCTTTTCTTTTTTAATTTTCAGACATCAGAAGGACTGGCTGAACAACTGAATACATTGGGGTGGGGGACAGTAACTGTCCCAGATGGGCAGCATCTTAGGTGGATTATGTAACTGGGTTTGAGAATGTCTGAGTACATAAAGCTATGTGACAAGTCGATTGCCTTTAGCAGGTCAACCCCATCCTTTTCCTTCTGGCAAGCACAGGCAATGTGATTGCTTCTACCTCTGCAATTGCTCAGTGGCCCAAATGTAGTCACCAATCAGACCTTTTGCTTATTTCATCTCCCACCCGGCAGGGGCTATCGGAACATATAAAAATCATCCTGGCTTACATCTGCTTCCCCAGTCATCACTGGCTGGGATTTTGGACCATTATCTGTCTGTAATGATGTCTCTCTTCTCTCAATAGTGTCCAGATTTATTGAATTGGAAAGTCTTGGATCCTTCTGGCTAAGGATGAACCTCCCGGGTTTACGACTCCTCACCTAGGTCTCAATTCAGAGTCACCAACAGCTGCTCAGCACACGCTATTTAGGCCGCAGGTGTAGTTCACTAGTAAAATAAACACCTGATTCACATATGCGAGCGATCCAGAATATTATCCAGATGTTGGGACAAATACAATGGTATCATCTGTGGGAAAAACACATTCGCTGCCGCGAGGGGCAGAGGCCCTGGACAGAGTTGATGTGCAGCCTGGAGTGTGACGTGCTGGGGTGGTGCATGCCAAAAGGCCACACCAGTGGATCCCACCCTCGAGCTGCAGCCCGATTCTGTCATTGCTGCAAGATTGTTGATTTAGGGATAAACAATCTAGACTAAAAGAAAAAAAAATCACACAGCTCTCTGCCCAGTTTGGAGCTGGACTCTGTTTGTGGTCTCAGGAGGTTGAGCGTCAGTAGAACTGTCTTGGTTCCAGCAGACAGGCCATGGGACACTGAGTCCCCTCACTTCTAGGCTATCTGCTTCCAGCCTCTGCATGACTACCTGAGTGGAGGGCAGCAGTGTAGGGGTGGGGATGATGACAAGGATAAGAGGGGTTATCTGGGACTTGCCCAGCTCCCGACTCACCAGTGTTGTGTCAAAGCCCCCAATCTCCCAGCTTGGGAGGGAAGAGGCAGCAGCTGAGAAACAGAAGGTAATTTTTAAGTTCTAAATATTTTTATTGAAGTATAGACAAGCAGAAAAGTACATAAATTATAAATGTACACATCGATACATTTTCTCAAACCAAACACACTCACATAACCAATACCCAGATCAAGAAACGAAGTGTGACCCGAAACATCCCAGAAGCCCCTTTACGCTCTCCACTTGTTATCCCCATTCCTGAGGGTGGCCCCTATCCTAACGTCTAACAGTACCAATAAGTTTCGTCTGTTTTGGGGGAACTTATATAAATTAAATCATCAATATATACCCTTTTTGGGGTCTGGTTTCTATGGCTCGACATTTTATCTGTGAAATTCATCAGCGTGTTGTGTGAAGTTATAGCCCGTTCATTCTCATGGCTGTATAGTATTCCCTTGTGTGAATACATCACAATTTATTTATCCATCCCACTGTTGATGGGCATCTGGATAATTCCTAGTTGTGAATTATGGAGAGTGCTGCTATGAACATTATAGTACTTATCTTTTGGTAATATAAGTAAACATTTCTGTTGGATGGAGAGCTAGGAGCAGAGTTCCTAGATCAGAGGATATGGGTCAGTAGGTTGTAGCTGTCCTAATTCATTCAGGAGAAGTTTGGTTGAAAGAAGTGGAAGCACGGATGCTCATTATTTTGGTGTGTTGCCATTCCAGGGCTAGTCTGAGAAAATTCCAAGAGGAGAAATTGTGGTCTTTCCCCCTTTGCTTTACTTCGTGTGCTTTCTCCTGAGCACATACCCGGGCATGCACACGTGGCCTCCGTTCTCACAAGATGGGTTGCAAAGAGAAGCCTTCTTCTTGAGGTGTTTTGTGGGAATGTCACAAAGACCCCTTGACCCCAAAATGTCCCCCATTGGCCTGATGTCGATGTCTGAATTTCCTTGGTAAAACATATAAATGGAAGACAAATAGTTGTGGAAAAGGCAATGTTCTAACCTGAAAAACCAAAGCCAACACTGAGCCAATAAGCCAGGAGGATGCAGGCTGGGGTAATCACGAGGCCAACATGGCATTGGACATGCGATTTGCGAGGGGGTCCGTGTCAGAGTCAGAATTTGTGGGTAAATCTGAGATGAACCCTGGTCCACAACGAAATTCCTTGGGAAGTGTCTAAAAATCCTACAATGCAGGCCACCCCCAGACCAATCAAATAAGACACTCTGGGGGAGAGTCCCAGGCACCAGTACTTTCTAAAGCTCCTCTGGTGGTTCCAGTGTGCAGCCCAGATGTGATTTTGTTCCCCAGGATAATTGTTGACCACTTCCGCCAGAGGACATTTGGCAATGTCTGGAGACATATTTTGGTTGTCACAACTGGGGGCGGGTGCTACTGGTATTTATTGGGTAGAGGCCAGGGATGCTGCTAGACATCTTCCAGTGCACAGAACAGCCCCCACAGCAAAGAATTATCCAGGCCCAAGTGGTGATCGTGCCTAAGTTGAGAAACTCTACTCTGGGCAAATTCTCATGGATGATCTCTGTAAAAGTCTGAGGCTTTGTCTCAGCAGACTCTCTTGATCAGGATGATGAATGATAATTTTGAGCAAGGAAATTTCCCCTCTCTCCTACCTTCTGGAGACTGACAATGATATCTCCTTCATCTCTTCACCTCCTCAAAGAAGTAACCTGCATGAAAGGAACCAGAAGAAATGAGATGGAAACATTTACTTCCTTGAAACTAACACGACTTTGTAAATCAACTGTACTTCAATAAAAAAGAAAAAGTTTCCATAGCCTCAAAAAAAACTGAATGTAAATCAACCTCATAAAATCGTAACATTATGTAAATGATGAATATTATGCATAAACAATATTAAAAACAAATAAACATTATTTCAGTCAAAATTTAAAAAAGGAAATTCACTTCGCTACCTATGTCGATGTCCAACCTGTGTCAGAACCTTGGAATAGAAACTGGGTGACATGCCGTTGTCCTCATCCCTGAGTTGGGGTCAGGTCCCACAGCGTGGAAAATTAAGCATAATCCCCTTGAATCAAGATTCCTTTCATATAAAATTTGAAAAACTTTTTTTTTCCTCACTGTATCATAGGGCTCATTTATGGCCTGCTGTTGGACTTTTGTGTGATTGTTTCCTAGATAGAGAGGTAGTGAAGAAAGTCTACACACAGCATAATGAAATGCCTTGAAAGTGATCTGGGCTGTCCCGGACAGCCTGACACCTCTGCCCCAGAATTTTATAGCACACACTCTCTGAATCACTCACCTGATTGAGATGTGGCTTATAATAACATTTAAATGTGTCACATGTTTATATTTTACACCCCAAGGAGAATGTTCCTTAAGAGTAGGGATTCTGCCTCCCCCATATTTTAGGAGCTCAGGAAATGATGGTAGAAGGAAAGAGAAAGACATGGAGGGAAGGAGGAAGAAAGGAAGGGAAGGAGGAAAAGGGGGAGGGAGGGAAGAAAGGAGGGAAGGGAGGGAAGGAGGCTTGATATGGGCCCTGATATATCAGAATCATGTAACTACAGTGATGTATTGACATTCTACAAGGTGTCTGAACGTCCGGGAAACACAGGATACATTTATTATCAAGCAGTATGTTAGCTACATTTTCAGATGTTTCTAGACACTCTGCAGTGTATTTATTTATAAATGACAAATGTGTATTTATAAATACACTCTTTTCTCTGTGTTTCCAGACATTTTAGGCTTTCTGTAATATAGTGATTGTCCTATATTTAATATATTATATAGAACTTTTTTTCATATTAACTATTGGACCCATTGCTTTAAATTTAGAGGTATTTCACCTTAGGAGATTTCTAAAGTTGGAAAAAAATGTACAGAGCATATTATTTGAAATAGAAACTAACATTATTGTTTAAATATACATTTATCCTGGAGGTTCTTGATTTTTTTGGATATTCTGTGTCAAAGAATTAGAAAAAAATCCACTCCAGTTATTTGAGTAATCAGTGGTGATGTCAAGGTTTGGGTGGTGTTTGTCTTAAGGAGACCACCTGCTGAAACAGATCTTCCAGGGACCCCTGCATTTGGAGCTTCCTGGGGAGGCTTATTAAAAGAGCATGTTTCTGGGCCCTACTCCAGACTGGCTAAAGCAGAGCCTTAGAATCTTCATTTTTAGCAAGCTTCCCTGGTGATCCTTTTGCACCCAAGAGTTATTGTGTAAAAAGCAACAGATTTTACAAGTCCCCAATGGCACACATGATACGCGCAGATGCGTGGTGAGTAGCAAACTCAATAAGACCCCTTGTAACTAAGGCCAATAAAAAAAAAAGCCTAGTGGAGAGAAGTGCCATGGGCACTGTCAACAGCTGGCTCAGAGCCAGGAGCATCCTTTTGGAGCTGCTTTTACGAGAAGGGGGAATTTGCAGTTTGGTTCCTGGAGGAATTGCCTTGTAATAATAATAATAGCAGTAACAACAACAATAATCAAATAGCTAGCAGCCATTGAGTGCCTACTAAATGTTAAATGATGTACTAAGCATATTACACATACATGTATTTAATCCTCCCAATGCTTCTAAAAGGTAGGTACAATTATTATCTCCATTTTACAGATGAGAAAAATGAGGCCCAGAAAGGCATTTAGCTCACCTAAGATCGCACAGCCAGAAAGAAGCAGAGCTGGGCTTCACATTCTGGCAGACCAGCCTCAAAGCCCACCTGTGTGACCACCGAGCCTCGCACTAGACAATACTTGTTCTTCTGAGCCAAGTGAAGAGCAGAATTTGGATTTATTAACACAGTAATTGAAAGGCTTTGCTTAGAGTGCTCCACTTATAAATAAGTAAGGTGAAATAATTGGGCTTCTACATATGCCAGGCGCTGTTTTAAGCCCTGGATATATAGAAATGAACAAAGCAGTGTGTCTCTGACCTCAAGTTGTTCACAGTCCTTAAGGAGAAGGGCAGGAAGCACATCACCGCATGCATCCGTGTGAACCTGCAGCTCCCGTTCGTGCTGCTCTGAGCAGGTGTGAAGCACAGAGTCTTTTCTGGATGAGGAAGGCTGGGAGTTTAGACAAGGCATGGCGAGAATGGCTGGTCTCTGCTCCCTGACGTCTGGGCTTCACCTGGGATGGCTTGAAGCCTGGGGCTGCAGACATCTGGAGATGACTCATCCAGTTGGAGCCTGGGCTGGGATGCCTTGAAGGCTGGGCTCAGCAGGGTCTGTTAACCAAGGCCCCTACGTGTGGCCTCTCCATGTGGCTCGGGCTCAACAGATCAGGGCAGCTCAATTCCAAGAGGGAGCATTCCAAGAGGGCCATCAAAGAGTGAATGTTTCAGGAGAACTAAACACAAGCTGTGTTGCCTTTTTGACCCAGAGTTGGAAATTACCCAGTCTTGCATTCACCTAGTCCGTTGGTCTAGACAGTCATCAGCCTATCCAGACTCAAGGGGAGGGGGGCCATAGATGTCACTCCTCAATGAGTTGCATTCCATGAATAGTCATAGTTTAAAGGGGGAGTTTATTAGCCAAGGGGAAGGACTCTTTAACTCCAGACATTTATTTGCTATAGTTGCTGGAAGAGAGGGGTTTGTTTGTCTGCTTGTTCGTTTTTTAGTGTCTCATGTCATACCCATCAGCCACTTTCAACTGTCCAATAGATTTGACTGGTAGAGGAAAACATCTCAGGGCCTGTGTCACTTCTTCAGGTGAATCAGAATTCTGGAGGTGAGACCCAGCAATGTGTATTTTAACAAGCCCTCCAGGTAATTTTTATGTGAGCTAAAGTTTGAGAAACGCATTATGCTCTACAGCATAGAACTCCAGAAAGGCTGAAGAATTGAAGATCCCATGCTCCGTCGTGAGACCCCCACCTCTTTGCTCTCTGTATCCCACTCCAAGAGTGCTGCCCTCCAGGCTTATGTTTCTCCACTCTTTTTCCCAATCTTTACTACCTTTGCCTTAAGGGTGGAAAATGAAAAGATTCTTTCTCAGGAAACCGAGTGATCCTAGAGCAAAGTTCTTTAGTAAAACCAATGAAACAGCTCGTTTTTTTGCCAGGTTTCCCTTCAGTGAAGGCTACCAGTTGACAAGGGTTACCCTCACACACACAACCTCCAACCAGCTTAGCTCTGTTAAATATGATAGACAGCCAAAGGTCAGCAGACATTTGGAGAAAGCCATCACACAAAAGACAGAGATCAAACAAGTAAATTCATGAAATGAAGGGACCTAGAGAAAATTCAGGGGACAGAGAAAACTTCAACAATAACAGCAAAGAAAAAATCCAATAATAATTAATGCTCCTAAATTTGTAAGAGAAGACACTGAATTCGTGAATCAAGAACATGACATGATAAAGCAGAACAAATGGAAGATATGTACAAATCCTTGGAAGTTAAAATAGGGTGTTTACAAGTTTGGGTAGAGGGTTGCAAGATAATGTTGAAAATACTTTTCCCAGGGAATTCCCTGGTGGTCCAGTAGTTGAGACTCTGCGCTTTCACTGCTGAGGGCCTGGGTTTGATCCCTGGTCGGGGAACTAAGGCCCCACAAGCCATGTATTGTGGCCGAAAGAAAGAAAATAATTTTCCCAGAAAATACAAAAAAAGACTAAGAAATGAAACACAGGGGAGAAAAATTAGAAAATCAGATGGAAGGCACATTTCACCAGCCTTGCCACTTTCCCCCAAGGCAGGCCTGGTATTCAGCAAACTTTAAGGTGAGAGCGACCTTTGTCCAGTACCTATATGTGCCATGCATCAAGCTTGCACTGTATGTGTCTGACTGATGTAGGGCTCTAATACAGTGATCTGAACCACTCAGACAGAAATCCCTGAGAGTGAGGAATTGTGCTTCCCTAGAAGAGCACATTGAAGAGTCAATGAGATGTCAAGACTCAGGTTCAAGGTGGGCTCCCAAAAGTAAGGTCAGTGCCAGTCGGGAGCTAAACCGATATGAGTAAGGGGATGCTAGAGATTCTAGGTTTCGTTTTATTGCCTCCTCCCACCGACCCAAGAAGAAGGGGAAGAGAAAGAGACAGATAGAGAGAAGGCCAAAAGAGGGCCAAGTCACGTGTTTGACAACAGGAGTCATAGTTAACACATATGGCGTTGTAAGCTTGTAAGTGCAGGGTGGCAAATATTTGATTCTAAGTGTGTGATTGCTGCAAGGTAAACCTCCCCTTTATCCCCAGTAATAAAATCTGCTACACACACATGACCTTGCATGAGTGGCTTGATTTGGGGATGGGTGCTAATACACTGGCAAGAGCAGGGGTGACCTATGTCGTACATACAGTGGGGAATCCAGAACAGGACTAATTCAGAAGGTAGAAGAGCTCGTGGCCAGCCATGGCCAGGACAAACATTAACCATCCCCATCCCTTTATCCCCAATCCCTCCTCAAGTCCCCAGAGAGACTGGGAGAGATTTGAGATCTTCCACACACAGTGGATGCAGTTGGAACAAATGTTTGAAACTCAAGGTCCGGGTTACCTTAGTTGACACGTTTTTTTTCATAAACCCGATTTCATTTACATTCATGGTAAATCTGCAAGTTAGTCATTATTGCCATGATTTTACAGAAAATGAAGCTTAGAGCGTTTAAAATGGAGGTTAGACAACTTAGCCCACGCACCCCAGGTTTAAGAGCCAGGCCCTATTGGTTCCAAAGCTTATGCTTCTCCCATTACACCAGGCCCCATAGCAATGAATAATGTGCCAAGTTCAAGTCCTTCAACCCTTCACTGAAGGCATTGTATAATACTACCGAACTGGTAGCTTTGATAGGGCTGAAAAAACTCTAGCGTGGAGTAGCTTTTGGTCTAAGGTAAGCATTTATCGCTATCTATAATATTTCCTCATTGCTTGAGGAAGCTTTATTTTCTTCCCCCCGCCCTTCTCTTCTTCAATTCCAAAACCTACTCTTTTTCCTTCCATAAGCAAGAAAGCAAAGGATATAGACAGCCTCATTTATTTTAACTCTAAAGGAAGGGCCCTGGGAAGTTAATCAGACTGCCAGGAATCTGGAATTTGCTGATGAATGGACGTTTGCCTGAGCATAGTAAATTCTCAGCTAATTGAAAGCAGATAACAACAGTAATGCATCCACCTTGAAAAACATCACATTCCTAATAAATAATTGGAAATGGCAATCTTTTGACATATGAACTGAGGGGATAAAGTCTTAAATAAATTCCGGACTAATTCCTGTCACATATATTATACTGTATTTAACAGTTGTGCCATATGAGAAGATTAAAAGCTATAAATCTCTTTGCAACACCATCTATGGCAGTGTTTTAAACCCAGAGTAAATAGGAGTGAGGTTCTTAGAATGGCTCATAGAATATTGACTTCCATGATTTTAAAGTTGTGTGTGCACGTACGTGTGTGTGTGTGTTTTGGGGGTCGTTCCCCTCTCTCTTCATCTGAGCCCAGAGTCAGAGGAAACAGATCATTGAAGAGTTCCGGGAGTCATCCCAGTCACCTGGGTGCTGCCACACAGTGCATCTCCTAGGAGGTTCTTGGTAATCCCAGTGATCCATGGATATCACCTGGGAACTTGTTAGAAACGCAGAATTTCAGGCGTCATCCTAGAGCTACTGAATCAGAATCTGCATTTCAACAGGATCCCCAGGTGATTCATGGGCACATTAACCTTTGAGAAGTGCTGCTCTAGTGTTCATCCCAGGACAATTCTAGACAACTTGAGTGACAGCAGAGTCAACTGGATCCACTCAGGATTGATTTCACCGCAGGCTCCAGGGTTAAGCCTAATCCTCAGAAAGACCTTTATTTTCCTCCTCGCTTGTCCTAGAAGGTGGACCCAGCCTCCTGCCCAGGCCCTGCCTTGACACTGAGTTCCAGAAGCCAGGTCCTTGCCCTGCCCCTTCGTTCCTACTCCCTAGTTCAGTTTCTGGGGCCCCAGACTGGGATTCATTTCCTCTGGATTGGGAATCCCTCCCTCGCCAGTCCCCTCCTTAGCCTCCTGGGACTGCAGCCCTGCCCAGGGCCATCTCAGACCCATGCACCTATGGGTCCTTGCCTGCTGTCAGCTTCCTTGAACAGTACTCACCTGCCTGCTCGGTGAGGCCAAGGTGCTGTGCTGGTGGGAGACCACAATAGGCTACTGAAGGAGGGAGAAAATCTCTGATATCCACCCCACTCTGGAATCCTCTGGGATTTCTGGATTATGCAGACTAATTAAGATTTCTGAGGTCAGTTACTCTTTTTTTCATATTTATACCATCACATTATTTTTTAATCAAAGTATAGTTAAGTTACAATGTTGTGTTAGTTTCAAGTGTACAGCAAATTGATTCAGTTATACATACATATATACGTACATATATTTTTTTCAGATTCTTTTCCATTTTAGGTTATTACAAGATATTGAATATAGTTCCCTGTGCTATACAGTACGTCTTTGTTGTTTATCTATTTTATATATGGTAGTGTGTATCTGTTAATCCCAAACTCTTAATTTATCTCTCCCCCCTTTCCCCTTTGGTAACCATAACTTTGTTTTCTATGTCTGTGAGTCTATTTCTGTTTTGTAAATAAGTTCATTTGTACCATTTTTTAAGATTCCACATATAAGTGATATCATATGACATTTGTCTTTCTCTGACTTACTTCACTTAGTATGATAATATCTAGGTCCATCCATGTTACTGCAGATGGCATTATTTCATTCTTTTTTATGGCTGAGTAATATTCCAGTGTGTGTGTGTGTGTGTGTGTGTGTGTGTGTGTGTGTGTGTGTGTGTGTACCACATCTTCGTTATCCATTCATCTGTCAATGGACATTTAGGTTGCTTCCATATCTTGGCTATTGTAAATAGTGCTGCTATGAACACCGGGGTGCATGTATCTTTTTGAATTAGAGTTTTCATCTTTTCCAGATACATGCCCAAGAGTGGGATTGCTGGATCATATGGTAGCTCTACTTTTAGTTTTTTAAGGAACCTCCATACTATTCTCTATAGTGACTGCACCAACTTACATTCCCACCAACAGTGTACGAGGAGCCCACCAACAGTATAGGATAATCTCTAGGTCCATCCAGGTTGCTGCAAATGACATTATTTCACTCTTTTTTATGGCTGAGTAATATTCCATTGTGTATATATTCCACATCTTTATCCATTCATCTGTTGATGGACATTTAGTTGGTTACTTTTAAGAGAGATGTTTTAGCCATCATTTCTTGATGTGTGTTTAAGTACTCCACCAGAAGATATTTTTCTTATATTATCTCATTCATCCCTCACAACAGCCCAACGAGATATGCATTTTTTGGAAATTTTATTGAAATATACTATATAGTAAAATGCATAGGTTTTAAGCATCCAGGTAAATGAATTTTGATGCACATATACACCTGTGTAGCCCGCACCACAGTCAAGATGCAGGCCGTTTTCATCACCACAGTGGGTTCTCTTCTGCTCCTTTTCAGTCAATTCTCTCCACTCCAGAGGCTAGTACTGTTCTGACTTCTATCCCCATAGGTTCATTTTGGCTCTTCTGAGAGTTCATATAAATGGAATTATACAATGTGTTATTGTTTTGTGTCTGTCTTTTTTCACTCCACATGAGGTCTGTGGGAGGCTGTTATTGTGTTTATTAGCAGTTCCTGGTGAGATATTTTAATCCCCATGCTACCTGTGAGTAAACGGAAAATTGGAGAGATTAGCGAACTTGCCCTGGTCATATGAGAAGGGTCAGAGCTGGTATTAGAATCCTTCTCAGTCTGAATTAAGAATCATCTCAAACTCTCCCTCAGGTTGCACCACACCAAATATTTTAGATTGTATTTTTAAATGAATTCTGTGCTACTGTTCTCTGCATTTGGAGAGTCTCTTTATTTCTCACTGATGGCTACCCTGTCCTGACTTTTGTTAATGAGTCTCTGTTTTCACATGGATAGGTTTCTGGTGTCCAGCATTGCATGAGATCTTCAGAGGGGATTTCATCCAGGCCTCCTTGGGAGGAAATGTCTTGAGGTGACCAGCAGGGTAGAGCAAATGTGGAGCCCCTCAAAGGTGGAAACTGCCTCCTTGAGATGAGATTAGGGGATGTGATGATTAATGTTATATGCCAACTTGACTGGGCCATAGGGTACTCAGATATTTGGCTAAACATGATTTCTGAGTATGTCTGTGAGGGTGTTTCTGGTAGAGACCAACATTTGAATCTGTAGACTGAGTAAAGCGGATTGCCCTCCCCATTGTGGGTGGGCCTCACCCAATCTGTTGAGGGTCCGAAAAAAACAAAAAGGTGGAAGAAGGGAGTATTCACCTCTTCTGTCTGACTGAGTTCAGACATCAGTCTTCTTGCCCTCAAATTGGGATTATACCATTGGCTGGCTGTCAGGCCTTCAGACCTGGGCAGGAACTTATGCCATCAGCCCTCATGGGTCTCCAGCTTACCAACTGTAGATCTTGGGACTTCTCAGCCTCCATAATCTAATGAACCAATCCTTTAAAATAAATCTCCTTTTATCTCTATATCAATAGGCATAGGTATAGATATATCTCCTATTTCCTATTGGTTCTGCTTCTCTGGAGAATCCTAATGCAGGGGACAATTGAATGTCTTATTAGTTCTATCCCAACCGTTTTGCCAACAGTTTCTGAGACGAGAGGGCCTTTCTCTGCCAGAAGAGAACCAAAATTCCCACACCATCCCTCTCACAGAGTTTGCTGGCTGATCAAATGGGAAAAGAATGCAAAAATGATTTATAAACTGTAAAGTTCTTTATAAAACTAAACTGTTGCACTTCTTCACTCTGGGTTGCTTCAAAGTGAAACTTAAGCCAAAAGGATAAATTAGAACCAATCACCCATCTGGAAAGAACAATTTGACTACAATGCTGGTGCTGTGTGATTGTTTTTACTCTTGGGCCTTTCTTTTATGAATAGGAATACCCACATTTTATTACTTTTACTTCCTACAGAACTCCCCCCCAAGATGGCCTAGCCAATTAGTTAGTTTCAGGTTTTTCTTTGAACATTTAAAATGGAAAGGCCAGATTATATTAAAATAATTATTAAAGAATTAGCTACACAAAAGTTGCTTTCTCACACCCTTCCAGGGAAAGAAAGGAATAAGAAAATCTGGAATTTGGGTTGAGTAGAAGAGAAACTTCCCTGATAGAGCTAATTATTTCATTACAATGGATTCATATTAAGATCATGCCTAGCAAATTTTTTCAGTTTGCTACAGTTGAATATCTCCAACAAGATTAAATCTGTAATTTCCTTAGAGCCCATGATTAAATTATTCCTATTTTTCTTTTTTGGCTATTGTAAAGCTCCTAGTTTCTTTCACTTTCTTTTGTAGATTTTATAGTAGGACTGTTCAATCATCTCTACAACTTTTCATGCAGACTTTCTGAATTTTTAGATGGTAGAAATCAGAAGGGGATACCCTACAGTGAAAAAATTCTTTTAGCCCCTGTATGCAATATTCCTGCTTATATGTCTCTCTTGGATCTTTGTTAAATAATAGAGCTACTTAGCTAACATGTTTAGGAATTAAGTCTGCAGGTATTTTAGTCATATATGGGCATGGCTGTTGAATTTTATTGTATTGAATCCTAGCGATTACCTTTACTGATCTCTTTCCTCTTACTTTATAGCTGTTTCCTGAGTTTTACTAGGGGCTTTCAATACTGTAGTCCCTAGTTCCAGGGCAGCTTCTTCCCTGGGATTCCCCATGTCCAGAATGCCATTATGTGTAAACATGTTGATCAGACTTGTTCTGTCCCCCAGGTCACTTTTGTAATGGATTTAAGACTGACCTTCAGGGTCATCGTTCAAGTGTGAGGTCTCATACTACCTTTCCATTGGTGGTAGAGTATAGCTGTTAAGAGCACTGTGTTTATTTGTTGATCTTTGGGCAAGCTAAGTGGTGGCCCTTGATGGGCAATTTAGATGAAGACGCTCTATAAATGTCATGTCCTTGTGCTGTTTCCAAAACGTCATGAGGCAGAGTAGTATGAGGCTTGGACGGACAGACCTAAGGTTTAAAAGCAGGCTCTGCCACTTACTGGCTGAGGGACCTTGGACAAGCCACTTAGCCTCTTTGAGCCTCAATTTCCTCGTCAATAAAGTAGAGGTAATAATAGCAACCTCACAAAGTTGTCAGGATTATTGGAGTTTGTAAAGCGCTTGGCATAGCCAAGAGATTGCTATTTGGTGACCGCTCCATTCATAATGAGTCTCTGGGTATGAACTTCTGCCCTTCCCCAAAACTGTGTGATTTGGACTGCATGGATTTTTCTAGTTTGCTAATGAATCTGTTCTTCCAAACAAAATCAAAGGCTCTTTAAAGTCAAGAGCAAGTACGCATATTGTCTATGCAGTGATTTAAGATGGGAAATTCTGTTGAGTTAACTCCTTACAAAGCTATGAAGATTACTTTCCTGTATCCGTTTTATGCTTAGAACTTAACAGTTTATCTTGCTTCAGTTATTCCTATATTTTCCAAAAAACAGAAATGACATGTGTTGTTCTGTAATTTCTGGGGCCATTCCTCTTCAGTTTTTGTTATGTAAGATTTGCACAGGCATTTATTTTTATCATTCTCACACACCTTTTTTAGTTCCGATCTCCTCCCAGGTGGCAGACCAGTTGTTTTCCTACATATCCTGGAGTGAAGAAACAGGTCTGGCCCATTCCCCGGACCATTATACAAGGGACTTGTTCATACATGACGTCACAACACATTGCTATTTTCCTCTCCATTTCAGGTGTGACCTGTCCTTATTTCCAGGTCAGTGGTCACTCACTCATGGGTAGTTTGATGTACTCTAGGTCATCAGTAAAGATGTTAGATAAGGACTTAGCTGATAGCAAAACCCCCCTCCCCCCACCGCCCCACTGCCACAGCTGGCTCAGTTAGAAAGCCCCAGAATGGTGAAAAAGGACACTTTATGTTATCACAATGAACTATTCCCTTTCAGTAACTTACAGAAATGGTACATTCAGAGAGTGTGGAGCATGTCACATGTTTGGTATTTAATGATTGATGAGTTTGTTCCAGAGCCTAAGGAGATGTTTGTAGGCAACACGCTAAATTTGATTTGAATCTGGACTTCAAACGAATTCAAGCAGATTGAAACATCATGAACAAAGGGATGTTGGGATAATGCAAAGTATCCTGCTTAAGTTCACCCTTCCATGGCTTTCCAATTTATGAAAGAGACATCTAACAGAGCTGCTGGGGGTCACTTTCAGATGAGTCCTTATCTAACATCTTTATTAAGGACCTAGAGTGTCAGTGTGCCACCCCTAGGAAATTAATGGATCTAGGCATTGATCATCAATGGCTGGTAACATCACAAAGAGACAATCATATATTATGTACTTCCTGATGGAAGGACACACTGCCATTTATGAAGCATTCTTCTCAAAAAGAGCAAACCTGAATCTGATCAAATCTCTAGATCCTGCGACCAATGTACAGGAAATACAAAGACAGAAAACCTATTAATTGACACCATGAAGATGCAATCCACAAAATCTAAACTTTAGGGAGTCTACAGGACAAACAATCCAGTGTCTTCACAAATTGAAAGAAAAAAAGAGATACAAGGGGTATCTACAAAATTAAAGATATTTAAAAGGCAGATTATTCCATCACAGTGTGATGACTTTATTTAGATACTAGTTCAAACAAATAAATGCTTAAAAAAGATATATGAGATAAATGGAAATTTGAGCACTGACTGGGTGTTTGATAATCTTAAGGAATTATTAATTTTTTAAGCTGTGATAATAGTATTGTCTTTATGTTTTTTTAAAGAGTCCTTATCATTTGGAGATGCGTATTGAAATCTTTTTGGATAAGGTGATCCTATGTTTGTGATTTGTTGCAAAATAATATGGGAGGGGAAGAAGTGAGTGAGGCTATCGATGAAAGAAAAGTAGTAGTTGTTGAAGTTGGGTAATAGGGGCTCATTATACTATTCTCTTTCTTTTGTATCCATTTAAACTTTTCCATAATTTAAGAAAAGATAATCCAAGACACTGTGAGATCCTCAATCTCAAGAGAGAAAATAAAATCAAGAAATAGATGCAAGTGTGAAGAACAGTGATACGTACCCTATTTAAATTATGTTCAATAATCTATATATGCTTAGATAAAGAGGTGGATTAATTAGCTAGAAAGAGTTTCAACAAGACTTGAAAGATCTTGTTCAAGTTTCTGAAATTGGTACTTGACCGAGCCTGGCTCTGAAGTGTTTGTGTCTTAAGATTTATACTATTAACCCCCAAGCTATATGACTACTGCATCGGGGTATAGGAGAGGCAAAGAATGAAAAAAGAAAACCACAAATCTTATTTATTGGTGGTGTCTTTGTGCCAGGCACTTTACACATATATCTGCTTTTAATCCTAACTTTAAACCTTGAGGTAGGCATTATTATCTCTAGTGTACAGCTGGTGAAACTGAGACTGAGAAAAAGAAAGTAACTTTCTCAGAGTCACATAGCCAGTAAGAAAAGGATCAGGGATATTCACCGAGTTCCGTCTGATGTCAGAACCTCATGCAACCACTTTCAGGACAGTGGAAAGAAATATATGTGTAAACAGCAATAATAATTAGTGTGATAATGTCATTGACGTTTGCGTGGATGTGCTTCCTTTACAGGGTGAAGGGGGATCCTATCTTCATTTCAACAAACTAGGGATTCTCCAAACTTTTGTTTTAACATAGTCCTTGTAGCAAATGCTTTTGGTGTTCCACACCACATCACTTGTGGTGGACAGTTTCCATACACATTTAAAGTCCCACCCCAAGTGTTAGTCACTTCTGTCTGCTTTCAGGAACTCATTCAGCCCACACAGGGCAGTGGGCTGGAATTTAATGGAAGCGTGTGTGGGTGGAGTTTACACTAGTGGGTGGGAGGGACCTTTCATCAGTGAGAGATGGGAGTCAGCAGATAAATGCTCCAGCTTCCCATCTTTGAAGGAACACTTCCAATTCCAAGGTACACTTGGTAGTTCTTCAGGGGGTTCCTAGTAGGACTGAGCTTCAGTTGCCCACAGAGGTAACCAGCTCAACCATGTATTGGCTTTGCCAGCTTCCCTGTCTCATGTTCCCTGTTCCTTCACTCTTGCTTCCAGGATCACCTACCAGATGAAATCCCTGCACCAAGGTTTTGTCTTAGCTCTGTTTCTGGTGGAACTTGAATCCCTTTTAATAAAAAAATTCTGAGTCCACCCCTAATGTATGCATATTTGTTTATTTATAAATTATATTCATGATTATTTTATTATATATACTGTAAAATATACACTAAGAAGTTCTGAAAGGATGAAATAAACAAAAACAATTATTATAAATATATATATATATATTTTGTTGCAGTACGCGGGCCTCTCACTGTTATGGCCTCTCCCGTTGCGGAGCACAGGCTCCGGACGCGCAGGCTCAGCGGCCATGGCTCACGGGCCCAGCCGCTCCGCAGCACGTGGGATCTTCCCGGACCGGGGCACGAACCCGCGTCCCCTGCATCGGCAGGCGGACTCTCAACCACTGCGCCACCAGGGAAGCCCCCTAAAAATAATTTTTGAATGTCTATTTTCAGTTTGTTATAGTGTGCACAATGTGTTAGTATAATCATAGTCACTACTTACAAAATTTATAAAAGATAAATGAGCATTCACTGAGGAAGCATATGCTAAATATTTTACTGACGTGATGCATGTAAAAAATTATATAGACCACTGCTATAGACTGTAGTCATTCTATTTTTTTTAATAAACTTTATTTTAATTTCAAATTCCACTTGTTCACTGCTGGCATTTAGGAAGGTGATTAATTTTTGTATAGTAACCTTGTATTCTGCAACCTTGCTAAAATCACTTATTAGTTCCAGGAGTTTTTTTTTGTTTGTTTATGCTTTCAGATTTTCTACATAGACAGTCATGTTTTCTATGAACAAAGACAGTTTTATTTCTTCTATCCCAATCGGTATACATTTTACTTACTTTTCTTTTCTTATTGCATTAGTTAGGACTTCCAGTACAGTGTTGAAGAGGAGTGGTAAGAGGGGACATCCTTGCCTTGTTCCTGATCTTAGTTGGAAAGCTTCAAGTTTCTCACCATTAAGTATGATATTAGCTGTAGGATTTTTGTAAATGTTGATTTTATCAAGTTGAGAAAGTTTCCCCCTATTCCTGGTTCACCGAGAGTTGTTAATTATGAACGGATGTTGGGTTTTGTCAAATGCTTTTTCTGCATCTATTGATATGATCATGAGATTTTTCTCCTTTAGCCTATTGATGTGACGGATTACATTAATTGATTTTTGAACATTGACCTAGTCTCGCATACCTGGAATAAATCCCGCTTGGTAAAAAATTTTTTATTATTATTATTAACTAGAGGAGCAAAACCTCTTTTTGATCTTACTAAAATTCCTTTGTAAGTGAAAGCAATGTGATTGAATATGCTTTGTACTTTTGCAAAATCTCAGTTTAACACTTCGTAAAAATGTGATTTGAACGTCTGGTTCTAAGTTTCATTTATTTTGATGAAACTTGGTTGTAATGGCTTGACATGACTGGAAAAGACATTGACAAAGATGTAAATTCAAAAGGAAGAAGTGGATCATTGGCTGCACTGACTAATTGCAACAATCTTTTTTTCAAGCCATATACCAACTCTGCAAAGATTTTTGTTGAAAATTGACTAGTGAATTTCTATCTTTTAATGTCACATTGTTCTAATAAAACAAGTAGAAGATGCAACATTTGGAAGATATCCTCATTTGGAAGATAGGTAAACAGGATTGAAAATTTCATTTCTATTTTTTTAATGTGTGAAGATATGAAAGTTTTTATAGGTGTCACCCATACACATTGTTTTCTGCAACAAAAATAACACAATGAAGGCATCTTCCAAATATCTATGCTCTCTCCATAGCGTAGATTTCTTTCAAAAAGTAGTTAATTTCTCATTCATTTAAAAAATTTCAATTTTTTAATCTCAAAGGGATAGATCGTGTGCTTTCTTTAGTTTATGCTAAATAACAAAAGTTAGGATCACTTGACATCCTAGTAAAGGTTAGAAAATTTGGAACCCTTATTTAGAGTAAAAAAAAATGCAGTAGTCATCTTTAAGTTTCACTACTTTTAAAATTTCTTTCCGACAAGATCTTCCCCGTATGGTGCAAGCGGAAGATGATTATTACCCATTCCACCAGGAAGTTTTATACAGATTCTGGTATTTAAGATAATATAATCCATAAACCATAAATCTACCTAAATGAGCATTCAAACTTCAATCCCTCACAAGGCAGGTGGCAAGTGAACTTGTAAGGATGCCTTGGCCATCCCATTGTATTTAATTTTTTTTCTTTTAATCGAGATAAAATTCACATAACATAAAATTTACCATTTTAATCATTTAAAAATGTAGAATTCAGTGATTTTGGGCATATTTACATTGTTGTACAACCATCAACACTATCTAATTCCAGAATGTTTTCATCACCTCAAAAAGAAATTTTGTACTTTAAAACAGTCACTCCCCATTCTACCCTCTCCCCAGCCCCTGGCAATCCCCCCATCTGCTTTTGGTCCCCACTGTGTTTTGAAGCTCCCTCCTTTTTCTCAGAATAAGGTGGCTACTGTGTGTCTCCTGTGACCTCTGAGAGGATGCCAATTCAACAAGCATACTAAATATCATCAAAGTCTATTTAATTTCTTACTGTTTAAAATTATTATGGAAATTCTAGTTATTTCTTTCTGAAGACTGCACCAAACCTTTACTGAACACAGTTCCTAGAATGCTGTAGGTGTTCAGTAAATCACTGTTGGATGAACAAAGCAATTTCCTTCCCCACTTTGAATCTCTCTCCCTCTCTTCTCTCTCTCACATCCCTTTCTCTCTCTCTCTCTCTCTCTCTCTCTCTCTCTCTCTCTCTCACACACACACACACACACACACACAACTTTTACATATAAAGCAAATTGAATCAAATAATAACCTTTGTTACTTAAATTTCGGGTAGACAGAAAATTGAATTAGTCACCAAGATCCCTTCTGGGTCTAGAATTCTGTGAGGACACCAACTGGTAGAATGAACAGCAGTCATCCTGTTTGCCTGGAATTGAGGGATTTCCCGGGATATGGGGGCAGTCTGGGGCAAACCAAGATGGGTTGTGCCCTTTGCCCCCTGAGCATCTATATATTTGCTAGATGCCATCATGTAGCCCCTCTTACCAGACCCTCTGTCTTGCGGATGTGGGCCTGAAGCTCCAGCTACCAGGCTTACTGCATTCCCCTACTCACAGACACTGCTTCTGGAGCCGAGTCCTACTTGTGGGAACCAGGGACAGTTATCATAAACAGGATTTGGGCACTCCTGGCTTCCTGGCCAAATATTATCAAAATCTCACAATTGTTTCTTTTCTTAAATTGAGGTATAGTTGACTTACAATATTATATTAGTTTCAGGTGTACAGCATAGTGATTCAATATTTTTATAGAGATTATACTCTGTTTAAAGTTATTATAAACTATTGGTTATATTGCCTGTGCTGTACATTACATCCTTGTATCTTATTTATTTTTTACCTGGTTTGTACCTCTTAATTCCCTACCTGTACCTTGTCCCTCCTCCTTCCCTAGCCCCACTTCCCCACTGGAAACCACTAGTTTCTTCTCTGTAACTGTGAGTCTGTTTCTGTTTTGTTATATTTATTCTTCTGTTTTATTTTTTAGATTCCAAATATAAGTAAAACATACAGTTTGTGTCTTTCTCTGTCTGACTTATTTCACTAAGCATAATCCCCTCCAGGTCCATCCATGTTGTTGCAAATGGCAAAATTTCATTCTTTTTTGTGGCCGAGTAGTAGTCCATTGTGTATATATATATCTTTGACATTTATTCTGTATGTCATGTATCTTAAATCTGTACCTCTGACCTAATTTATTATCATGTACTTTAGACTTGCCCATTCAACTGCTGCCCAGATATTTGCATTCTAATATTGCTTGGACATCTCAAAATATAAATAAGGAAACAAAAGCTTTAAATGACACATTAAACAAGATGGACTTAATTCATATTTATATGACATTCCATCCAAAAATACACTTCCTTCTCAAGTGCTCATGGAACATTCTCCAGAATAGATCATATCTTGGGTCACAAAACAAGCCTTGGTAAATTTAAGAAATTTGAAATTGTATCAAGTATCTTTTCCAACCACAACGCTATGAGACTAGATACCAGTTGCAGGAAGAAAACTGTAAAAATTACAAGCACATGGAGGCTAAACAATACACTACTAAATAACCAAGAGATCACTGAAGAATTCAAAGAGGAAATCAAAAAATACCTAGAAACAAATGACAATGAAAACACGATGACCCAAAACCTATGGGTTGCAGCAAAAGCAGTTCTAAGAGGGAAGGTTATAGCAATACGGTCCTACCTCAAGAAACAAGAAAATCTCAAATAAACAACCTAACCTTACAGCTAAAGCAATTAGAGGAAGAAGAACAACAACAAAAAAAAAACCCCAAAGTTAGCAGAAGGAAAGAAATCATAAAGATGAGATCAGAAATAAATGAAAGAGAAATGAAGGAAACAATAGCTAGGATCAATGAAACTAAAAGCTGGTTCTTTGAGAAGATTAACAAAATTGATAAACCACTAGCCAGATGCACCAAGAAAAAAGGGGAGAAGACTAAAATCAATAGAATTAGAAATGAAAAAGAAGAAGTAACAACTGACACTGCAGAAACACAAAGAATCATGAGAGATTACTACAAGCAACTATATGCCAATAAAATGGACTACCTGGAAGAAATGGACAAATCCTTAGAAAAGCACAACCTTCCAAGACTGAATCAGGAAGAAATAGAAAATATGAACAGACCAATCACAAGCACTGAAATTGAAACTGTGATTAAAAATCTTCCAACAAACAAAAGCCCAGGACCAGATGGATTCACAGGCAAATTCCATCAAACATTTAGAGAAGAGCTAACACCTATCCTTCTCAAACTCTTCCAAAGTGTAGCAGAGGGAGGAACACTCCCAAACTCATTCTACAAGGCCACCATCACCCTGATACCAAAACCAGACAAGGATGTCACAAAGAAAGAAAACTACAGACCAATATCACTGATGAACATAGATGCAAAAATCCTCAACAAAATTCTAGCAAACGGAATCCAACAGCACATTAAAAGGATCATACACCATGATCAAGTGGGGTTTATCCCAGGAATGCAAGGATTCTTCAATATATGCAAATCAATCAATGTGATATACCATATTAACAAATTGAAGGATAAAAACCATGTGATAGTCTCAATAGATGCAGAAAAAGCTTTTGACAAAATTCAACACCCATTTATCATAAAAACTCTCCAGAAAGTAGGCATAGAGGGAGCTTACCTCAACATAATAAAGGCCATATATGACAAACCCACAGCTAACATCATTCTCCATGGTGAAAAATTGAAACCATTTCCACTAAGATCAGGAACAAGACAAGGTTGCCCACTCTCACCACAATTAGTCAACATAGTTTTGGAAGTTTTAGCCACAGCAGAGAAGAAAAAGAAATAAAAAGAATCCAAATTGGAAAAGAAGAAGTAAAGCTGTGACTGTTTGCAGATGACATGATACTATACATAGAGAATCCTAAAGATGCTACCAGAAAACTACTAGAGCTAATCAATGAATTTGGTAAAGTAGCAGGATACAAAATTAATGCACAGATCTCTGGCATTCCTGTACACTAATGATGAAAAATCTGAAAGAGAAATTAAGGAAACACTCCCATTTACCATTGCAACAAAAAGAATAAAATACCTAGGAATAAACCTACCTAAGGAGACAAAAGACCTGTATGCAGAAAACTATAAGACACTGATGAAAGAAATAAAAGATGATACAAACAGATGGAGAGATATACCATGTTCTTGGATTGGAAGAATCAACATTCTGAAAATGACTCTACTACCCAAAGCAATCTACAGATTCAGAGCAATCCCTATCAAACTACCAATGGCATTTTTCACAGAACTAGAACAAAAAAAATTCACAATTTGTATGGAAACACAAAAGACCCCAAATAGTCAAAGAAATCTTGAGAAAGAAAAGCAGAGCTGGAGGAATCAGGCTCCCTGACTTCAGACTATACTACAAAGCTACAGTAATCAAGACAGTATGGTACTGGCACAAAAACAGAAATATAGATCAATGGAACAGGATAGAATGTGCAGAGATAAACCCATGCACCTATGGTCACCTTATCTTTGATAAAGTAGGTAAGAATATACAATGCAGAAAAGACAGCCTCTTCAATAAGTGGTGCTGGGAAAACTGGACAGCTATATGTAAAAGAATGAAATTAGAACACTCCCTAACACCATACACAAAAAAAAACTTAAAATGGATTAAAGACCTAAATGTAAGGCCAGACACTATCAAACTCTTAGAGGAAAACATAGGCAGAACACTCTATGACATACATCACAGCAAGATCCCTTTTCACCTACCTCCTAGAGAAATGGAAATAAAAACAAAAATAAACAAATGGGACCTAACAGCTTTTGCACAGCAAAGGAAACCATAAACAAGACCAAAAGACAACCCTCAGAATGGGAGAAAATATTTGCAAATGAAGCAACTGACAAAGGATTAATCTGCAAAATTTACAAGCAGCTCATGCAGCTCAATATCAAAAAAACAAACAACCCAATCCAAAAATGGGCAGAAGACCTAAATAGACTTTTCCCCAAAGATATACAGATTGCCAACAAACATATGAAGGATGCTCAACATCACTAATCATTAGAGAAATGCAAATCAAAACTACAATGAGGTATCACCTCACACCAGTCAGAATGGCCATCATCAAAACATCTACAAACAATAAATGCTGGAGAGGGTGTGGAGAAAAGGGAACCCTCTTGCACTGTTGATGGGAATGTAAATTGATACAGCCACTATGGAGAACAGTATGGAGGTTCCTTAGTAAACTAAAAACAGAACTACCATACGACCCAGAAATCCCACTACTGGGCATATACCCTGAGAAAACCATAATTCAAAAAGAGTCATGTACCAAAATGTTCATTGCAGCTCTATTTACAATAGCCAGGACATGGAAGCAACCTAAGTGTCCATCAATGGATGAATGGATAAAGAAGATGTGGCACATATATACAATGGAATATTACTCAGCCATAAAAAGAAACGAAATGGAGTTATTTGTATTGAGGTGGATGGACCTAGAGTCTGTCATACAGAGTGAAGTAAGTCAGAAAGAGAAGAACAAATACCGTATGCTAACACATATATATGGAATCTAAGAAGAAAAAAAAAAGGTCATGAAGAACCTAGGGGCAAGACAGGAATAAAGACAGAGTCCTACTAGAGAATGGACTTGAGGATATGGGGAGGGGGAAGGGTAAGCTGTGACAAAGTGAGAGAGTGGCATGGACATATATACACTACCAAACATAAAATAGATAGCTAGTGGGAAGCAGCCGCATAGCACAGGGAGATCAGCTCGGTGCTTTGTGACCGCCTGGAGGGGTGGGATAGGGAGGGTGGGAGGGAGGGAGACGCAAGAGGGAAGAGATATGGGGACATATGTATATGTATAACTGATTCACTTTGTTATAAAGCAGAAACTAACACACCATTGTAAAGGAATTATACTCCAATAAAGATGTTAAAAAAGAAAAAAGAAGATGTGGCACATATATACAATGGAATGTTACTCAGCCATATAAAGAAATGAAATTGAGTTATTTGTAATGAGGTGGATGGACCTACAACCTGTCATACAGAGTGAAGTAAGTCAGAAAGAGAAAAACAAATACCGTATGCTAACACATATATATGGAATCTAAAAAAAAAAAAAAGGTTCTGAAGGACCTCGGTGCAGGACAGGAATAAGGACGCAGACATAGAGAATGGACTTGAGGACATGGGGAAGTGGAAGCTGGGATGAAGTGAGGGAGTGGCATGGACATAGATACACTACCAAATGTAAAATAGATAGCTAGTGGAAAGCAGCCGCATAGCGCAGGGAGATCAGCTCGGTGCTTTGTGACCACCTAGAGGGGTGGGATAGGGAGGGTGGAAGGGAGACGCAAGAGGGAGGAGGTATGGGGATATATGTATATGTATAGCTGATTCACTTTGTTATACAGCAGAAACTAACACACCATTGTAAAACAATTATACTCCAATAAAGATGTTTTAAAAAATGCTTTTGGCTATGTCAGCCTCATCCTCCTAGCAGTTTCTAGATTCCTCACATGGTCTTTGAGGGTTTTGGGGTGGGGAAAGCAGATGTAATCAAGAGGTACCTTCTCCATCTGTTACACAAGCCTCTTCACATCCAGACCAATCTAGAATCCGACCCCCTGACAAAGCCAGCCATGACGGGGGGTGTCTTAAGGATCACCTCAGAATTCTCCTGGCCTATAGGGGGAAGCATAAGAATATTAGAATTATTTGACAAGCATAGTGCAATCATTTTTTTTTTTTTGGTAACTTGTATTTATGAGTTGTTTGTACAAAAAGATGTCTGGGGAAGAAAGTTTAAAAAAACTTTATATAAATCTCACTTTTTATATGATCTTGGTAGATAGTTTTAAAAAGTAAAGCATATACGTGGTTGGAAAATTCAAATAGTACATAAATGAACAAAATTGAAGGTAAACATTTCCTCCTTGCACCTCTAGTCTCTCTCCCCAAAGGCAACTACTGTTAATACATTTCGTCTCTCCCGCCCCACCCCCCAAATTATTTAGGTATATACCAAGAAACCAATCAGTCTATCTGTCTATCCATTCAAATTCCTACCTTTATTTACACACAAAAAATCATTCCATACACACTCTTCTGCACCTTGATTCTTGGAAATATATTTTCATATTAACCCAGATAGAACTGACCACCCTTTCTTGGTATTTGCAAAGTGACAGACAAGGAGTATAGTGTAATGGTTAAGAGAATAAACCCTGAAGCCAAAGCAGGGAGAGAAGGAGGGGAAAAGGGAGGGAGGGAGGAAAGGTGGAGAAGAGAGAGAGAAGGGAGGCATGGAGCATAGAATGTGAATGTAGGAGCATAAAATGTACATCCTGGAGGATTCTACTCCAGAAAAGCTTTTATTCAGGTGAGGCTGTCTACCTCAGAGGGGCAGGCGTTACGCTGAGATCAATCTGAATGCTAGGCCTGATATCCCCACTCTGGCCAAAACAGGTAAAGAAAGAAATATCTGGGGAGAGTAACAGGTATGACTCAGTAGATACTCTCAGGATTGTAGGAATATTGCAATTCTTAATTGTACTTAAATCAATTGCATTTATACTATGATCTCATCAGGCTGGATTGATAGGAAATCCAAAACTTTAGAAGCTCCCCCGACTCCTAGGGTGATGCAAACATCCTGTGGTTTTCCAAGTGACAAGACCACATACACATATCTTTAAGTCTTTAGGTCAACTGCCACGCTTGGTACTGTTGAGAAGTCCTTCCTCACAGCCCATATGCTCCCCTGCTCCCCAGGTGTGCTTGGAGCACAGCGCTCTGCTCTAGAATGGGAGCCCCTGTGGCCAGTGGAAGCTTCCCTAAGGAGTATCTCACAGTCCTTCCCCTATGACGTTTGCTTGCCCCCCAGGGTGCAGATCTGCAGATCTCCTCTATTCTCAGAAGCCACTAAATACGACCCCTCCTGGGTTTCCCTGGCTCTCTCTCCTCTAGACTCACTGCCTTAAGGCATCTCCTCTCTCTTCCTGTGGCCCAAGCAGCACTACACAATATCAACTTCAGTTGTCCCACTGCCAGTTTTCTCTGAGATGAGGAAGCCCAGAGTCTGGTTATCAGCTGGAAACAGGAAAAAGAAAAGAGAAAAATACATAGGGAGAGGGAGGACATCAATTAAGACCTCAAAAATTATCTTGTCACATTAAGATGGAACAGAATAGTCTTCCTGAGAGACCCATCCCTATTCAGGAATGTTGTAGTAAGTATACTATTTTTACTCTCCAGGTATGAAAATTAGTCTATCACTCTCAGATTTCTCTGGTTTCACCATCGAGCAATTATATCCACTATGGAGGAGCCAGTGTTTAATTCTGACAGAACTGCCAATATGGGACAGAGCAACTTTGAGTGTGAGAATGACACTGGGGCTGGGCGTGTGTAACACTCAGGCTTGGGCAGAAGAGGAAGTAAAGCCCCATGTACGTTGGTCCAGGTTTGAGTCTGGGAATCCAGGTAGAGGTCTTATCACTCACACAGGATGACAGGGAGAAAAAAGTTCTAGACTAATTTCCACCAAACCTCTTTCCCTCTCAAACCACGAGGCAGTCAGAGAAATCTTTCTTGTTCAGTCCAAGCCAGATTCAGCCTTCCCTGTGGACTTATACTGCCCTGTGGTCTGGAGTGGCCTCTTGCACGGGCCATTCTGGAATAATCTAGAACCCAAAACTTTCAGACTATCATGCCTCTCTTTACTGAAAGCCCTTTGAAGGCAGGCCTGAGTCTTGGCCAGCACTGTAGTCACCCACGCTTTGCACAGCACTTGGCACATAGCTGGTGTGCAAACGGTCTTAGCTGAATGAACAAATAAACGAAGAAAATAATGAACGAGCACACAAGGGTGAAACAGAGAGCAAAAGTGTGTTAAAGGGGCTTCCCTGGTGGCACAGTGGTTGGGAGTCCACCTGCCGATGCAGGGGACACGGGTTCGTGCCTCGGTCCAGGAAGATCCCACATGCCGCAGAGCGGCTGGGCCCGTGAGCCATGGCTGCTGAGCCTGCGCGTCCGGAGCCTGTGCTCCGCAATGGGAGAGGCCACAACAGTGAGAGGCCCGCGTACCACAAAAAAAAAAAAAAAAAAAGGTGTGTTAAAAACCACACCAATCAAGAAAATCTCCATGGGATGCTATTTATCACCAACAGCCCTCCCTCACCAGGAGCAGCAGAAAATTCAGTCCTGGGCTGGTTCTCATACAGGGCAACCCTGGAGCTGACCTGACCGTGGGAGGAAGAAATTGGCATCCTCAGGGCGAGAAGAGCATCACCCAGCCTAGCAGGTCCCAGCTCTAAATTTCTGCCTCTTCCACAACCTGACAGTCTTGGCGGATTTATTCCCCTTTGGTTTTATGATCCAAGGCTTCTCACGTTGCTAATCCATTACTCATTTGAGCAATATAGACAGCAGGGTCAAACAAGTGACCTATTGGAGCTCACAAGTGACTGCCGGCCAGGTAGCCCTGGCTTCACTCAGAGGGGGTCACCTGCTATCTCATTCACTTGGGTAAATTTATAACTTTGAACATTCTAATTTCCACCTCACTCCGCCCCCCCCAACCCCATGTCCCACCACCTCCAGCCCTGGGGGCTCGGTAAATTATATTGCCTACTAATTGAGCGTGCCACTCCTACTGTTCATAATGAGTCAGAGGGATTTGGCTATGTCTGGTCTTCTGGCTTACCCCTCTCATAAACATGAGAGGGGTAAGCCAGAAGAGTGACAAACTTTTTCTTTGGCCTGGGGTCATAAAGAGAAAGAAAAAACTCTTTAACTTTTTTCTTTTTTTTTTCCAACTTAAGACTTCAGTGAAATATTTTCCACCATCCTCAGCAAGACATAATACTTCACACCACGAAGAAGTTAGTGAGAAAAATACGGATGCCCCCCATTCTCTGGGGGACCTGCTGGGCACTGTGCCCGTCTGAGGACCAGTTACTCTCTATGTCTTTTGGGGCTCACTGAGAAGTCTCTGGTTTGAGTCTGGGCCCAAGGTGCTGGGGATTAGCCTGTTGTTTTCAGAGGTCTGCTGTTGCATTTACCTTGAACTTGGACGCCCCTCCCTACTGAACCACACTTAGAACTCCCTGAGGAGCTGTCAAGTGGGTGAATGGCCTACAGCAGCAGCTCCAAGTGCCAATTACCAAGTACTTCAATACGGCCAATTTCAGATTTTATTTCATCTCTGGGTCAAAAACATGCTTACCTAAAAGAAGAGTGCCCAGACTCTCAGCTTGGCATTCAGCTGGTTCCCCACCATCTGGCCACAACCTGCCTTGGCGACCTGACTTTCCACAACCTTCTTTCCAGCTCTAAGCAAACAGTACTGCCACCGTTGCCTGAACTCTCTTCCTGCCTAAAATACTCTTCAACCAGGCTAAACCGTTTTCCTTTAGAGAGAGGTGATGGGGACACCGGGATACTAGCTGTGTGCTTTTTCACACTGATATTCTATAAATGTTTATTCAACATTTTTAGTAGGTATGATGGAGGGAAAAGCTACCTTTTTCAAAATTTGGTTTTTATTGAAGTATAGTTGAATTACAGTGTTGTGTTAATTATTGCTGTACAACGAAGTGACTTAGTTATACGTATATATATACATTCTTTTCCATTATGGTTTATCACAGGATATGGAATATAGTTCCCTGTGCTAGACAGCAGGACCTTGCCATTTATCCATCCTATATATACCAGTTTGCATCTTCTAATCCCAAACTCCCAACAGTTTTTTTTTAATTAATAAAAATAACATAAAGAAACAGATTCACTTTCTAATTCCCTTCCAAATGCTCAACACACACCTGCCCCTTTGGACCCTGGACTCAGTATACCTCCAAGTAGAGTTGTTGTACTAGAGGTATTTGCTGTGCTGTGAACTCAGTGGGGAACTGTAGGGGGGAGGGCTGGGTCCTACCCCCAACCCCGGCCTTGGGCCAAGGGCCGTTCCCCTTGATGCTCTGTCCCATCCCCCTCCCTCCAGCTGCCCCTGGGCTTCTGTTTTGCCCAAGGCCAGCCACGATCTGCTGGGAAGGGAAGGGAATAAGGAGAAGGGAGAAGCAAGCAGTGTCCGAGCCTCAGGAACTTACCCCATCCCCTGTTTTCTCCCCTTCCCCCTGTCTGAGCCAAGAGCATCGACTGGGAGCTGAGAGGACTTGCAGTCCTTGTAATGAAACCTCCTTCTCCCTGACCTGGGAAGGCGAGGGCCAGCAGATAATCCCACCGTTCTCTGCGTTGTGCCTGTATCCTGATGCTCTCAGACAGCTCAGGTTTCATAAAAGTGAATTAAAAACCTCCAAACGTGAAAAAAATCAACCAAATTCTTTGTCTTTTAAGTAGTCTCTGCTCTCTCTTCGGTTTTCTTTTATCATTTCCGAAGTCACATAACTTTTGTGGAAGCGTATTATGAGGTTTAAAAGGCAGCTTATTAAGTCCATCACTCTTTTCTGGTAGGCACTCCCCACCAAATTTTACTCAGGTTCAGAAGTTCAGTTGACTGTAATTAGTCTTAGGTGGGTAGTAAGATCTTTGGAGGTTGTACTTGCGTGTTTGTGTCACAAAACATTCAATGGAAATAGATCAGCAAGGAATATGAATTTACACATATATAATATGTAAGTATATATATAAATATATTATATATATATATATTATTAGGACTCTGCCTTCTTAGGTGGGAGCAGCATCAATTTTACGTTTCACCAATTGAGTGAGAATATGCATGAGCAGACCTGAGTTAATGGGCACCATGTTTATAATTAACTCTAGGATTGTTTTGGGCTCCTCACGGGGGCCTTTGTAAGTGAGAATCTTTGGTGGGAATTTGACTCTGCTAGATGTACATTGTTTTCAGATTTGCATACTTCCTCTGAGAAGAATTCCTCCGCACTTTCACCTTTATTATCTCTCTCGCCTTTACAGTTCTTCCACAATATTCTGGAATGTTCCACAAGTAGAACCTTGTTACTCAAAGTGTGGGCCACAGACAAGCAACATTAGCATCACCTAGGAGCTTGTTAGGAATGCAGACTCTTGGGCCCCATGCCAGAACTCCTGAATCAGAGGTGATCTGTATGCACATTAAAGTTTAAGAAGCTCTAGACTAGAACACGCTATACAGTATTCTTTCTGGTCGCTTCCAGGGTGTGACTGGTGAAACCAAAGAGCAGTCACCATGTTTTCTAACTTTTTTCTCTCTCCCACAGCACTTAGCTGGGCACAGAAAAGGTGTTAGGGGTACTTTTGTTGTAAGATCGGTCCAGTTTTTAGTTGAACCCGGCCCTAGGATAAGAGAGAAAATATTCCTTTCATAGTTCTCACTCTAGCTCAACCTTTAGAAGTTCAAGTTTGACTGTTTTACCAGGAAATAAAAGAGATATTTTTCCTTCAAGGCCTACGATTTCTATGATTCTGTAATTGGGCTCCGAAGACTGTTTTTAATTTGACCTCAAGTGCAAATCACAAAGACAACTTCGACAATACTAGTTCCCTTTTGGGCAAAAATACTCCCATTGGAAATTCAAAAAGTGTCTTGTTGAGTAAAATGCTTCTTAATTTACTGTAAAAGTGTATTTAGAAAAGCAAATAATCTATGACAGAGCATAGAAGCGTCCACTATTATGAAATCCAATGAAGAATAAAAAGTAAACTGAGCCCTCCAAGTATGTTTCTATAATAAAGCCAACAACTCCTGACATCCTTGGTTGCTCTGTTTGCAGTACGTGTCAAATGCAGTTGTACAAGGGGCCTAATCTGCTATCTACCTTCAGAAATCTGAGCTTTCAGGGCAAGACTTTAGTTCTAGTTGCATGAAGGCTTCCTGGCCTCCTGGGTTACTGGGATTAAGGATCAAGACAGAAAGGGAGGGCTTCCCTGGTGGTGCGGTGGTTGAGAGTCCGCCTGCCGATGCAGGGGACGCGGATTCGTGCCCCGGTCCGGGAAGATCCCACATGCCGCGGAGCGGCTGGGCCCGTGAGCCATGGCCGCTGAGCCTGCGCGTCCGGAGCCTGTGCTCCGCAACGGGAGAGGCCACGGCGGTGAGAGGCCCGCGTACCACAAAAAAAAAAAAAAAAAAAAAGACAGAAAGGGAAAAAAGCTGCATAAATCTTTGGATTGTGTGTGGGGAGTTAAGGATTGTCACTGGGAACTCATTCTGGAGAGGGACAGAGCTGAAAGGTGTCTGGCTTTCAGATATTTGTTGGTCATTGCTCAAATACTCTTTGGACCTATCCCCCTAAAATTTGCTTCAAGATGCTGGATAAACAACCGTTTCATATTGGAGAGATAAAGGTGACTTCTGAAGACCTAAAAAGAGTTGTGGTTAAAGCACCCAGGAAGGCTAAAAACTATATTTATTTGAGAGGAAAACACTTCCCTTCTTTAGGAATGAAACAAAACAGAGACCTGCCCCTAAAAGTGTTCCTAAATGTGGGTGAGAAGGTGAACTGGAGCTTTGGAGAACAATGAAGACAACCAGTGAGGAGGTCTGTGAGCCACTTATGGAAGAGGGTTCTATCTGGGACACAGGTCCCTAATGATGGTGGGTGGGCTCATCACCATCTCCCAAAGCCCCAGTTATCCCAAACCTTGATTGTCCACAGACTGATGAGAGATGATTAAACAAGGGTAATGAACATCCGTTCATTCACGAGAACAAGCATCCATTCATTCATGGGAACAAACATATATTCATTAATGAAAACAAACATTCGTTCATGAGATACCTACTGTGTGCCAAGCACTGTGCTAGGCGCTGGGGTTAGAGAAAGGAATAAGACACCATTCTTCCCTTTGAAAAACTTCCAGTCTTGCAGGGAGCCTAGGAAACATATCTAGAAGCTGGTGTGGTGAGTGCTGGTGTGGAGGCATACTATATATAGGATTGGGATTGAATATCTTGGGGCACCATCAGGGAAGGCTTTCTGATGGTTGATCCTGATTCTTCACCCCTCCCTATAGCTATGACTTTTGCCATGTAATGGCAATTCTTCCCTTAGAGTGTATTTCCCCACACTTTGACTTTAGACTTGGCCATGCGACATACCTTGCCAATGGGATGCTTGCAAATATGACTCAAGCGGGGGCTTAAAATGTGCCTGTGTGGTTGGCCTTGCACTCCTGTGCTTCAGACACCACCATGAGAAGAGCATGCCTCAACTACTGGTCCCGAGAAGAAGACGAGACACACTTGGGACTCCCTTGAGCCAGCTGGACCTGCAGCTTGAAGTAGAGCTTAGCTCTTCTGTTGAATGGCATCCCAACAGAGGGGTAGAGAAAAGAGGACGAGTTAGGCACGTGCACCTCTTAAATATTCACCCTACGTAAGGCACTGTCTCAGGGTCCCAAGCATGAGAACAATGGGAAGAATGAGACACTAGATCATAGTATGTCTGATTAACAACAGTACTAGCTATAGCTACCATTATTGGCTGCGTCAGTAATGGTCGCCGTATTCAACAGTCAGCCCCTGTGCTTAAAATCTAACATTTTTTCATTTAGTCCTCACAACAACCCTTCAGTAAGTACTATTAACATCCCCATTTTACAAATGAGGGATCTGAAGCTCAGAGAATTTTGCAACTTGCCTGGCAGAGCAGGGACTTGAACCCGACTCTCTGACTCAAAAGCCTCAACTCTTAGCTATAGAAAAGTGAGGAAGAAGACCCACGTTGGGACTTCACTCAGGCCTGAATGTGTCTGTTGGTCCCTGCCAGCCTTATCTTCACCCATCTATGGGCTGGGCCCCACTAAGTTCTGGAATCAATGGAGGCGTGGCTTGATGGGGGAAGCCCCCTCACCAATAGTTTGAAGGACTGGATATAGCATCTTACTCTATTAGTAGACATGCCAGGGAGAGTCATTATGCGTCAGGCACTGGGCTAAGCATTGTACATGCATTAACTAAACGAATATCATGCTACCTGTTAAGTACTACTCTTTGATGAGGGTACAACTATTATTACACCCATTAGTGCTCTACCTTTACCAGCCGGGGAGCCCCAAGCATCTCGTTCATTCCACACATTGTTATCGAGCCCCTAATGTGTACCTGACCATGTCCTCAGCACAGGGGAGTGTGGACATGAAACAGATGGGACCTCTGCTCTCATGGATCTCATAGTGTAGGTTCTGCCCCCTTCCCCAGCCTGGCTCCTTCTTTCAGACTCGTTCGTGTCTGCTCAGTTAGGCACCATTCACACTGGTGCTTGGGAGCCTCGTTGCCTCCCTGCCCTATATTTTGACAGACCTGGATTGCTGTGCCCATTTAGATTTAGAGATTTGCTCCGACATACCCTCCCTGTCAAGAGAGGAATATTTGCTGGCCCCAGAGGACTCCCCACTCTCCATTCTTACCCCAGCCCTCCTTGGCTTGTGCTTTCGTTGTGACCAGGAGTTCCCAGCGTGCCCTTGGGCTGGGCCCTCTGCAGAGGTAAGAAGCACAGATCACTTTGCTGTGCTTCCTTTGAAAGCGGTGCTCCTCGGTGGGCTGCTCCGGTAATTGGCTACTTTGCACCTGTGTGGGAGGACGAGCCATTGCCCCCGCTTTGGGTTCACCTACGCTAGCCTCACGGATGGAAGCAAAGTCAATTTCTGTTCCCAAGCACGCAGCAAAGGAAATCACCAGCCTCCATCAAAATGCCATTCGGAGTGCCAGAAGTATACACATGGCAGTATCCTCAGAGGAATCGTCATTTATTTGATGTGCTCTCTAGACCAAATTCCCTTAAAGTAACCGAATTGTGAGGCCTTTGTAATGGTGTCCCTTTTGGAAATGTCAGCTTGCCTTTGATTCACAAGACTTCCCAGGACACTTACTCAAGTGTGGGCTTTCCCAGAGTTCTTCTGAAGCAAGGCTCTTGGTCACATTAACAGAAAAATGTGGCCCCAGCCCCAGACTGCTGAATCTAGCTATTTTCACGAGGAATAATGTAATATTCAAATAAGCGGTAATTAAAGAGCAACTCTTCCTCCCTTCTCTTCACCCTTCCCTCCCTGACCCGTGCGGCTGCTAGAAGCAGGCCGTGAATCCTGGGATTGTGAGGCCGAGAGGCCAACTGGATTGCCAGCACAGTTAAGCCACGCAGCAGAGGAGAAAGTACAATACGGCTCACTGGGTCATAATACCTCATAAATCAAATGGATTTTTCCCAGAATCAAATGGTCGTGCCACATTCTGGTTTCCAGTTAGATTTATGAGTGTGTTCTCTACATGAGATACATACCACGATGGACTAATTGGCACAGAAAACAAAGAAATGCAGAGCACTTAGGAACCAAAGTATAAGGAGCCCGTTGACCCTAGTCAGGCTCTCTTCCCTGACAAGTTAGTTATTTTGATTCCCATTTGGGGACAGCTCAGGTCACTAATAGCTTCTCGGTGTCCCAATGAAATTGAAGGGAGGGAGAAGGCCTCCCCTCCCTGTTGTTGTAGCTATCTTTCGTGTGATTTGCTTCTTGGAAAGTGATTTGGGCTGGCTCTCATTGGATAGCCTGGGCCAATAAGGAGAACAGAGTCACTGAGGAGAGAAATTGACCTTTAAGCATCAGCTGAGACACGCTGGCATGGAGATCTTGTGGGCTTGTCTGGGTCTTCCTTACTCCAGGGAGAGTCCAATTCCTGCCTTACAGAAGTGTTATACCACCTGGGAGAACACCCTCAGCCCCCTGCCAAGCTGAGTCAGTACGAATTCCTGTCCTACTTAGAGTTCCAAGGATTTTGTGAAGCCAAAGAGATGTAAAAATGCTTTGGAAGGGGAAAAACTATGAAAGTCATTTGGGGAAAATGGCTGCTTTTCTCTTTGAGCTCGGTGAGCATAAATCAAACGCAATCACCACATAGCTGGGGAACTTCTTTAAAACAAGAAGGCAAAGGAAGAGGCTTCAGTACATTTTAGTGACCGATCGGCACTTGCTCAGGCTTTTATAATCCTGGATGTCTCATCTTGTCTCTGGCACTGAATGCATTTTGCTTTGTTCTTTTGGCTTCGATGAAAAAATAAATAATAAATATGGAAAGCCTGGTTTACCCCAAGCTGGGAGGCAATTAATAATGCATTGCAGGCTTGTGACAAATTCTGGACAAGGCCACCATCATTCACATGGCTGTACATTTTGCTAAAGGCTTTCGTAGATTGAGGCTAACCAATTTACTACTGTAGATTTACTGCTCTCTGGTCAGTGAGGTAACCTGCCAGTGCAAAATTTTCACACACAGTAAGATTTGAAGCCATTTGGATGGTCTCTGTGGATGTGATTTGCAACACATGATAGACTATGACCTAAAAAAACAAAATAAAGGTGACTCAGAGGCAGGGTGTTTAAACCTTGGGACAAAGTATACATTCCTTCCCTCCCTTCTTTCCCTATCTTCTAAACACAGCATTCTTGTTAGCTTAAAATGAAGCTAAAATAAACCTCAGACAGCCTTGAAGCAGATTAAAACCACACAAAGGTCTGTAGCTTGAAGGGATTCACCGAGGGAGAAGGGGTAGTACTGCCCACCTGGCCTTGGGCATGAGTCCTGGGGAGATGGCAGAATTGCCTATGTCTCCAGCTATTTTTAGCACCAGTTGATAGAGCCATGTCCTTCTCCCCTCTCATGCCTCCTGAGTCACTCTAGCATGAGGCACCATTGTCCCCAGTGCCCTAAGACTGGCTCTGTCTAGGCTCTCATGATTAGAGAAACGTTTCCTAAAATCTCTTGAAAAGAAAGGAAGTTCTCCGATTGGAGTCTATCTTTTATGGACGATTTACGTACCAGAAATAGACTCATGCGTCCCCAATACCCTTATCGAAATTAATCACTTAAAACATTCTCTTGTTGTTTGCATGTGTAGGGAATAGGCAACAGGAAAATTCTGGAAGAGCCCATCCGTTTTCCTCAGTCTCTAACTTCTGCATGGCTGCTGAAAGGGCAAGGTCTAACTGGTTTGTAACTTTTACAGAACCCACATGACCCCAACCGGGTTGAACATTTTCCAGAGACATACAATACAAAGAATGATATGTTCGTTTTGGAAGATTAACAGCTCTGTTTATGCAGTGTTTCTGTGAGAAAGGAGTGTGTTTTCTCCTCTGCATCACTGTAACTTATACACAATAACCATCGTGTCACAGAAAATAAGCAAAATTCAATGCAGTTGGGCACATATTTTTTTCCCCCTTGTTACATAATCTAGAAAATACAAAACACTCGAATATAGGGAGGTTGTAGGCAAGTCAAAGGAATTTTACAGAATCCCTTAGGGAGCTGTGTATACCCTGTCAAACAACAGGACGAAGTCTTTTATTAGAACCAGGGTCTGTGCTCACGGGGCCCCAGAGGTGTTTGGCTGCCTCGCTGACCCGTATCACCCATGTTTACTTTTACTAGACCAGAATGCTTCGATAAGGCAAGATGCGCCCTAAGTTTTCATTGGTTGGTAGTATTCTGTGAACCCTCAGACATGCATTTTAACTGAGGAAGCAGATGCTTTAAACAGCATCCTTTTGCCAAACTGAACTTGATGACTTGCTTTCTTATGTGTTTCTAATAGTCTCAAGAGAGTAACTTCTTCCTTACACCTCCCACTAGAAAATAACCTTCCTCGAGCTGTTTTTCTACTGTCCGACGTCACACTCTCCTGTCCTTGGTAGGGTAAACCCAGTGGCAAATACTGCTTGTTCTCTTCAGCTGGATCTGGCTAACCTGTCAGCCCCTCAGAGGGCAGCTTCTGGAAACCACGGCCCTCTCTGGCTCCACCAGTGCGGCTTAGAATGAGTGCACGTTGGGGATTCAGACAGGAGACGCCCCTGCTACCCCCAGTCACCCTGGGCAAGTCATTTAAACGTTCTGCTCTTCATTTCTTCCACAATCATAAAATGATAGTTCTCAATCATAGTTACTTGGGAGAGAAGTCTTTTGTGATCCTGAGATGAAAGGAATGATTGGAAGTACAAAGCCATATAAAGACCAGGGGATTATTACCAATAATTCAGTGACTAGTCTTGGTCAGAATATCCCCAAGAAAAGAGAACAGGGGTTGACCTATACAATTATGGGAACTTTAATGTCTTTTTCCCAATTCAAGAAACAAAACTGTCATTGAGGCTAATCAGAAGAGTCTCTTCCGCTTAGGTGTCCTGCTTTTGGTGGAGGATGAGGGGCAGCGGAAAGGCTGTTACAAATGACCAAGTTGGTCCTTTTCATCCTTATGAGTAGAAACTCCTAAAAAGAACCCAGAGGAAAAAAAAAAAAAAAAAGAACCCAGAGGATGCATGGGTCTAAGTGAAAAGCTGTGTTTTGCACCCACCATGGAAAATACCATGGTTCCTCAAAAAATTAAAACTAGAATTACCATATGATCCAGGAACCCCACTTATTGGTATATATCCAAAAGAATTTGGAGCAGAGTCTTGAAGAGATATTTGTACCCCAATGTTTATACCAGCGTTATTCACGATAGCCAAAAGGTGGAAACCACCCAAGTGTCCACTGACAGATGAGTGAATAAACAAAGGTGGTGTATACACACAATGGAAGGATATTCAGCCGTAAAAAAGAATCCTGGCACATCCTACCTCATGGATGAACCTAGATGACGTTATGCTAAGTGAAATAAGCCAGGTACAAAAGGAAAAACACTGTTGGATTCCACTCAAGTACCTACTCAGACTCATAGAGACAGAAAGTAGGGTGATGTTTTCCAGGGGCTGAGGGGAGGGAGGAATGGGAAATTGTTGTTTAATGGGTCCAAAATTTCAGTTTGGGAAGACAAAAAGAATTCTGGAAAAGGATGGCGGCAATGGTTGCACAGTAATGTGAATGTACTTAATACCCCTGAACCATACACTTAAAAACGGTTACGATAGTAAATTTTATAGTATGTGTATTTTACTACAATTTACAAAATGTTTTCATTTTTAAAATTAAAAACAGAAAAAGAAAAAAGAGTAATTGGAAAGTGGGAATTCCCTGGCAGTCCTGTGGTTAGGACTCGGTGCTTTCACTGCCGGGGTCCGAGTTCAGTCCCTGGTCAGGGAACTAAGATCCCACAAGCCATATGGCGTGGCCAAAAAAATAAAAAAATTAAAAAACGGAAACTGATAGCACTGGTGAGCTTTCAGATTTCCCCAGGCCATGGTGCACATTAAGTGTGCATCCAATACAGTCCAAGACATTGTTCTTTCTCTGGCCTTAGAGCTACATACTGAGAATGAAAGGCAGTTCTTACTGAGTCCAGGGCCATGGAAGGCATTTCTGACAACACAGGCAATCCAGCTTCATCTCTAAAATTCCCATTCTTGGGGCTTCCCTGGTGGTGCAGTGGTTGAGCGTCTGCCCGCTGATGCAGAGGACGCGGGTTCGTGCCCTGGTCTGGGAAGATCCCACATGCCGCGGAGCAGCCGGGCCCGTGAGCCATGGCCGCTGAGCCTGCGCGTCCGGAGCCTGTGCTCTGCAACGGGAGAGGCCACAACAGTGAGAGGCCCGCGTACCGCAAAATAAATAAATAAATAAATAAAAAATAAAATAAAATTCCCATTCTTATGTGCCATCTTAAGATAACCCAGAGCTATCCTTTCCTCATGGGAAGAAACAAGACAAGTCCTCACTCTAAGGGCTGAAGGAATCAACAGTTGATTCTGTTCACTTGCTTGCCAACTGCGTGATGATTTCAGGCCCTGCTGGAAGCCTCGACAGTGCTAGAAAGAGCAAAAATTTTTTTTAACAACTTTATGAGGAGAAGACACCCAAACAGATGGCTTCCTACTCAGATGGTTGCTAGAGTGAGTGCCTGAGTCTCCTTTGGAGAGGCTGAGATGAAAGTTACAATCTTGTGGCATTCCTTGAAGATTCTCACAAAAAGCAGAAAGTAGTATTTCATCACTCTCTTTCTGGACAATTTCCTTTGTTCCCCCCAAAGAAAATCAACTATGGGAACGGCTGGAAGGCCCTCAGCCTTTACCCCCCTCCCCCATAAGAGACATAAAGAAATTCTACTAAGTTCCCTAACGTCAATGAATTAAAAAGAAAATCAGACCAAAGGGTTCCCAAATAGGCTGAACTCTATAAGACCCCCTGAGAGGGAGGGGTGGAGGGAAGGTAGGCAGTTCTAATTTCTTCCGTAATCACATTTCTGGGCCCTGGGGGCAGATGACTCTCTAATACTGTGACCCAAACGTCAAACAGAACCTTTCCCAAGGTTCCTCTAAACACAGTCAAGACAGACTGGAACTCTAAAAGTTTTGTACAGTTCTAAGGAAAAACAAAGGGAAATAAACACAGATAGAGGTACAAGATTCAGATAGTTTTTTTGACCCTGATTTGGTCAGGGTGTTTCCAGGGCTTTTAGCCCATAGGCCCTTTCATGTGCTGTGTTGGGATTTGTGTACTGAAGCCCGAATTGTCAGGCTCTTACCTGACCCCTTTGTATCTCTGCTTCTGTTGCCATCTGACTGTGCCTTCATGAAGCCTGTCACCCAGGGTCCTGGTTAGCCTGTGAGGCATCTTTGTGTGAATTTGACAAAGGTGCCCCCTCTGGGCAGATGCTCTGTAGTTTCTTCTCTTGGGGAGCAGAGGGTGGCCTGAATTGAAGCCTCAACTTACTCCCCAACCAGGCACTTTTGCACAGTGAATAACCTGCCCAACTGTACTTAGTGGCCCTGCCCATCACCCAGGGCTTTTCGACATAACTTGATTTCACTTACCAAGTTTCCTCTACCTACCTAAAACCTTATTTTCAGGTCTGGCTTTGGTTTAAAGGAATACTTCTTCTCCAGATAACTGCCATTAGGGAACACACCCCAGTATTCTACTCCTTATAAAGACTTTCTTGCTAGCCTACCGGTATATCTTAATTTAATATCATGACTACATCATTTATATAGTAACTATATATTTGGAGTCATAAAGCGGTTATTCCTGCACTAAGAGGAGTTTTTCAAAACAAGGTTAAAGGTCACTGGATAAGAAATAGTTGAACTCAGTTTGGACTTCTAAAGGGCAGGTTCCCTAACACCCTAGCTTTCCAGTTAAACAGCGCTCATGGTGAGCCGGTGTAGAGTCCCCGTGTTGATTGCTATCCAATTCTACAGAATTGCAGAAGTAATGTTTTTCTGAGCAAAGCAGATAAGCTTTGTGTCTAGGATCAACATGCTGATATTCAGCAAAACACACATCCTGCTGGGTCCTGCTGTACTCACTCTCCACACATTCTGAACAGACTGTCTTACAAAAGCAAAGGATTGTTTCCTTGTAGCAAAACACATGTCCCTTGAAAAGGCTGTACCCTGAGTGCGTCTTTGTTGGTGCGTAAGTGGTGCTTGGGGTAATCTCTCCTTGCCCGGGCCTCCCTGGGCCTAAAAAGACACTGAGTGACAAAAGAAGCCCATCATTTCAACTATTTGTAACCAACAGCATAGACAAGGAGTTCTCCATTTACAGTTCGTGCTCTACAATATTTTCCTATAGAAGCGATGTTATTGGGGTATTCAGGTTCCCAGGTTAGTCTGTATCACCCCCTCCCCCAAGAAAAACAACACTAATCAGAATGTACATTTGAGTTGGAATCATTTTAGAATATTTTTAGCAGACAAGTTTTAGTTGGGATATTATTAGCACAAATAATGTACATTTAGCTGGAAAGGAAGCTTTGGCAAAATGAGTTATTAAGGAAAAAAATTTTTATATATGTGTTTTGTTCGGGGATGAGGGCAGTCAAAAGGTACAAACTTCCAGTTAGAAGATAAATAAGTACTAGGGACGTAATGTACAACACGATAAATATAATAAACGTTACCCTATGCTATATATGAACATTGTTAGGGAGTAAATCCTGAGTTCTCATCAAGCGGAAAATAATTTTTTTCTATGTCTTTAATTTTGTATCTATAGGAGATGATAGATGTTCACTAAAGTTACTGTGGTAATCATTTCATGATGTAAGTAAGTCAAATCATTACGCTGTACACCTTCAACTTATACAGTGCTGTATGTCAATTATATCTCGATAAAATTGGAATAAAAAAAATACATGTTTTGTTTTTAACGATTTAGAATGCTGGGGTTTGGGATAAAAGCATGCTTGGAAGCATTTGAAAAGATAAAATGTGACTGGGGGACTCTTCCAGGTTTCTTTAAAGGTCTGTAGAGGTTACTTACGATGATTTTCTATTTTGCCTTATTTCACTTTCTGTCTCCCTCATGTTGATGCCTATTTGGAGCTCACAAATGGGGAAGGGAGAAAAAGTGGCAGAGGGATGGGGGAATAAACAGAGAGCATGTGTAGTAACAGAGACAAGGCAAAGAGGAGCGAAGAGAAAGAGCAGGATAGCCCAAGATGGAATGAAGTAAGAGACAAGGAAGAGACATCTAAGAGACAAGGAAGGAGGTGGTGGCCAAGCACCATTGGCCCTGGTGCCTGCCACTGCATCTGTTAACAGGAGCAGTCACGGGGTGGTCAGACAAAGGCAAAGGTAAGGAACCAATCACTGGCTGTCTGTATGCAAATGACATTCTTGAGCTGGGTGTTTATGGCTTGGGGAAGACTTTTTGTCCTGGTTAAATCAATTGACAGAAAATATGGAGAACAATTTATCAGTATTAGTTATGAGTCAAATGAACCAGATATTCAGCTAAGTGCTGAACACGCTGCTTCCTCGTTTCTTGCAACCTCTCTAGGAGCTACATGCTATGAATAATTCTCCCCGTTTTGCAGAGGAGGAAATTAAGGCACAGAAAAAAATATGGAGCTGGTCCCCAAGTTACAGAGCTTGTAAGTGAAGGAACTGAGTTCAAACCAGGGAGTCTCAGTCCAAAGCCACATTATGCAGCCCGCATGGAAATGCTAGATAGCTAAATAAATTATTTGTAATCAAAGTGATCAAGTAAATGAGCACATTTCAAACCACAGATTGTTTTTGTGACTCTATCAACTGTTTAGCTGTGTTTCTCGGAGGAAGCAGCTAGAGGATGGTAATTCAAGGTCTGTCCCTCACTCTTTGTCTCCCTTCCTCCCAGCTTCAATCAATAAATAAGCTTTTCATCTTGCCCCTAGGTTCTTCGTGACCTTTTTTTTTTTTTTTTTTTAGATTCCATATATATGTGTTAGCATACGGTATTTGTTTTTCTCTTTCTGACTTACTTCACTCTGTATGACATAATGGACTTGAGGACACGGGGAGGGGGAAGGGTAAGCTGGGACGAAGTGAGAGAGTGGCATGGACATATATACACTACCAAATGTAAAATAGATAGCTAGTGGGAAGCAGCCGCATAGCACAGGGAGATCAGCTCGGTGCTTTCTGACCACCTAGAGGGGTGGGATAGGGAGGGTGGGAGGGAGATGCAAGAGGGAGGAGATATGGGGATATGTGTATATGTATAACTGATTCACCTTGTTATAAAGCAGAAACTAACATACCATTGTAAAGCAATTATACTCCAATAAAGATGTTTAATAAATAAATAAGCTTTTATTCTGTGCGAGGTACTGTTCCAAACTCCGGAGTCTTAAAGGTGAAGGGGATCAGGTCCTGCTCTCAAGGAGCTCCCAAAGCACTAAAAAGACTTTTAAAATGAATGTTCGCTGGGTAGGAACCCCAGGGTTGTAGGAAGGGAACCTCACCTGGTTTGGGGGTGGAGAGCCAAGTAAGATTTCTACACTAACCTGAAGGATGAGTAGTCCCCACTGCAGATGGATAGAGAAGACTGTTTGATGTAGAGGAGGCAGCGTGAGCAAAAACCTTGAGGATTGTTCTGTCATTTTTCTTCTGAAGCAGAAACCGGTCAATTTCATATCACTCAGTGGAGTGCCCCGTTCAAGTGGAGCGCTTGGAGTTGGAGAAGGGAAGGGTCATACTCTGGTGTCTTGGAACCAGCTCCACATTTCTTCCCAATTCTGCATTGAGTGAGGTCAGGTTGATAGCTTGAAATTGACTATGGTAGAAGTAGTGATGCTATGGAAATTGGCATCCCTACAGATCAGGGATTTTTATTTCCTGGAAATCTGGTTATTAAACATTTAACCAGCACACCACTGGACACTGGTTCCGGAGACCATCCTACTGCAAATACGTCTGTGATCAGCTTTAATTCTGCTTTTCACCTAGGACCAAACATATTTTTCTTGATCTTCTGCATCACCCACAGGCAGCTGCTTTTGAGCTGAAAGTGGGATGGAGATGAGCAAGAGGCTGCTGCCGCTGCAATGGTTTCATCACCCCGGTCTCCTTTTGACTGTGAATCTTGCCACATTCACACATGCTAGCATCCTGTGAGTTTTCCCACATTTGCAGCTTTGAAAGTCAAACATATGATAAAAAATAAACTGACACTGTTTTCCTCAGACATTAATGCTCATTAACACACACCTAGACTCCCACAGCTTCATTTTCACACCTGTAATTTGATTTACATGAATAACTAAGGCTTTGCTTATATCGGCTTGGAGTGATCCAGAAGAAACTAACATTTCACTTTCAGAAGCAGATTCCTGCTGCACAGATATCAGCAACCTGCTCAGAATATTATCAGAGATGAATAATAGGTTCAAAATCCACCTTGCCACACAGACCCAGTTTCCATGGCAAAGGTCACGTGGGCTATGATCTTATAGGAAATAAGGAATAGATCAGAGGTCAACTAGGTCGAGCATATGACACTTTGTCATTTTCAGTCGTTTGACCTCCCTTTTCTTCCTCTCTCCTTATTGATCTGGCACAGATTTATATGCCCAGAGCAGACTGGGCAAATACCCTGGTGTCTCTCTCTGTCCCTGGAAAGAAAGGCAGCCAAGAGAGATCAACTCATATTGACATGGTGAGCTGTAGCAGGTGAGAAGTGGACTCGCTGCATCTGAGAGGCAGAGGAGAAAATTCGATCCAGCTCACTGCATGCTGGGAGTTTATTTTTCATATTCAATGCAAATGAGCATCTTCAAATTTATCCATATACTTTTTCTGCAGAAAGAGGAGCTTTTTGTCCTGGAATTCATACCAAATGTTCTGGAGAATTGCATGACTATCTAAATCATTTTATTTCTGCAGATTTAGATGTTTATGCCTTGATGAACAGGCACTAAAAACACATCTCAAAACTAATTGAAAGGGAGAAGGCTGTCCCCTTCTAAGAGCCCATCAAGGAAAAAGAAGGTGAAACAGAGAGAAGTGGTTAGATTACCCACCCAACTTGGTGGGATAAAATGCCCTCCCCCAAACCTACTATTTTCCCTGCTAATTAAATTTTTTGTCTGTAGTCAAAAACCACTATTAAAACCAATACAGAGTTGGTGTTAATAATAATGAACAAAATAGTAGGATTTTTTTAAAAGGAGATATTTAAAAGTTTCCATAAATCAACTTTCCAAAAATGCCAATTACTTGATCCCATTCCCCGCCACCACCCCCCACCAATCTTTTTTCCCACTTCCAATTTAGAAGACAGCGTAGTTGTAAAAACACGAACTTGGGCTCAAACCCCAGCCCCACTGCTTTCTGGTCATGAGGTTTTGAGTGTTTCACTGATCCTCTTTATGCCTGTGTCCTTATTTGCAAAACTGAGGCAACGATATCTATTGCTTAGAATTGCTGCGAGGATTCCGGGAGATAATGTTTATATAGCACCTGTTCTGTAATACTATCTCTATCATTCCTTGTGTCCAGTTTGGGAGTTCTAATTTGTAAGATGGAAATAAAGAAAAAATGCATAATTCAAGACTTTACAGAAGTGACTGTGGGATGAGGGGAGTAGTGGAGTAGAGTCATCATAGCAGATATGCAAGCCCTTTTTTTTTTTTTTTTTTTTTGCTGTGATGTACATGGGGAAGATGTGGCCATGTTTCTAGAGAGATTTTTTGGTAACCTCTCTATACAAAATGTTTTCTATTGTTTCAACAGCTTCTCTCTCCTTCTTTCCTTCCTTCTTCCTTCCTTCCTTGTTGTCCCAACATTTAACAGTATCCTTTCAAATTATCTGTCCTGCGACTCCGTGTGTTACATATGAAGATCATAGCAAAAACCAGTCTCTAGGAATTGAACTTGACTTTTTCCCATTAAGCACCTAACCCTAACCCATGGCTCGACCTGATTAGACCATAGATCTCAAGTGAGTTTTACAACAGATACCCTCCTATTCTAGATTGGCTTGTGACTCGCAACAGAGATTTTAGGTGATTTTCTGTGTATTTATAGAATCTTATTTCACATGAAAGAAATTTTTACTGTAAACATCTCCATAATCGAAAAAATAGTCAGTACAAAGCAGTTCTCCAAAATCCATTCCATAACCTTCAGGGATCCAGTTCCAGCACATCAAGTTTCTTCAAATTAAATTTACAATGACTTAAGAGCCAGATTGGCAAGGGGCCCAGCCTCTCCCATTTGTGTCAACCATCTCCCGTACCCCACCAGTTGCTTAGGGTCTGTGCTCTTGGACACCCGAAAGCCCCTCCTGGTGTTGGTCAGCCTGCTGCTGCATGGCTGCCATCCCTCCTCAACTCCTCAGAATTTTCTGAGGGCCATGGTCCCCTCCAGCTGCCTGCTGTTGCTGGTTTCGTTACAGTGAAATCTTGCTGGCCCCAGGCCACTGTGGCCCATTAGGAGAGCACAGTCTCCCAGCCAGATGGAGTTCAGGCATCCACTCCCGGCAGAATTACATATACCACTCCTTTTTCCAGTCCTGGGGACTCCATCTCATGGATGGGAGTACAGCCTCTTTTTACCCCTTGAAACACAAAGTGGTCATTTTCTTACAGATGACCAATAGCTACATGAAACGATGCTCAACATCGCTAATTATTAGAGAAATGCAAATCAAAACTACAGTGAGGTACCACCTCACACCGGTCAGAATGGCCATCATTAAAAAGACTACAGGGACTTCCCTGGTGGTCCCGTGGTTAAGGCTTCGTGCTTCCACTGCAGGGGGCGTGGATTCGATCCCTGGTCGGGGAACTAAAATCCCACATGCCAAGCAGCGTGGAAAAAAAAATGTCTACAAATAACAAATGCTAGAGAGAGTGTGGAGAAAAGGGAAACTTCCTACACTGTTGGTAGGAATGTAAATTGGTACAGCCACTATGGAAAACAGTATGGAGGTTCCTCAGAAAACTAAAAATAGAACTACCATATGTTCCAGAAATCCCACTTCTGGGCATATATCCAGACAAAACTATAATTCAAAAAGATACACAAACCCCTATGTTCATAGCAGCACTATTCACAATAGCCAAAACACGGAAACAACCTAAATGTCCATCCACAGATGAATGGATAAAGATGATGTGGTACCTATATATTGTAAAATGAAATACTACTCAGCCATAAAAAAGAACGAAATAATGCCATTTGCGGCAACATGGATGCAACTAGAGATTATCATTCTAAGTGAAAGACAAATACCATATGATATCACTTATATGTGGAATCTAAAATATGACACAAATGAACTTCTCTACGAAACAGAAACAGACTCACAGATATACAGAACAGAATTGTGGTTGCCAAGGGGGAGGGGTGTGGTGGAGGGATGGATTGGGAGGTTGGAGTTAGCAGATGCAAACCATTATATGCAGAATGGATAAACAACAAGGTCCTACTGTATAGCCCAGGGAACTATATTCAATATCCTGGGATAAACCATAATGGAAAAGAATATTTTTTTAAAATGTATATATATGTATAATTGAGTCACTTTGCTGTACAGCAGAAATTAACACAACATTGTAAATCAACTATACTTCAATAAGAAAATAAATTTTAAAAATACCAAAGTGGTCATTTTGCTCCTTCTACTTCCCCATGCAACTTAGTTTTTGGCTGGAATGATACCAATTCATCACGGGAGCTCTTGGCTTGATGTAGGTGAGAAGATATTAACAGTTATGCATATCTCTAATTAATAAGAAATTTTAAAATTGCTTTAAAATGAGTACGATTTGTTTTTCAGTTAACGTCTTTATCAGTCAGGATCCTGCAGAAAACAGATGACACACTCCAGGAGTGACTGAAGAGAAAGGGACTATTAATCAAATTGTGGACAGGGTTAAGGGAACCAACAAGGTTGGTGATGCACCCCAGGTACTAACAAAAGTAGGAGGCCATTACCACCCTAGAATTAAAGGGGCAAGTGGTGGGCACTGTTCCTGGAACCCAGAAAGAAGTATGGCTTTGGGAGAGGGGCTACCTGACTGATGCTGCCTTGTTGATAGAGGAAACTGTGGCTTGGCAAGGAGGTAGGGTAGGGGTGAGATACGTTTCCTGGCCTCTCTCCTCCACCCCTCTGACTTCCTGTCAGTGCCTCACAATGGCCCAACCCAATCAGAAACCATAGGTCTGGTGAGCCCAACTGATGCAGCACCGTAGAGGTCAGCCTCAGGGCACAGAGAGGGGAGGAACATGGGTATGGAATAGCAAACTGAGGAGCTCGCCAGATGAACATCTTTTAATGAAACAGAAAATATGAAATGGATGAAAAGATTGAGCATGAAGGGAAATAAAAGTTGGGTGCTGGTCAGTGGAAAAGGTAAGACAGGAAGGGATGGATTGAGCCATGAGGGTCAAGGGATCCTCTCTTCCTGGCTGCTTCCCAGAGTGGAATCCTAGAAGTTGCAGCCTAATAAGTCTTTTCATTATACCCACGTAGAGAAGAGACCTTTCCACAAAAGACCTCACCTTCCAATCCACAATTAGAAATGCAGACCTCAGTTACTGAGATACCTTCAGACCACCTCTAACCAGGTCATCGATCCCCAAATGTAAAGACTAATGTATTATACTTTCAGGTTTTAAGATTGGGGAAGGGAAGGAGGAGTCTTCAGTTATCTTCTACTGCACCACAAATCACTTCAAAGCTTGGTGTAATAACCTATGTGGGAAAAGAGCCTGAAAAAGAATGGATATATATATATATATATATATATATATATATGTATAACTGAATCACTTTGTCATACACCTGAAAACTAACACATTGTAAATCAACTATACACCAATATAAAATAAAAATTAAATTAAATTACAAAAAAACCAATGATTTATTATTTCTCACAATTCTCTGTGTGGACAGGGCTCAGCTGGGGTCATCTTATGCTTCATGTCACATAGTCGAGATCACTCACTTGACTGTGTTCAGCTGGGAGCTTGGTTGGGGTAGCAGCATCTAAGCTGGCCTCTCATCATCCAGGGTTTCTCTGTGCGTGGCCTCCCCAAATCCTTTCAGTCATCTACCCTGGGCTTCTTTACAGCATGGCAACGATCTTCCAAGGGGTGTTCTAAGAAGATGAGTCCTTGCATTGTGCTTGCTAATGTCTCATTGGCCAAAGCAGGTCACATGGCACATGACCAAACTCAAAGGCATTGTGGGAGGGTCCTACAGAAGGGCACAGATACAGGGAGGTATAGTCAATCCATCAGGAGCCAGGAATGTAAGCCCACCACAAAAAGTGAGAGAATCTGGTCACCGAAGTGCATGAGGGGTCATCACCAAAGTGAAATGCTGCAGAAAAGAATCAAGAAATCAAAACTTGCCAGGATCATCCTGCTACCTTAGTTTTATGAAGGTAAATATATGACATGCTCAAAAGTTTGTTGCTGTGAGCGTGGGCAGCACTGCTTCTGGGCTTCATGAGGGTTTGTTTAACATACAGTAATAATGCAATTCTTCATCCAGGAAAGTCATTATTGGAGCTCTTGGGGTAACAGGTTTGCTCTTTAGGTTTAGAGAAAGGGAAGGTGTCTTGGGGAGGGAGGAGGAGTGATCAGAGGGAACAGGAGGATGAAGCTCAAGGTCGTTTTGCACAGGCTAAGGAGTCAGCACAGAACTAGAGCCCAGCTTCTCACCTCCAGCCCTGGACCTAGGAAAATGGAGCTTAATGGAAATGACAGTTTTGTTAAGCTTGACAAAATCTGAGATGTTTGTTGAACAAATAGGATGCATTCTGTTTGTAAATAGTTTGTAGTCCTGAAGATTTTGAGTTTGGAAGGGATCCCCAGAAAAGAATACCCCCTCATTTGTGACGTAATGTTACTCTGCTTCTCTCCTCCCAACCAGGTTAAGGGTGGTAGCTGTGGGTGTTCTCAGATTTCCCTCAGCCCTGAAGGGGTCCCAGGGTGTGGGTGGGACATGTCAGTCTCATACTGACTCACTAACTACAAACCCGAAGGCGGTCTTGATGCACACATGGGTGATCCCCGTGTGTACCGCTGTAAAAGCACTGTCTGTTTGTGGGGTGGAGGTGCACGCTGGAACCCACTTAGGGAACTCTGAGTCTCTCCCTAGTGTCTCCTTCTGTTTCAACATGCGCCAACATGGCCTTATGCTTTCTATTTGCCCTGGAGTATCAGATGCAGAGTAAGATGTGTAAACACATAAACCATAGCTAAGAAGGATGCAGATTGAAAGTCTTCAGATGAGTACCATATTTTAAACACTCAAATGAAGGTTAAATCAAAATAATCCTTTTCAGGCTCTGCCTTCTGGGCCAATTTATGAGCCACATACAGAAATCAGTCTTTTTTATTTCATATTTACAAAAGCCAAGACGAAAAACAGCATTACTGGCATTGATCACTAACCTTATTTATCTGAATAACTCTTAACTCTTCCTATCATTCAAATCTACCTGCAAAGCCATAACTTTGGGCTGGGGTGAAGTTGGGGGACTGCAAAGAATGGAATGTGCCACAGATACTAAAGGAAACTCTGAAAAAGAATTTAAAATATTGATCAGAAAATACTTGAGTAAGGGTATCATTGCTGGAATAGTTAGAGCCTTATAAGTTGTCTAGTTCAATAGGGACAACATACATTTAAGTTTCAAGTTCTGATATGTTTGTGTAAACATATTTTTCTTTACCTTAAGCAATATTTTATTAAATGGCTAAAAGATCAGTGTCAAGCAGTCTCTAAAAGCCTCACAGTGCTCTCTGCCTGTTAGTATTCACATCCTTGAGTGGGGGCTGGACCTAGTGCCTTGCTTCTGATAAATAGATATCAGCAAAGTTGATGGGATGTCACTTTGAGACTGGGTTACAAAAAGACTGATTTCCTTCTTGCTTGTGATCTCTTAAACACCCTTTCTCTTTTGGAGCCCTTGCTCTGGAGGAAGTAAGCTATCATGTTGTAAGCTACCCTCTGGAGGGGCCCATTTAGCAAGGGACGAAGGGACAGAGGAAGCCCTCCAGGTAACAACCAGTGAGATTCTCAGTCCAATAACCTGTGAGGACCTGAATTTGGTCAACAACCATGTGAGTGAGCTTGGAAGCAGATCTTCCCCAGTAGAGCCTTCAGATGAAAGCACAGCCCTGTGAATACCTTGACTGTAGCTTAGTGAGAGACCCTGAGACAAAGGATCCAGGTAAACCACACCTAGATTCCTGACCCACAGAAACTGTCAGATAATAAATTTGTTTATAAGAAATAATTAATGTAAATGATAATAAATTTTAAGACACCAATTTTGGGGGTAATTTGTTACACAGTAATAAATAGTTAACACAGGATCACTAGTATGGAATGATCAAAGAAAAAAACATTTCTTTCTGCTGTTCTCTGCCTATAAAGAACATTATTTCAATATATCTATATAAAATTTTAAAAACTGAGATTTTTACGTAGTTAAAGATTCTAAAACATCAGTGAAGAAATCTCCTGAAGGGACTAACTAATCAGCAGGAACAATTCTCCCAGGAAGTTCTGGTAAACTGAATATAATGGTCAGCCACAGCAACGCCCCTTGTTAGTATTATAGAATGTTAAAATTCATCTTTGATCAAAGGCCAATTTTTATTCCATATTTCCTTTTTTAAATCTCCACTTCCTCTTGAAGGGAAAGTTATCTTTCACTAACTTGATCTTAACGACATTTTTAAAAAATCAATTTTCATCAACAGAATATGCTGGAATGGCCTCCAGAGAGGATATTAATTAAAGCAGTCATATAAACAGAATCATATCTTCTCTGAGCAAGTCTTATTTCATGCTTGAGCTCATTTCCACATCCTTTGGAGACAGCCTCTTTTCCAGGAGTAGCTCTAAGCTTGCGTCACTATTGGGAGATGACCATGTTGGCCCATGGCCAGTAGCTTGTTTGTAGGATCCTTTCTCTCCCTCTCTGGCCAGCAAGTTCATCCAGCTGAAGCTGTCTGGTCTAACAGTGAAGCAGCTGGATGAAGTCATGGCTGTGATTCAGCCTGGAAACAGCCCATGATGGTTTCTCACAGGTTTGGTGAATGACTATCCATAGAAGGGAGGTCTCCCCATTTGAAAGGAATTGTATTTCTTCAGTTGAGGCTTGGAACATAGATACAAGTTGAGCTTCTCTCCCACACTTTCTTTCACTAATGGCTCATTAAATAAACAGAGTTGTTAATGACAGAGTGATTTCCCTGCAGATCTTAGAGTTTGTAAAAAAACATCCAATTCATAAACCCAAACCAAGGAAGTTTACATTACGGGTATATGTCTTGGCAGCTTACATGTAAAGAAAATTATAAACATGAGGCCCCCTTGTACAGTCTGCAGCTAGAGTTCAGATTGCACCATTTCCACTACAACCCATAATTCTAAGGGTCAAATGGGTACAAAGGAAGAGCATACCCTACAGGGGTCTGAGAAGGGTAGGTTGGTGATTTTCCTGACTCAGACTTAGACGTACATCTTCACTCATGCAAGAATAAAGATCAGATTTCAAGAGGACTGAATCAATTTTGAGTGAGAGATGAAACTCCTGATTTCTGTTGATGCAAGTCTGGTGATTTGCATTTCTGGCAGTCAACAACACTGTCAGGCCTTCTGGGCCGGCCACTGTGGGAAACTTCCACAGTTTTCTATTGAATTGCTTATATGAGACCTTTTGAGAAGAGCTAAGAAATATACTGTACTGGAGAACCTAAAGACTGTTGTGGAATCATTTGGAGAAGCATCAATGTGAATAAAATGTCTCTGGGACCTGAAGACAGCTCTGTTCTGTCCTGAATTTAGATGAATGTGGGCCCTCAAGAAATGGCCATCTGATTTAGACCACTGGTGTCAACTCAGCATTGTCTTGGGGTGGTTGGCCAATAGCAGGGTGCCTTGTCTCAGACAACCAGTGGCCCCCTCTCTAAGAACTGGAACTCTGCTTGGTTGGTAAAGTTCACTGATGATGTGTGGGTTTACTGCTGTACATGAGGGCATGAACAAGCACATGGATCAGAACTAGAAAATTTAGAGATTATAGGCTGTGCCTAGTGGCTAATGGGTAGAAGATTTAATTTGTTTTTCTAATTCCTTATTCCTTTCTTGCAATGGAAGTGCACTTCCACGCCCTTTGCCATGTGAGTTTGCAGTGCCCCTCAGTAGAGAAAGATTATCCCTGACCCATTGACTTTGGTCTTGGCCATGTGACTTGCTTTGACCAATAGAATGTTAGTAGAAGTGAAACGGTGTCAATTTCCTGCTGAGATCTTAAAAGGCATTGTGCATTTCCACTCACTTCTTTATTTGTTTATTTTTTGTACTTCTGCCATCAACCATGAGAAGAAGATGCCCCAGGTAGCTGCTGGCCCCAGAATGAAGAAAAATGTGGAGCAAACCGGAACCCAAGTTGAATCTTGGGGCAGAGCCCAGCTGAACTACAGCTAATCTTCAGATCCCTGAACTAGAAATAAATGCTTATTGTTAAAAGTCATCAAGTTTTAGAGTCATTTGTTACACAGAACTATTTCAGCAGAATCCTGATTAATACACTTGGGCGCCTCAGTCTTCCCATGTTCAAGTAGTAGGATTTTAATTCCATCTGAAGAGGTCATTAGTTATCATCTACCCCTACCTCCCATGAGCACCAAAGCCATGTCACTGAGATGACAAGCCCCTGGCAGTAAGGTGACAAACTCTTGAGGTACAGGTGTTAGGTAGCAGAGTCAGGGCCTGACCTCAAATCTTTATATTCCCATGTCATGATAAAATAAATCCTTAATTTTACTTAGAAAACAGTTTTCCAATCAAGCAATCATGTGTCATGTTCATATAAACATTGGGTAGGGACTTCCCTGGTGGCGCAGTGGTGAAGAACCCACCTGCCAACGCAGGGGACATGGGTTCAAGCCCTGGTCCAGGAAGATCCCACATGCCACGGAGCAGCTAAGCCCCTGCGCCACAACTACTGAAGCCCGCACTCCTAGAACCCATGCTCCACAACAAGAGAAGGCACTGCAATGAGAAGCCCCCGCGCAGCAACGAAGAGTAGTCCCCACTCACCACAACTAGAGAAAGCCCACGTGCAGCACCAAAGACCCAACACAGCGAAAAATAAATAAATAAATATAAAAAAAAAACATTGGGTATACAGTGTAGTAGAAAATAACCAAGATAATCTATAGACAGATCAAGCCAGGAGGCAACATAACGATTGTGTATTAGTTTCAAAAATTCCCCCCAGGACATTTTATCATCAGCCCAGACATAATATATATTTATATTTTTAGAAACATGAAGCAGGTGTCTAGTTCCTGAATTCCAATGCTGGATGGGTGAGACAGGAAGAAAAACATTCTATTAGAGATTGAATGTTGATCTGGCCTATCCCATAGTTCCCACTTATACAGCCTCAGTTACAAACATAACTGTTAACTCTTCATTTCTGTTTCATTGTAGAGCTGGATAGTAAGAAAGATGGTTACCTTACCATTTCTCTAAAGATCTTCTGCAATAGGCAGAATTGGATGGAATAAGCATTATCGATCCTACCCGGGGGTAGCAAGTTGACTCGGATGATTTTTCACAATTCTTTATTTCAGTGTCATTAAGAAAATATCTGGTACTTTCAGCTAATTTGATGTTTCTTGATTTTCATAAATACATGGGCTAAGAGTGTTTAAATACCATCTCTCTACCATAAACTTATCATGCTGTAACTTTTCATTACTTGACTCTTTCCTATAGAGTTTAAAAGATTTAAGAAAAATAGTTCCAAAGGACACTCACTTCTTAATTATAAAGCTGGCTTAAGCTGACCTTCAGGGGGAGGTCGGTCAATGAAGAGTCTTACAAGCTCAGGACGTAGTTCCCCGGAGGGGGACATGAGGTGGGAGACTGAGACCCTTTTTCTTGAATTGGTGTCCTATAGTTTCTCTCCACCCACCTGTGAGTGGAGCAGTAGATAAGTGTACCCTGATGGTGGAAAATGATGAATTACAAAAACGTGATTAGCTCTCCCAGCTGCTCCCCACCGGCATCCCCACCCACCCAGACCTCAGCTCCCACACTCCACACTGACCTTGTGAGTGGTTGGCTTTCATTGTATGCACTGCCTTGTGAGTGTCCTTCAGAGAGCTTGAAAAATCCAAACATTCTAGTCTATGGGTATATCAGTCAGAGTTCTAACAGGAAATAGCTGACATACTCCAAAAAGATAATTTAAGGGTTGATTGGTACAGGGGAACTACGAAGGATAGTGCAGTAACCTGTAACTAGTAGACACCAAATTGTTACCACTTCTAGGCCTGAAGGGTTGAGGGAAGGGGATGGGTAGTAGAATTTGGAAGGGATGAGTGAGTCTTGGAGTTGTCAGAGAGTTAGCTACCCAGAAAAGGTGGTTGAGGGATGCAGCCCACCCAAGACAACACTTCAGGGAGGGAACCGGGGCCATAATACCCCGAGCTCACTCTCCTTTATCTCTGATCATCTGACGATGCTTTCCATTGGCCAAACACAACTGGGGCCAGAGGACATGGGAGCCCTGTTGATGTAGTCCAGACCTGCAAGGTCTGGGCACAGAGCAGGGGAGAGAAAGGTGGAGTCTGGAGATGAAGGGACCCAGGGGAGATATCTGACTAGTGGATTCACTGATGCATCCTGACTGTCCGCAGATCCTTGGAGACCTTTGAGTGCATAAAAGGCTTCTAACAACCTAGACCTAACAACCATCTGTCAATGGACAGATGAATGGATAAAGAATATGTGGTATACACACACACACACACACACACACACACACACACACACACACACACACCGGAATATTACTCAACCATAAAAAAGAATGAAATCATGCCATTTGCAGCAACATGGGTGGGCCTAGAGATTATCATACTAAGTGAAGTGAGCCAGACAGAGAAAGACAAATATCATATGATATCACTTTATGTGGAATCTAAAAAAAAATGATACAAGTGAACTTATTTACAAAACAGAAACAGACTCACAGACTTTGAAAACAAACGTGGTTACCAAAGGGGAAAGGGAGAAGGGATAAATCAGGAGGTTGGGATTAACATATACACACTACTATATATGAAATAGGTAATCACTAAGGACCTACTGTATAGTATAGGGAACTGTACTCAATACTCTAATAATCTATATGGGAAAAGAATCTGAAAAAGAATAGATATACGAATATGCATAACTAAATCACTTTGCTATACACCTGAAACAAACACATTGTAAATCAACTATACTCCAATATAAAATTTAAAAAATAAAATAAAATAATAAAAGGTTTCTAAGCCACTCAAGTATAACTCAGACTTGGTAGTAAGACTTTTCATTCTTCAAGTATTGATGCTAGTCTAAATCATGTGGCTAATTCTATAGCTCTTTTGGATATATTTGTTCACAAATCTCCTCACTTTCCCCCTGGATATTTTACAGTTGGGAGTGGGTGAAGGTTATGTAGCTTATGGTGTGAAAAATGACTGTCCTTGCCAAGACCATCATGTAGTTCTCTAACTGACCAACATCCCAGGGAACCATGTCAGCCTCTTAGATGAACTAAAATTTTCACTGAAACTGCTAGGGATGTGTATTTTGTGTTGCTGAGCCTTGTAATAACTATGCAAAATTTGTGTAAGACTTTCTTTAGTTTAGATTTTGCTTTTGTACCTAGAAGTCAATATTTCCTCTAGATAACAGCACAAAAACACATTTAGATATCTCATCGCTTGCTTCCAATGAAGTCTTAATAAACGTGGAGAGAAAAGCCCTGAATTGCCCTTAAAGATATCAGGGAAACAGGAGCTCACACTCTTTTCTGGGACAAAGTCGAGTCAGGCAGACACCTAACTCTGTCGCCTTCACCTGCTGAACTACACTAATACAGCAACATCCACGAATCTTCCCTGGAAAATACAACAGGGCAAACACTGCCTGATTCCTCTTCTACTGTGATAAATATGCTATCGAAAGGGGACTGTCCCTTGTCTTCCTGTTGCAGAGCTTCAGGATTGCTAGATGTTGACTTCAGCAGACAGAATCGAGTATCATATGCGAAATTGGAGTTAGGGTAGGATTAAACTGGATGAAAGTAAAAATGTGCAAGGATCACACTCTGCACGTACAGACGGTCCTAAGTCACTCTATGTAGGTGTGATGTCCATAGAAGATGTCAGGCGTCATCTAGGAAATGATTAGTAGTGTTGTGGGACATTCAGATTCAAAATGAATCTGACAAGTAGGAAAATGCGTTTCATGACAAGTAGGAAATGTGTTCATTGTCACGGACATTCTTTAAGTATGTCTCACGGACCTTTGTCCCCAGCATTGTCCTATCATGCAATGGGAGATGCCAAAGAAGCAGACTCCATGCTTGCCCTAAGGAGACAAAGGAGAGATTGTGGTCAGGAAACATATTTAGAAAATAGATCGAGGACAGGAACGCATGTGGGATATGTAGTTGTTCCTACCTCAGAAATGCAAAGTCGGTGTGAGTGAACGAAGCCAAGAAAAGGTATTGGGATCAGTGGATATTGATGAACACGATGTACGTGGGTGGGGAGGTGTGACAAGAAAATGTGTGTGTGTGTGTGTGTCTTTGTACACATCATGTAAAGAATATGATCTAAAATGAACTTATTTACAAAACAGAAATAGACTCACAGACATATAAAACAAACTTATGGTTACCAAATGGGAAAGAGGTGGGGAGGGATAAATTAGGAGTTTGGGATTACCATACACACACTACTATATATAAAATAGATAATCAACAGGGACCTACTGTATAGCACAGGGAACTCTACTCAATATCTTGTAATAACCTACAATGGAAAAGAGTATGAAAAAATATATATATGTATATATATATGTGTATAACTGAATCACTTTGCTGTACATTTGAAAGTAACACAACATTGTAAATTAACTATACTTCAATAAAATACATATATATTTTTTAAAAAGAATAGGACCTAACAGAGGGAACTGAGAGCTGCCCCCTTTCCCATTCTTCTTTACTATTTCCTTACAGTTCTTTCAAATAGGCAATTCTAGTCCCACACTCCTCATATAAAAGGAAATTGAGTATAACAGGAAGATTAAGGGGTTGTTTGTTTTTTTAAAAAGGGTTCTGGATGGCCATATTCTTTCCTTCATGCAAGCCAGGGAAACATTTCTCAACACTTACCCCTATGCCAACCACAAAGTCCTAAATCTGATTTTCCTCTGAATCCAATTTTTAAAGAAGAGCATATCCAAATGTTACTCAGAGAGTACCACCAAAGTGCCTGCCTGAGGGTGGCTGGTTCACAGACCTCCGGCTTCTCGTGTCTTTAATACCTCATGAGTGGGCCTTGAAGCAAGTATGAAAACAGCTTTTTACTTTGAAAACTAGGTCCAAATAATAATAAAACTCTATAATTTAAAAGCTAAAGATGGATGGCTATTATACATATGCATTGTTTTAAAGGATAGAACATTTTAAATAAAACACAAAGAAAAATATTGCTGTCTTTTGTATATGACTTTGATGAATTCTGGCTCTTTAACCTGAGTGAGTGAGTTCAAAGGTCTGAAACTTTGAGTATAAAATGATCTTTGCAAATAAACAATCCAGGACGATATAACTATACCCATGTGTAGAGTCTTTTACTACACATGGGGATCTTTCTGGGTTAAATGGTCACTCTCCACTGACAGCAGAACTCTCAACATCATAGAGCATCTTCACTGGCAACAAGGGAGGAAAAGTCCTCCGTTTCCTGGAGGACTGTCACGCAGAGAATCTAGGGAGAAATAAAACGGTGTATATGTTGACGATTTATATTACTACAGTCCACTCTCAGTTGTGAATGGAGATTTTTAGATGGGGAATAAAAGGAAAAGTGCAGACTCAGTTACTCTGCTAAATAATACCTTGTGTATTATAAAATATTTTCCCTAGAAATTTGATGGCTTTTACTGATTTAGGCTTTCTTAGATTATTGGGATAGAATTTCTAAAGTTAAGACAACAAATGAGTGCCTTGGGCTGATCCAGAACTGGCATGTGGACAAGGTTAGAGGTGGGTATGTGTTTATAAACCAAAAATCTGATAGGAAGCAGGTAACATGTTTCCTTCATTCACAGGAGCTCATTCCTAAGATGTGCTAGGACACCACGTCCCATATGTACCTCAAAGAAACAGCTGTGACAACTCAGACTGAGCTGGGCAGAAATGCTTTCGGTGAGGAGTCAGTGCCCAGCAATTTATCAGTCTGAAGCTAGAGCTAAGAGACCAGAATTATTCCAGCACCTGCCTGGGCTGGTTCCTTGTCCACAAGAACCATGGGCAATATGGCGGCTGAGAGTATACAAGTGAGATTTCAAACACGGATGCTCTTCTGAACTTTAGCTTTTAAAAGGTTGGTCCTGCCCTTTGTTTATTCTAGAAAAACAAGTCCCCAATAATTATTTGATAGGATTCAGCAGAGCAGCCAGAAGTTTTGGTAGGGAGGGGGAAGATGAATACATTTGTACTAAAAATTATGTCACGATACTATTCAGCTAGTTTCTGGTATAGTATAGTCCAGGAATTTCACAGTCTGATTACATGGTTCACTTTGAGGCCTTTTTCTCACAGACCTGAAGCTCTTGGCAGAGGGCCTTTGGAAAACTTGGTTCTGGGGCTCATCAAGAGATGTGCTTCAGGTACTATTTATGGGCAGGTTACGTAGTAATAGCCCTCAGACTTCAACGTCTTACAGCTCTGTGTTATTATTATGGGCTTTCACAAAAGTAAAGGAAGCTTGAGCCACAGATTACCAGAAGGTGGCCTTCTGATCAGCAGGTTCCCTGCCACATCTCCTGAAACTGGGTCATTGGCTGTACAGAACCAGCCTCCACCCACTCATTCCTTTGGAAATTTTAGAATTATTTGTAACCAAGTAATATGTTTTTCTTGGATAAGGAATCAACTAATTGCTTATTTTCCTTGGTGCTTTGCAAATCTGACTAATGTTGACTCAGGTAGATTTTATGAAGTTATTTATGCTGTGGGTAATAATTACTTGCAAATGCATTTATAGTTAGAGTGAAGGTTCAACATGTTTCTACAATTCAATTATCCAGCCCTGGGTAATGATTTCTCCCCCTTCTTTTAAAAATATTATTAATTGTCCTTAGTTTACTGTTAATGAAGATGGTTTCCTGAATTTTGCCTCTCCAGCTCATTACACAGGCCATCAATGTGGAAAACAGAGACAAGGGTAACTTATATTCCTTTTTGAAATACAAATCTGTGACGGCTTGAATCTTCCCTTTGCAATAATTTATATATAGAATATATTGAGTGGTGCCAGCTTTTGCTACTGAGGTAATTAAGGATAATAGTCATTATCTCACCAAACTCAATAGCCATTTGCTGCTTGCTTTAGATATTTTCAGTGAAATTTAAAAACATGGTAACTCTTTATTAAGAAAACTATAATTACTAGAAGGAGAAAATTGTCTACAAGTTGTAAATTGAATTTATTAGTAATTAATTGCCAATACATCCTTGCTACTGTTGAACATGCTACAAATTACTTTTCGAAACGATACGTACTTGAATCATATCTTTTAAGATGTTAGTACTAAGTAATCGACGTTTCTTTGGGTAACAGCAAATTATTTTTCCCCACCCAAGATTTTGGCTTGTGTCTCAAAATATTTTAAAACTGAGTTTACCACCAGTCACAGTTTCCACAGGAAACTACCTCTGTGGTAAAATAACTTACAACACACATTTTTCGTACAGCACTACCCATCAGTATTGATTTTCATTTAATGTTTTTTTCCCCCTAATGGAGAATTTGAAATAGTATTTCCTTGGGAAAATTACTTGGGAATGTGTGTGAACAATCAAACCTGTGGTATTTTTAAGTCTTATGAAATCTAAACTCAGATGCATTAGACAGAAACCTTAAGGTATTTAAGATTAACGTTCTGCCAGATTCCCTTAGTGTAAAACTAAAAGAAAAATATAACCAGAATAACAAGTATGGTGTATGTGTGGATGGGTGAGTGAGGGGTATAGGGAAAAAAATTTGGTGGGAAGGAAAGAGACCCCACAGCTGTTAGCTCTCTTCCTGTCCGTGGCAAACCATATATGTTCCCCAAAGACGGCCCAAACCAGTAACTTCCATCTCACACACTCTTCTACAGTGTGGCTTTGACACTCCTCCCATCACGAGGTGGGAGTACAAAGCTGGGTGGACTGTTGGAACTACTTCAACCAATAAAGTATGACAGAAGTAACACTGTGAGGCTTCTGAAGTTAGATCATAAAAGGCAACTCAACTGCCACCTTGCTCACTGCAACATTAATGTTCACTGTCCTGAGCCTTGATTGAAGCAGACTGACTACCCTGAAGTCCCCATGCTTTAGGGAAGCCCAGATTAGGTCACGTGGAGGGACCATGTAGAGAGGCCCTGAGACTTCATGGAGAGAGAAAGAGATGCCCAGTCAAGCCCCAGCTGCTCTGGGCCCCTCATTGTTCCATCTGAGGTCACTGGCCAACATTTCACGCCAGAACCAACCAGCAGAGCCCTTCCCGACTTCCTGACTTGCAGAAACTAGGAAAGATAATAAAATGATTGTTGTTTTAAGCCAGAGGTTTTCTTGGGGGTAGGGGGGGAATATTTGTTTTGCAGCAGTAGTGACTAGAATATGAGTACACTGGCTCAGGATAGGGCACCTGAATGGAGTGGGGATGGAGGCAGGTGGGGGAGCGGGGGAGTGAGGGAGGGAGGTTCACATCTCTGTCTTCCCTATTTTCACCATATTTCCTCAGGGCTCTTCTGCCTCCACATCTGGTTACCAGGCAGTCTTCTTTACTCCTCCCATCTGGCTTCCTTCGATGAGAAAGTCCCTGCCCTCCACTGGCTGGGAACCTCTTCTATATGTGTAAGACCAAAGTGACAATATCTCTGTAATCCTCCATGAGGTGTGAAGTGGCAAACTAGCTAAGAGAACCAGTTGAAGAATACACGCTTTACCAAGCAGCTAGGGCAACTCCAAATGACTTGCTGGGGAAAGGAACAGTCCCTGCCCTCAGGGGGCTCACAGTCCTCATAAGAGAAATAGACACAGAAAACAGTAGTACCTTGAGGAAAAGCACTAGATGGAGGTACGTGCAAAGTGTTATGGGAACACAGAGGACTCAGACACAAGATAGCTGACGATACTCTCTCCAGGTCCAGGCAGGTTGCCACAATTCTCTCTCCCTCTTCTCCTCTTTAGACCGCAAGTTAAATTGTTTGTTCCCAAATACGGAGGACCTCTTTAGAATCTCTAATAAATTTCAGAAATGTGCTACGAATGCTATATCTAATTCTCAGGCAATTTAGGGAACATATGATGATCGAAATATATTTAGTGCAACAAAGGCTCAGGCATTCCTCAGCTGAGATCAACTCATTTCTGAAATTTTTTTTTTATCTCCTCCCTCCCCACAAGCAGTCCTATTTCCTTGCACAGGCAGTAATAAATGGTTGTTGAACTGGATTAAATTTAAGTGTAACTAGTACATTTACTGAGTTATACAATCCCTTAAGAGACAAACATGTGATTATGAAAATGAGGTTAGAGCTCTCATATCTTAGCTTAGATGAGAAGAAGGAAAGGCAGCATATCTGATTGGGGATGCTATATCGAGAGATTGATGATGGTAAGAAGAATGGGAGAAGATGTGTTTTGAAAATTAAAATACATTCCAACTTTTTTGGCTAAAAATGCTAAGTACAAATCAGGCCTTTTCAAGCTAAACTTTGTTTGCACTGGGTAAAGTGCAACTTCCTGTTTTGAAGAGAAGGTTTAGTAGGTTCATAAGCTCTCTTGGGGACTCACTCATCTCCTACCAACATCACATTTGAACAATTTTAAATGTAAATGAGGGAAAATATGGATTGGATTTCATTTGAAACACAACTTAAATAAGAGAAAGAAAAAAAATAGATTTGAAAATTATTGCAACCATTTGAGAGCTCCAGATCCTGGTCAATTTCCATTATCCTCCATCAGCAGGAGGCCCACCAGGGCCAGCAGCTGAGCCTTCAGTCCTCTGTCAGGACAATGGGCATCAGTTTGGCTTCTTAGCCTCACTATAAACAGACACCCAGTTATGGCTCATCTCCCTTGATTCAGACTCGTTGGGGAGACAGTGTCTCAGAATTAGTGAAAGAGTTCATAAACAGAATACTCAGAAAGAAAGACAGTTCTATTTCTTTTGAGTGTAATTAAGAACACTCACGTATCTAACAAACAACTGTTTTCTTGTGCAGTGTTCTCACACTTGAGCACACATCAGAACCCCCTGGAGGACTTGTTAAAACACAAACAGCTGAGCCCCACCCCCAGAGTTTTGGATTCAGTAGATCTGAGGTTGGGCCTGAGAATTTGCATGTCTAACAAATTCCCAGGTGATGCTCATGTTGCTGGTCTATGGACCACAGGGGAGGACCACCGTCCTGGTGGGCAGACACACACTTGGGCCTCCTTTAAGGGGTAAAAAAGCTGCATACTTTGCATTCATATATTCACTGATTGATTCAACAAACTGAACACATAGCTCACTCTATGCCCACACCATGAGTTAGATACGACTTGTTTATAATGAATGTGCCAAAGTTCCTTAAAACAAATATTTTGCTTAGGTAAGATAAAAATGCTTTCACTTATTCTTGTTTTTACTGTAGTATTTTCCTTAGCACATTCTTTCTTTGAGAAAGTGCAGAGGTAAACGTCAGCCTGACCTAGATTCAATCATCATGAATTAATGGACTCCAAATCAATAAAACCTTACTGCATTTAATGAAGAAACTTTGTACATTTGAATTTGGTTATCTGATGTGGGAGCACTTTGCTAGTTCTTACTAATTAAATAATTTTCCCATCAATCCTTATTTACACTCTCTTAGATGTTCCATGTTAAAATGGGACCAGGGGTCAGTTATTCACGAGATTAGATTTAAACTAAAAAAGGCAACGTTGGAATCCCTACTCTAATAAAAGTATGCTTCCTTGCACATGGAAAGATTACATCAGTTCTCATTAAATACTGACTGCACAGAATAACATGAAATTACAAGGAGGAAAAGATCTGTTACTTTATTCTCATCTCCCTTCCTGGTATAGAAATCTTCTCAGATCTGTACATCTCCAATCAATCTGATGCTCTGGAAGGAGGAGCTCACGTCTACCTTTATATCCAGTTCCATTGCTTTATATCCATTTTCTTCATGTGTTCAATCCATAAACACAAGCCTGTAGAACAAATGGCTGCCAATCTCTTTGTGAAAATAAAATCTCATATTTAATAACAACACTTTAAGAAGATCTCAGCAATGGGGCTCATGGGAAATGGAAAATGTGGAGAGGCAGCAGGTAGTGAAAACAACATGGGATATGGAGTCCAAGAGCCTAGATTTGAAACTAACTTTCTTTACCTACTTTCTCTGATTTTTTACTTTATTATCTTTAAAATTAGAAATAAGAAAAATAGCTATAATAAGGGGGTTCTTATAAAGTTTGAACAAAAATTTAAGCTAAAACTACAGCAAATCATGAAAATGCTCTCACAAATAGCAATTATTTATAGTATTAAGTTTCATTATATGTGTTGGACTGTGTCAATGAAGATGACATATCTATTATTTTTGACTGATAATTTTTGGACTGTTCCTAGCTTTCTGCAATATTCAGTAGGTCCTCTTGGCTTGGTTTTCAATGATTAGTATTTGACCATGAAACAAGGTAAATCTCATGTGCCCTAAACCCAGAGAGAAACCCTTCACCTTAACCTCCTTAATGCCACGCTTTATGGCATACATCACCCCACGTTACAACCAAATGGACCTCAATTATGTCTAAAGGCACAATTTACACTAAAAGGAAAACCAGTGCTGTCTATTGACTGGAATCACAATCCAATATATATTAGTTTGCCAAGGCTTCTATAACAAAGTAGCGCAGACTGAGTGGCTTAAACAACAGAAATTTATTTTCCCACAGCTCTGGAGGCCAGGAGTCCCAGATCAAGACGTCGGGAGAGTTGGTTTCTTCTGAAGCCTCTCTCTTTGGCTTGCAGACAACCACCTTCTCCTTGTGTCCTCACATCAGCTTCCCTCTGTATGCGTCTCTCTCCAAATCTCCTCTTTTTATAAGGATGTCAGTCATATTGGAGTAGGCCCCAACCTGGTGACCCTGTTTTAACTTAATTACCTTTTTAAAGACCCTATTTCCAAATATTGTCACATCTGAGGAACTACGGGGTTAGGACTTCAACATATGAATTTTGAGAGGGCACAACTCAGCCCATAACACCATACATAAGCCCATTATCTCTAGTTAATTTTAATGGGATGGAAATGACAATATCCTTACGTGTCTCCTTTTTACATTTAAATAAAAGTAGTGTTTTAAGCATGTCCTAGAAGTGGTCTTGACCACCAGAGGGCTCCTGTATTTATACAATGAAACATAATTAGAATGACATGTTCAGAATTAAATATAGGTTATGAAAGTTAAATACTTGATGTCTGTGCCTCCTCAGTGAATCAACCTATAAGCATCTATTAATTAACCTGGTGATGATGATGATAATAGTCGCACTTATTCAGTGGCAATGATGTGTCACTCACCATACCAGGTGCTTTACATATATCATCCAAATTAATAGCCTCAACACCCTTTTATATTCAGTGTTTTTATAATCTCAATATTACAAATGAAGAATCTAAGACTTTGAGAGGTTAAATAATGACACACAGCTAGTGGCTAAGTAGAAATATGAATCACTAGCATTATCAATACCAGTTGCATTTATAGCCCTTGGAAGACAGTTCCTAATTAGCTTTGAGAGGCTTGTGGACTTCCTGAAATACACACAAAAAATGCAGAAATGAAAGGTCCAAATTTGCTGTCTGGTTAAGAAGCTCAGCATTTATCTGTAGTCTAGGAAATGTTGATTATTTATAGATAACAAAGAGTCAAGGTGGCGCTAATCTACCCTCCACCCTTTTTGTTTTCAGCGCTTGACTCATAGCCCCCATAGTTCCTCCTAAAAGTTTCTCTAGCAGATGGATGAGTTCTATTATCCCTTTAGTTTTATCAATTGTTTTGTCCTGAGTGTACCGGGCTGAGTTTTCTCTCCCTATTAATCAGGACTCTTGGTTGCAAGTGATAGAAATACAATTCATGTCAGGTTAAGACCCAGGAAAGGTGGAGCTGCTAGCAGGGACCTCAAACCAGGGACCTGAACTCTATCAAGACCCTGGTTATCTTCTCTCTGTGTGTCCACTTCATTGTCTCCCACCACAGATGGGCTTTTTCCATGTGGTAGTAGCTTAGCCATAACTGTTTTAGGTTTACACACTCACAGTCTTGGGGCCAGAGAAAGAAAGAGAGTTCTTCCTTCTCAGCTCTATTTAGAAAAATCCAAGGGCAAAACTGATTAGCCTGACTGGAATTATGCACCTATCCCTTTAGTAATCACCGTGTCCAGGGAAAAGTGGTACCATGGATGTCCAAGCCTCATTTACATGCTCTTGTCTCTGACTAGGTAGGTGGGATATCATGAAGGGTGGCTCCCAAAGAATCACATGGATGGGGTCAGAAAGGAGCAGACCCCCAAGGAAAAGCCATACTATTCATGGGAAAAAAGGTGGAGATGGGTCCACAAATATGTACATCTAAGATCTACCACTGCAATGACTTTAGCCAGCAGAGGCAATCCTTTTTCCTTTCTGACTCAGAAAAAAAAGCATAGCAGAGCTGGGTGTCCTGCAAGAGCCTGGACCTAGAATTAAGTGTCAAGTTGACCCTGGCTCCTGAATTTACAGAATTGTTGATCGTCATGCCCAGCAAAATTGAGCACTCTTCATGAATTTTAGTATTTTGTTTATCTTAGTAACCCAAAGTGCAGTTGTTAATTATAAAGAACATTCTTGTTCTGTGAGATCTATAAACAACAAACATCCATTGTTTATTGACACAGTGACTGGTATGGATGGACTCATTTTTTCTTGGGCATATTCTTTAGTCCCTGAGGGTCACCGTGCCCACCTCCCCAATTGAAGTGGTTGTGGGGACTTTACAAGAGACCTTGGACATAAACACTCTTTGTGAGAGAAAGTAGAGGGAAGAGGGAACGCCCCATGTGAGCTCTGCCTGCCCTAGTCTTCCAAATCTAACATTCTATTTCTTCTCCCTTCTCCACATCCAGCTATTTCAAGTCTTGGGATCTTTTCCTCAGAAGACTCCTAGTCCCTCTGAGCTTGTGTTAAGTCCTCTCCACTATACTTCTGGGAGTAATGGTTGGAGAGGAGCTGCTAGATCTTTCAGTTTTAGCTTTGATTCTTGCCCTATGCTTTGCCATTTGCTTTTGGCCAAGTCAGCCTTCACTCTAGTTTCTATAAATATACAATTAGGTAATAAGCCAACCTTTCTCCAAGATTTACTGTAAATATACATGAAACAATATTTGTGATTCCATATGGTGCTATGCTGTATGTGTAAAGGGCTCAACAAATGCTAACAGGAAATACATGCAATGTTAGAATAATGTATGAGAATAACCACTTATTGAAAAGTTAATATATGCCACCATTCTACTAAGCATTATCTCAGTTGAGCCTGATAGGAACTGTAAATGATAGATATTATTATTTCTGTTTCACAGATAAAGTTACTGAATGCCCATTGTCACTCAGTTAGGATGCTGCACAGCCAAGATTTGAACTCATATCTCACTGACACCAAAACCCTAGGACATAGCAAGCCCTCAAGACTTCTAAATAAATCCAAGACTACTACAGCCTTGTTATAAAGCTCTTCACTGTCCTATGTATTTAGTTATACTTGTGATCTCTTTGACTCGACCTATTTACTGTAGTATTGTTTTGTATCCCATCTTTTGTGATGGAAATCTCACACACACACATTCTTGGATGTGTGAGGAAAATAATTAGGTCCAGACAGATTACAAACCAGCCTGGTTTTTTAAAAATTTCAGAACATTATCTGGGATTAGAAGTTGGACACACAGACATGATATGTCATATTTAGTGTGATGGATGTTTTTCTATGGGATATGACATGCCTTTTTACAGTTTCCCCTACCCTATACTAGCTTGCCCACTCCAGTTTTTGAGGCTAGGAGTTAAGTCTTTCTTTGTTCTCAGCCTTCCCTGCCCCATCCTTGGAAAACCAAAGGAAAAGGGTCAGAAACACTTCACATTTTCGTTTTTTTAAAGGTTGTTGATGCTACATTTTTCAATGGCATATTTCATCAGTTATGAAAGTAGTGAACAGTTGAAGTAATCTAAACTGTGATTTAAATAGTGGCTGTGCATCTCATTAACAAGATGATCTTTGCCTAAGTCGAAAGGTTTGAATAATTCCCCCATCTCATTTTCATGTTGTTTAAGTTTTGGCTTCCAGGAACTTTAGACAAAACATACACACAGGGTGGCATATCATACGGCAAAATGAGCTACAGGTCGTATATGCCAGAAGTCTGAGGGAAAAAAAAATCAAATGAAAACAAGTGTGTTGGGCCAAATAATAAGAAATAAACAGAAATGAAGTAAAGTCACAAACCCAGCCAGAAAAGAAACAGAAACCCCATAAGAAAACACACTTAAGGAAATCAACAAAATGTGTAGCCAAACGGACATCAGGAAGGTTGTTCCCAGATGGCCATCTCTCCTGGGCAGTCTTCCCCTTGGGAATGGAAAGTCTTTAGCAGGCAGCCAGGCTCCATGCTTTGGGCCCAGAGCAGGGCATTGCCTGTGGAAGGGCCTGGGCCTTGTTAACCTTTGGCAGCTTTTAGTAAGCAGAGGGGAAAGGATTCTTTCCTCAAAGCCCAGCCCTTCCTGAGGAGGCCTCATGGCTGAGGCTCCAAAGTACAGGGTTGAGGAAGTGGGGAATGAACTAGAAGAATGAAGGGCCTCCCCACTTCCCAAAGAAAACAAGATGCTCAGGAGACAAAACAGCATGTGTTGAAGACCATGAACTTCGTAGTTCACAGCACCGCGTCTGGGTCCTACCTTCCTGTTCATTCTGTGACCTGAGGTGATCATTGCCAGTCTTGTATCTCAGTTTTCTCATCTATGAAAAGGGACATGATAATAGCACTTATCTAACAAGGTTCCAGGGGAAATAAGTGAGATAATGTAGATAATCACTTAGAATGGTCCTCAAAGTGGTATCTGTTGTTACGTTAGTTAAGGTGTCTGTTATGTTAATGACTGGATGGGGGGAGCAGGAAAGAGGTTAAGGGGTTAACCAGAAGACAGCAGAAGTCCTATAAGGCAATGAAGGAATACTGGCTTGCCCAGGAATCTCTGTCCTTGTGAACAGTTTAGTTGTAGTATTCTTATTTGAAGTTTATGAGTTCTAAGTTTTTCTGAGGAGTGAATCCTCTAGGATCTTCCCAAGAACAAATTTGCCCTTCCTGGAGGTCCTCAGAATTGTCTGAAACAGATTCTCACACAAATATGTAGATCAGGTATGGTATGGATTTCTCCATGACTGAACCCAAAGATCCTGGCAGCCCTGGAATTTCCTGGGTACCACGAATTGGGTCCAGCAAACCAACCACCCAGCATGGCTGGCTGCAGAACAGACACATGCACCAGAGAATGGAAAATAACCACCACTCCTGTGGGGTTTCCCTGAGCTTATCTGAAACTTCACGGTCTCCAATGGCTGAATCAACACGCAGTACAGGGATATAAGGAAAATAAAGATAAAGTAAAGAAAATAAATATTCAGTCTGCCTTAATCTTAGCCAATTCCCAAAAGGTCTATTCACATACCCATTTGTCTCAATCGTCTAGTGACAGAGGGGACACTGTTCGCTCAAACTTGGTGACTCCACCGTTGGTGAAATATCAGAGGTTTTTCCCTTTCCTTCCTTTTATAGGAATATGGCTGCTATCTTAGTTAAGTTTAGATTATTCTCTGTCAAGCAGGAATATTACAGGGGGGTGTATGGACAGTTTGGAGTCCAGTTTTTAAAGTTCCATATTATATATCCGCCTTTTGTCTTAGAGATTGTTGGATGATCAAAAATTATTTCATGCTGCACACAGTATGGGTCATGTGGACATTTACCTTCAAATGTAGCATTCTTAACAGCCGTTTGTGGTGAAATTGTTAGATAAGTGAATTTTTTCCTTCACAAAAACGTACGGGTCCTGAGTCCCAGTCCCTCAAGGCCAGGAGATGCTTTGGCAAGCTGATGACTAACTAATCCAATCAATGAATTCCTGCTAGTGTGTTAATGTCCATAATGAATTCGTGTATAATCACTCTTAGGGAACATATTTCCATTTTAACAGGAACTTTCTGAGGTCTTGATGTCTTAAATTAACTTAAATGAAGGGGGAGATATTTGTACATCCATTTGGGGCACTGACTATTGCCTTGATGATGCTGATTGTCCGCAACCATCAAACATCTTGATGTGTCTTAGAACAGGGATTCCCCAGCCCCCTGTTAGGAAGCTGGCTGCACAGCAGGAGGTGAGTGGCAGGCGAGCAAAACTTCCTCTGCCGCTCCCCATCGCTCGCATTACCGCCTGAGCCATCCCCCACCCCCGTTCGTGGAAAAATTGTCTTCCACGAAACCGGTCCCTGGTGCCAAGAAGGTTGGGGACCACTGGCTTAGAAAAAGCATCTGTTGCACCCCTGGATTGGAGGGTATGGTTGGACAACATCAATGATAGCCTGGCAGCTCTACAGAAAATAATTCAGAAGCTCGGTCTTTTCAGGCTTGAGCTATTTTATTTATATTGTCAGAGACTTGTGGAGTTACTGCTCTAAGGGTGGCCTTGAGGATATTAACAGATTCCCACTAGAATTGAGAAAATCAACCCTAGTCTGTCAACAGCTAGCTTTGTGGTCCTGGGAGAGTCCCTTCACCTCTGCACCTTGATTTCTTCTTTTTATAATTAGAAGAGTTGGATTAGATGATCTGTAAAGTTCTTATAAGGTTGCAAGTTCTATAATTCTAAAATCCATCAGTGAAGTCTGCCAGGGTGTTGACTGTCTAAGTGTTGAATGCTGATGTATTTTCAGCGAGGTTACTTCAGGGCATTGTGGTAATATCTCACTGGGGACACTGTTTTTTGTCTGAAGATTGATATCTTGCTACAGAGGGTTCTTTTGCATTGCTCCAAGTGCTGTGTTACAAACCTATAAACAGTGTCTTAATAGTTTTATCTTTCCAAGGACCATTGGATGTTCAGTATTTCTTCTACACATCTTCAGTGTACTTATTTTAGCTTCACTTGATTACAATCCAAAGTTTTTTTGGTTAGAATATTTGTCTTGATGCTTACTTTAGCCAGTGATTTTGTCTGTCCAGTTTGGAAAGCCACAGTGTTGAACAACTGCATGGGATATACACTTATAGTTTTTCAAAGTCGATCCTTCCATGTTATGTATCTTACCCCTGGAACTCTCAAGGTAAGTAGTCTCCTGACAATTCCAAACATCATGGGATCTCCCAACATGGATCGTGCCCCTATAAGTGTGATTTCAGACAATTGTTTTCTCTAGCAATTCCACTTCTGGGTTTGTAGCCAAAAGAATTGAAAGCAGGGTCTTGAAGAGATATCGTACACCCAGGTTCATAGCAGCTTTATTCACGATAGCCAAGAGGTGGAAACAACGTAAGTGTTCACCTATGAATGAATGGATAAACAAAATGTGCTATATCCAGACAATGGAATATTCTTCAGCCTTAAAAAAAGGAAATTCTGACACATGCTACCGCATGGATGTATGAGGACATTATACTAAGCGAAATAAACCAGTCACAAAAAGACAAATGCTGTATAATTCCACTTACTTATATAAGGTATTTAGAGCAGTCAGGCTCATAGAAATAGAAAGTAGAAGAGTGGTTGCCAAGAGCTGGGGGGAGGGGAAAATGGGGATTTGCTGTTTAATGGGTACAGATGTTCAGTTTTGCAAGATGAAAAGTTTCTAGAGATTGATTGCACGACATGTGAATATAGTTAACACTACTGAACTGTATACTTTAAAATGGTTAAGATGGTACTTTTATGTTTTGTGTATTTTACCAAATTAAAAATAAGATAAAGTCTAAAAAACTTAATTGTTTTCTGCGACTACTTCAAGTTCAATAATTCTGCCACAAGGGCTCACGAGTTTGCTGTTTAGGCAAGTTGTTGGGAGCTGTGTCTGGTCACCTCGTTCTTGGTAGCCTGTTTACGATAAGCCACCTGGGTAATATATTCTGAATGTCAAGTTGAGCTCACAAGTTCGGTGTTAAGTCTCAGCTGTACAGATCTTGTATTTTTCCCTATTTAGCTCAAGGGATTGCACCTTTGGGGATAAGGCGTATCCCAAGAGTGCTAGATATTCTCTTGAAACTTTAAGTATCATTTTTGGAGCTAAGCAAGTAACTCTTCTACTGGAAACACGGACATAGCAATCACCCAAATTGCCCCTCAGAGACTTCAAGGATGGCATTTTGTCTGCCTGTCTCATTCACTTTTTTCACGCATATCTGATGCTCAATAAATTTTGAAGTATGAAAAGAAATGTCCCCCAGGGTCAGCTTCAAGGGTGTGCAATCTGTGTAGTTATACAGAGACCCACACTCAGAAAGCTCCAGAACTTTGGTTTAATGCCCTGCTGTCACTTTCTTGACCTACTTAATAATTTTACTTTTGAACTTGTGGTTCTTTTTTTTAGTGAAATCTGATGGAACAAGGGATCATGAGTGTGAGTAGAGAAGATATTAGTGATATGAGTATCCGCTGTTCCTTGCTGCCCCTGCGTATACCGTTCGTGATGCCCCATGAGCACAGAATTCCAGTGGACCATGATGTGAGTTCAGGGAGATGCAAAGTGTGTTCAATCTATAACTGAGTAAGTGGGGTAGCTGCTAGCTCTGTGAGGTGATGCTTTCCATTTGGACCAGAACTGTGTTCGATTGCAGGATGAAGGCAATGGTGTTCTAAGGAACATGAAGGAACAAGGAAACCTATCAGGTTCTCTCTTACTTGTGTTACTTCCTTGTATTAGCCAACCACTCACACAGAAAAAGATGAGATAGAAGGAAAGAGAAAAATAGGGCAACCCATAATTCCTTCTCCTTCCAGTGCTTCCTTACTCATCAGAAGCCAAGATTGGGAGTGTTTTTTTCTTTTCTTTTCTTACTGAAGTATAGTTGAATATAATATTTACACAAATTACAGGTGTACAATACAGTGATTCACAAATTTTAAAGGTTATACTCTATTTATAGTTATTATAAAATATTGGCTGTATTCCCCATGTTGTACAATGTACCCTTGTAGCTTATTTTATACCTAACAGTTTGTATCTGTTAATCCCCTACCCCTGTATTGCCCCTCCCCACTTCCCTCTCCCCACTGGTAATCACTAGTTTGTTCTCTAGATCTGTGACTCTGCTTCTTTTTTGCTATATTCACTAGTGTGTTGTATTTTTTTAGATTCCACATATAAGTGAGATAATACAGTATTTGTCTTTCTCTGACTTATTTCACTTAGCATACTAATAGAATGTGTGCATATGAAGAAGTGAAATAAAAACAGATTCGTTTTGTGCACTATTTCTACTGTTCTGGTGAGGACAAAATACCCATGTATGTATGAGCTAGGGAATCTGAATTTCAGTAATTTCACCTGTGGGTTAAATGGTCTTATATTTGCATTTATAACTGGCATTGTGAAGTATAAGATTAATGGTAAATTCATGCTAATAATTTAAAATTTTAATTTTTCTTTACTTAGAATGACATTAAATAGCAAATGAAAAACATCTGGACAAGGCAAGAAAGAAACTGCAGAAGAAAGGAAAAGGTTTTATATTTTGGTACCTTGAATGGCACCTTTCTTCCTGCTTTTTAAACAAGGGGACCTGTGCTTTCATTCTGTGCTGGGCCCCACAAATTATGTAGCTGGCTCTGATGTCCCCTACGGTATTTGGCTAGAGTGTGTTTCAGGGAAGTGGGTAGAATTGTCAAAGGGCCTCTGTGTTCAAGGGGTCTTGAAATTAAATTCATGTCTCTGGTTCCAAGGACTAAAAAAAACCACAAGACATAGTCCTTGCAAGTTTGTTCTTTGTTTTTGTTCCTCACCCATACTGGATGTGTGGTCAGGCCTGAGGGATTTGAATGAACCACTCACATCCTTAAAGGTTGCAATGACAATCACTTTTGTTTCTGTAATATTTACCAATGGCACCTGTGCTAATAGTTACGTGTGAAATTAAGTCAGGAACAGATGGAGTTCTAAGGCCAACTGTGGCCAGTCATGGAAAACCTGCCCTCCTTAAATAGCCTCTGGTGTAATTGTCTGCCCACACTCTGCCCACTTTTCAGGTTTAAATACAAGGCGACATTTGGTATGCATTTCCTGTAATAAAGAAACATGTGATGATTATTCCCAAGATGTTATTTTTAAGACTGTTGTTAACTTTGGTCTGTCTTTGGTTTCTCAGTTAAGGAAAAAGCAACTTGACTCAAAGCATCTTTGATTCAAGCTGGGCAACCCCAGCAGAGTAAATCTCCTGAAAAAACGTGAATGAGGACACATCCCCTGCACCCATTTTGTAGACAGTGAGGTATAAAATAAGTTGGTGACTCCTGGGAGAGATCAAATCTTACAATGCCGTGTACAACACTGGGAATGCAACTAACACATGAGGCTCTCTGTTTCTATAACAGTCGTAAATAAATATATAGTTATTTGAATATACCATTTCGAGGATAGGCAGGCACCTGCAGCCTTGGTTTTTCTTGCTTTTTATTTTTTTTTTCTTGGTTTCTACTTTTAGTATTAAAAAAATAACTTGAAAATCAATCACGTTGAAAGGTAATGGCTCATTTTTTCTCTCAATATGAAGGAAGGAAAGACAACATAGATTGAAGCCATTAATTAAAAGAATAAGACAATGTTTACATTTAAATTGGGAAGGGGTTTGTAATAGAAAAGAAGTCTACGGTCACGGAGTCGGAACATAGTTGAGTCTGATTCATGCTTAGGTCTTCTGTCTTGTGCCCAATGCTTGTCTTAAGAGATGGGTGCCAAAATAAACAACGAGAAGGGTTCAAGTAGAGGCTAACACTCCCTGGGGAATGCTAAGAAATGCCCTGCAGTCTCATTCCCATTAGTAGTGAGGTGCTGCCTAAAGGGTGAAAAAAGACCTGGGCTCACTGCAATTTCCAGGAAGGCTTTGAATCTATGAAAATAATTGCAATCCATTTACTCAGCCCTGGAGTGGACATTCCCAGATAAGTGTGTTTGAGATTAGGTGCAGTTTATTTAAGAAGGTATCTGGCCAAGGTTAAGAGTGAGGCAGGGCCTCTTTAAATCTGTATTGTATCTATAAAATCCAGCCAATGTTCATAATTAGTGTTAGGTTAAACCATATGAAAATGCTGATGGAGATCTCATATGGTTCGACTTAATACTTAAACATTTCTACTTGCTATTTTCTACTTGCTATTTTCGCAAAAGGATACCTTTATGCTGAAAAGGGAAATGTATTTGGATTGTACTCTATTTCTGCTCCCCCTGTGTTAATTGTGCTGGTGGTAAGGTGAGTAGTTTTTCTCATACAGTCTTATCCTAAGTCTCATATGGTTCTGTGTCACCCTTTCAGGCCATTCTGGTATGTAATGATCAGTTGTAGGGTATATTGCGAATAATTGATTGTTAATAATAGCTAAAGTGCTGACATCTGTGGATTTTTAACTTTTTTATTTTTAATAAAATAAACCAGAATTAATGTTATGCCTATAATGATGATACTCTCAACCAATTGCACAATAGGCTTTCTTGAGTGAAGGAGAAAAGGCTACCTGCGGAGTGATGCCCATGGTAGAGAGTCACACATGTGACCCTCATGTGATAAGAGTTATGGCAGAATAATCTTGGAAACAGTATGATGCTTGCCCCAGTGGTACAGTGTCAGAGATATAAGTATGATGGTGGTTTGCATTAAGAAGAGAGAGATGGGAATGGAGCAAAGAGGCTTGGATTGAAGTCTCCAGAAGTAGACTCTGCCAGGAGGATTTGTGCGCAAGTGGATTTTTCAGGAAACTCCCAGAAGAAGTCAGTAAGAAAGTGGAGGAAATAGAACAGTGGAGAAACCAAGCGAGGTGGGTTTGTGGGCAAAGTCCCATGGAGAACAGCCGCCCTTGATCCTGTGGGGAGGTCTGACGAGTAGGTTATACCTCAAAGTCGGCTCAACTCAGGGCAGAGAGGCTGTACTTTCATACTCCCATACCTGTTAGTCTTTAGCTAAGGTCTGGTTGGGCAGGGTGTGGGTTGAAGCTGGGAGGGATGGAAACTCCTAGACACTTCCAGCTGTCATATTTGGGCAAAGCCCTTCAGTAGCTGGAGGATCGTCCTTTGAAGAAGAGTCACAAGGCCATTATTGGCAAAAGCACAGCACAGCCAGTAGCTAGGCACATGGGCATAAGAAAGAGGGCTTGAGGGGATCTCTGATTACCCACAGTGTCTGCTACACATCTGAATTCAGAAATACACCATAAAGAAAAAGGAAAAGGGCACAGCTCTAAGGAGTGTTCTACAATGCCCAGGGTGCTACAGAACTTGTGCTGTGTCAATCACGTCCTCACAGAAAAACAAATATTTTCAGTCAATCCACTTTGCTCCACTGCCATCACTACCACCTTAATGCAAGCCACTGTCATCTCTCACCCTACCTAGCGGCCAGGCATCTACTCTTGCTCCCCTATGTTCATTCTCTACACGATAGACGCGCTGATTTTAAAAAATACAGTGGTGATGCCTGGGGATGAGAGTGAGTTGAGTTTGAGACATTTCAATCAGCCCGTAATCATCACGAAACCTGCCCCCTCTCCACATCCTTTGGTAGACACAGTGGACGTTTTCTCAACTTCATGCAGTGGTATGCAGCTTCATGGTACCTCTCATCTCCCCACGCCCACCAACCCTCCTCACCTCCCTCCAAATAACTCCCCTTGTAAGCATCTTACCACTTTCAAATTCTTTCCATGTAGAAATCCTGGAATCACCGAAGTTAAAATGTGAACCTGGTCGTGTGGCTCCTGTCCAAGTGGTGTTTTTTCCCTTCCACTAATGTGCCAAACTCCCTCTCACCCGACTGTCTCTGCCTTTGCTATTTCCTCTGTCCCGAACTCTCATCCTCTTTCTCCAATTTGGTTTCACCTCAAATGTCCCCTCCTCAGAGAGGTAGTTCTCCATAATCCTTTGACCACTACCTCTGTCCAGCCCCCTTCGAACATGTTACACTGTTTGATTTCCTTCACAGAACTTACTGCTAGCTTGCCCATGGATTCGTTGTTTATTGTCTGTCCCCCTGGCCAGAGTGTAAGCTCCAGGGGGCCTTGTCTGCACAAGGTCTGTAGACCTCTATAGTCGTGCCTGGCACAGCTATAATAGGTGCTCATGAAATACTTGCTAAATCTGAAGTCAGGCTACCAAAGAAGCATTTATTTCCAGGCCTGGACAAAGATTTCACAAGCTTTATCATCACATCTGTGAGAAATCATTTTTACCGCAGCATTTCAGATGCAGGTAGATAAAGAAGGATGAATCCTTCTTAGAAGTCTTTTGACAAAGGTAACTGGACATAATTGGATTCACCAACTTCCACACACCCTGCTGGTCTGAGCCTACCTAGAGAATGGTGTTTATTTCCAATGGTCACGCTTTGTAATAGGAAAGGTGTCCACAGTCATGTAGCTGAGTAGAGTCAGCCAACAGGCTGCGGCTGCCACATCTTTAGAATCCACTGCCACATTCACACTTTGGCATGACTGAGCGCAGCAGGGGTACTACCGTTGGGCCGTTTCAGCCTAACATGGGGCACCTCTTACAGGAAAACTTTATTCTAACTCTCTCCATCTGCTGAGACTTTCTCAGAGCTGCGCTGCAGTCTGTGGCTCCTTCTACCCAATATTCCTTCCTTCCCGCTCTCCCTTCATAGGTATAAAACCCGCCTCTTGGTCTAAGCCTCTCCCCACCTACTCCTGTTCCCTTTCCCTTTTTGCTTTCACACAAATTTCCCTCAATAAATCTCTTGCACATCGAATCTCACCTGAGCAGCTGATTCCTGAAGGACTCAAACTGTCATAGAAAGCCTAAATCTTATGGAAAGAACGTATCGATCCTGCGTATGGAATCATCTGTAGAGCTGAAAATATCCATTCGCTTTCTTTTTCTGCATCAAGAAAGTACACTAATATTAAGATCCTTGAAAATCAGGGGTCCTGAAACACATTTTTTCTCCTATCTGGGATCCCAGTATGGTAGAATTGCTCTAAATTAATTCAGTGAGAATCAATGGTTGTTCGGCTAATAGAAAAAATTGGTTCAATCTGGGAATCCTAAAAATGATTTGTACATTTCTGAAGCTTTTTATTTTAACTCAAAACATATAAATTTGCATTAATCCCCCAATCCTTTGATGAAGGACCAAGGCTTTTTCTTGAGTGTCTCTCTCCTTGCACAAACCACATTCTTCTTTAATCTCCACTTGTTTCTTTAAAGTGAAGCAGGAACTAAAAGATACCTGTCATGCAATCAGAGTGCAAAACTTTTTCATATTTTCCTTAAATTTCTAAAGTTATATAAAAAAATCACGTTGCCTTAATTAAGAATCTGAAGAGACTCCAACTTTGCAACTTTCTTTTTATGCTCATATTTAATCAAATGTTCATGTTTTTGACCAAATCACAGAAATATAATATCCTGACATGAATAGGATGGACAAGAACCATCACTGAATCTTGGTATGAATCAACACCATGGGTGGGACCAAAAGTGTGGGATAGTGCTGGGCTCAAGGCTGAGGCAGCAATGAGTGTCTTTTATAGATGAAACAGAGAGCATTGGTTAATTTGGAAAGTTCACTAAGGAGTGGTCGATCAAGAGGACTTTTGCTACATGATGCTTGATATAAAATGCTTTAAATTTTTAATGGGGAATTCCCTGGCGGTCCAGTGGTTAGGACTCTGTGCTTTCATTGCCAAGGGTGTGGATTCAATCCCTGGTTGGGGAACTAAGATCCCGCAAGCCACGTGGCGTGACCAAAAAAAAAAATCATTAATGATATTACTTCTGTAGTTCCTTTGGCTCCCTGAGCTGCCTCCATTAGAGGCGGACAGTGATTGATGCTGACTCTATGGTACTAGAACATTCTTTTACACTAGTTAGTCTTGTTCTTTTTTGGCTCATGAATTCTGTTGGAAATCTGATGAGTTATAGATCGTCTTCTAAGAAAGATGTACATTCACACACACACATACAAAATTGTAGATGGGGTTCTGTCCCTGAATCTCATTTGAAAACTCCTTACTCATAAATTCCATATGCTAGAGACTGAATGTTTTTGTACCACCATCACCCCCAATTCATATGTTGAAAACCTAATCCCCCATATGATAGTACTTTGAGATGGGGCCTTTGGAAAGTGATTAGGTCATGAGGGTGGATCCCTCATGAATGAGATTAGTGCTCTTATAAAAGAGACTCCAGACAGCTCCCTTGCCCCTTTCGCCATGTGAGGGCACAGTGAGATGGTGCTGTCTGTGAGGAAGCAGGCCCTCAACAGATACCAAATCTTCTGGTGCCTTGATCTTGGACTCTTCAGCTTCCAGAACTGTGAGAAATAAATGTTTGCTGCTTATAAGCCATCCAGTTTACGGCATTTTCATTATAGTAGCCCAAACAGATTAAGACACCATATTGCATTATTAAAACATACAGAATAAAATAGAGAGTACACTAGCTTGTCACTTTCTAACCGAGGAAATAAAGCATGGACTGTATTTGCCTGATAAGATTGATTCATCATAAATGTCACTGTCTAACTCTTGGAAAAAGACACACCCACATGCACACTCACATTTGCTTAGTTCCCACAGAGAGTGGCAAGAGTCACGCCAATCTGATTCATCTTTCAGGAAGGAAGAGGGAAGTGCAGTGTAAAGCCACAAGCAAGGCCGCAGAGAAGACTTGGTCCTGGAGAGCAGCAGAGGTTGGGGCCATCCAAGGGCAGAGCAGTGGTTGTCAGTTGAGTAAGACAGTGTCACTGAACCCCAGATGGACACAGCCTAACAGGGCCTTGGAGATCATCCAGGCCAACTCATTCCATAACTCAGTCCCATCAGATGCAGACTATTACAGAGTTACAAGCAAGAGACCATTCTCTCAAACCTACTATTAACTCTAGGAGGAGCAAGAATTGCTTTCCTGGCTTTGATTAGCATGCAGGTAGTTGGCGCCAAGTGTCTTCCTCCTTGTCCTGAAGATAAAACTTGAAGGCATCATGGTTAGTGCCTACAAGTTAGTGATAAAAGCTGCGTGGGAACTCAGCCCTTCTCCTTCTCTTTCCATGTTCTTGCTACCAAATCCCACTGCTCCAGGCCTTGAAGATGCTTTTGCAGTTTAGCTAATCTTATTAAAATGATTTGAATGTAAAAACATTTCAAGGACATTCTCATTCCATCCACACTCTCCTCACTTGTTCCTCTGTTCAGGAACAGCTTTGAGGCCTCAGGCATAACTTCCCAAATCACAAATGACATTACTGCTTCTATTTCACAGGCCTGACAGATCCATCTGAACGATGTTGAGTTCCATTTCATAAGAGCCGCTACTAACTTTGTACAGGGTGCCAAAACCCCAAAGTCAAGTGGTTAACACTTGCAGTCAAGTACAAGGCAGCTTAAAAGTGGTTAGGATTGCCTCCTCCTTTTGCTATCTTTTTCTAGGGCATTGAAGTGTGACTCATTCATTTATAGACTAACTTAAAATGAACAAGCGATTATGTACAAAGTGAGGTGATAATTGGTAGAAACCTTCTTTCTCAAGTACCAATCCTTGAGCTGAATAAAGACCTGATTTAGGAGTAGGCATAGAGGAAGCCCAGTGGTAGAAGGAAAGGAGACTTTTATTTGTGCTTTTGGCCACAATGGAAGGAGGATAAAAATGGGGGTTGTGGTAGGTGGAATAATGCCTCTCCCAAAGATGTCCATGTCCTAATTCCTAGAACCTGTGAATATGTTATGTTAGACGACAAAGGGGAATTAAGTTTGCAAATAGAATAAAGGTTGCTAATCGGCTGATCTTAAAGTGGAAAGATTATCCTGGTTGGCCCAATGTAATCACAAGGGTCCTTAAAAGTGGAAGAAGTGGGAGGGAGATGCAAGAGGGGGGATATGGCGATATATGTATACGTATAGCTGATTCACTTTGTTATACAGCAGAAACTAACACACCATTGTAAAGCAATTATACTCCAATAAAGATGTTAAAAAAGAAAAAGTGGAAGAGGGAGGCAGAAGGGGAGAGTCAGGGAGATGTGACCATGGAAGAGGTCTGAGTGATGTGATGTGAGAAGGACCTGACCTGTAGTTGCCGGAGGAAGGGGCCATAAACCTAGGAATGCGGGTGGCCTCTAGAAGTGAGAAAAGACAAGGGAATATATTTTTTTCCCTAGAACCTCTAGACTGAATGCAGGGCTGGTCACATCTTGATTTTAGCCGTGAGACCCATGTCAGACTTCTAGCCTGTAGAACTGTAAGAAGGAATTTGTGTTAAGTCACTAAGTTTGTGGTAATTTGTTACAGCCACAGATAGAAAAGTAACATGGAAGTGATGAAAGTAAGGGTGAAGGAGATGTTCCTGTTTTAGGTATGTTTCAGGCAGGCTGCTGCCCCCAAGAGAACTGAGGAAGATATACCAAGAGTTGAGGGCCCACAGGCAAAGGTGGCTATGAGGCTAGAAAAATTGGAGGAGAGACGCAGAAGGAGCTTGGGATAGGGGGCAACCCTTGGAGATTCAAGGACCCTAATCAGGAGTGACCTCCAATGACCAGGGGACAGCTAAATAGATATGGAAACCAGCAGATATAATGATTCTTATGTGCTACTAATTCACTTCTTTCTCTCACTTTGGTTAAGAATCAACATGCAAAGTAGAAACAGCCCTGACCTTAATATTCTCTTGCCAAAGAGTTACACAAGAAACAATATACTTTTACAAGCATAAAAACACGAACTGAGGAGTACCAGTTACACAGTGTGGAAGAGATGGCTAGCTGTCCCCCATATTTGTTTTTCTCTTCTTCCATCCTAATACAGTTTTTAAGCTGGTACAGGGTGACCCAGGCTTACTTGCTTAGGGGTACAGCCGTGTGACTCAGTTGTAGCCAATGGCATGTGAATTGATGTGACAAGTGGACACTTGTAAAAAGAAGAGTTGTACCTGTCACTTTTCCTCCTGTCCACTGGCTGAAACGAGGATGTGGTGGCGAGTTGTCTTGGACCCTTCAATGAGGGCAACACCTGGAAATGGTGAGGCAACAAGACAGAAGAAACCTGGACCCTGACAGCTTCTCAAAGAGAGCCCCCTATGTACTTAGGTTTTATATGAGAGAGAAGTAACATTGTCTCTTGTTGGATCCACTATTATTGTGGGTCCCAGTTTCCATGCCCTAAACAATACTGAATATTTCCCCAGATAAGTTGGGTTGAGGTTCTTTCAAGTCAAAATCACTGTGATTCTCTCTGGTTTGCCCAGAGGTAACTTAGACTTTCATAGGCTCTGACTTGACAAAAGAGTTTTGCCACTGTTAGTTTTCTATGGCTGTTGTAACAAATTACCACAAGTAGTGGCTTAAAGCAACACACATAAATTACCTTACAGTTATGTAGGTTAGACATCCGACTTGGGTCTTACTGGGTTAAGTCAAGATGTTGGCAGAGATGTATTCCTCTCTGGAGGCTATAGAGGAGACTCTGTGTCCTTGCCTTTCCAGCATTTACAGGCCATCCACTTTCTTTGGCTTGTGGAACCCTTCCTCTACTTTCAAAGCCAGCAATCTCAGGCTAAATCCCTCCAATGCTTCCATCTCTCTTCTGCCTCCCTCTTTGCTTTGAAGGATTCTTGCGATTACATTAAGCCAACTTATCAATCCAGGATCATGTCTCCACCTCAAGGTCAGCTGATTAGCAGCCTTAATTCCATTTGTAGCTTTAATTCCCCTTTGCCATGTGATCCACGATATTTAGTTTCTGATGATTAGGTCATGGACATCTTTGGCAGACCATTATTCTGCCCATCTCGGTCTTTTTTCTTTTTTCTTCTGTGCGTTCTCCAACCTCCAAAAATTCTGTTTTATGTATATATATGTATGTTCATATGTATATACATACATCTATTTGCTTCCTCTGTCCAATGAGAGGGTCTAGAAGCAATGATACTGTAGTAGCAATTGGGTATACCTTGCATGAGAGCTTTGGTTTCTATCTCCAAAAAAGAAATCTGGACTCCTTGAAGAAATAGGTGATCCAGGGTGGAGCAGAGAAAGTACAAGATGAGTCTGGATCATCTTATTATGCCAGAAAGTAACAAAGTGCTCAAAGAGCTGTGGAGACAGGTCAAGAGGACATAAGAACTACCTTGAAAGGCCTACCATTAGCTAATCTGAGACAATTTGAGCTTAAAATAAACAATGATAATAAAGGATTATAAACTATTAAATAAAATAAGGATCCATGTGTCCATGTGTCTAGGAAAAACTCTCTGTTTTCCTTCATTCTCACACTGAATATTTCTGACACCAGATGGGTGAGGGTTTTCCCACATTGACCAATTCTCTGACATCAGTTGGGTGCCCTAAAATTCAATTCAGTTCTGACCCTAATCAGAGTTAGTACAGACTCCGCAGGTTAAGGGCTCAGTTCCACAAGACTGCCCCCCACTTCAGATGCCAATTGATAGTCCCAGCTCGTCACCTGTACTGCTGACTAACCAACTACAAATCAGAGGTTCCCATGACCCCTTGTCGGGTTTGACAACTTGCTAGATTGGCTCAGAGAATTCAGGAAAACTGTTTACTTACTACTGCCAATTTGTTACAAAGGATATTTTAAAGGATGAAAAGAGCAGCCGGATGAAAAGATACATAGAGTGAGGTCCAGAAGGGTCCCAAGCACAGGAGCTTCTGTGCCTGTCGAGTTGAGGTATGCCACTCTCCTAGCACATGACCGTGTTCACCAACCCGGAAGCTCTCCTGACTCCATACTTTTGGAGTTTTTATGGAGGCTTCATCTCATAGGCATGATAGATCATTAACTCAATCATCTCCAGCCCCTCTCACCTTCCCAGAAGATGGAGGGTGGGGTTGGAAGTCCCAAGCTTCTAATCATGGCTTGGTTTTTCTGGTAACCTGGCCCTATCCTGAACCCAAAGCAATCTACAGATTTAATGCAATCCCTATCAAAATGCCCATGACATTTTTCACAAAACTAGAGCAAATAATCCTAAAATTCACATGGAATGACAAAATTCCCCCAAATGCCAAAGCAATCTTGAGAAAAAAGAACAATGTTGGAGGTATAACCCTCCCAGACTTCAGACTATACTACAAAGCTGCAGTAATCAAAACAGCATGGTGCTGGCACGACAACAGACACAGATCAATGGAACAGAATAGAGAGTCCAGATATAAACCCACACACCTATGGTCCATTAATCTATGACAAAGGAGGCAAGAATATACAGTGGAGAAAAGACATTCTCTTTGACAAGTCGTACTGGGAAAACTGGACAGCCACATGTAAAACAATGAGATTAGAATATTTCCTCACACTATATAAAAAAATTAACTCAAAATGGTTTAAAGACCTAAAAGCAAGAATGGAAACCATAAAACTCCTAGAATAGAACATAGGCAGAACATTCTTTGACATAAATCATAGCAATATTTTTTTGTATCAGCCTCCTAAGGCAAAAGAAATAAAAGCAAAAATAAACAAATGGGACCTAATTAAACTTACAAGCTTTTGCATAGCAAAGGAAATCATCAACAAAAGGAAAAGATAACCTATGGAATGGGACAAAATATTTGCAAATGTTGCCACTGACAAATGATCCAAAATATTCAAACAGCTCATATACAACTCAATATTAAAAAACCAAACAACCCAATCAGAAAATGAGCAGAAGACCTGAGTAGATATCTTTCCCAAAGAAGACATACAGATGTTTAACTGGCACATGAAAAAATGCTCAACATTGCTAATTATTAAAGAAACACAAATCAAAACAACAGTGAGCTATTATCTCACACCTGTCAGAATGGCTGTCACTAAAAAGTCTACAAGTAAGAAGTGTTGGTGAGAATGTGGAGAAAAGGGAACCCTTATACCTGTTGGTGGGAGTGTAAATTGGTGCAGCCATGATGGAAAATGACATGGAGGTTCCTCAAAAAACTAAAAATAGAACTACCATATGATCCAGCAATACCACTCCTGGGTATCTATCCAGAAAAACTGAAAACACTAATTCAAAAAGTACATGCAGGCTTCCCTGGTGGCGCAGTGGTTGAGAGTCCGCCTGCCGATGCAGGGGACACGGGTTCGTGCCCCGGTCCGGGAAGGTCCCACATGCCGCGAAGCGGCTGGGCCCGTGAGCCATGGCCGCTGAGCCTGTGCGTCTGGAGCCTGTGCTCCGCAACGGGAGAGGCCACAACAGTGAGAGGCCCACGTACCGAAAAAAAAAAAAAAAAAAAAGTACATGCATCCCAATGTTCATAGCAGCACTATTTATAATAGCAAAGACATGGAAGCAACCTAAGTGCCCATCAACAGATGAATGGATAAAGAAGATGAGGCATATATATACAATGGAATGGTACTCAGCCATAAAAAGAAGAGTAAAATAATGCCATTTGCAGCAACATGGATGGAACTAGAGAATATTATGCTTAGTAACATAAGTCAGATAAAGACAAATAGTGTATGATGTCACTTATATGTGGAATCTAAAAAATAATACAAATAAATGTATATGCAAAACAGAAACAGACTCACGGATAAAGAAAACAAACTTGTGGTTACCAAAGTGGAGAGGGAAAGCAGGGAGAGACAAATTAGGGGTATGGGATTAAGAGATACAAACTACTGTGTATAAAATAGATAAGCAACAGGAATATACTGTATAGCACAGGGAATTACAGCCATTATCTTGTAGTAACTTATAATGCAATATAATCTGCAAAAATACTGAATCACTATGCTGTACACCTGCAACTAATATTGTAAATCAACTATACTTCAATTTTTTAAAAAGGAATGCAGCAGAATAATATTCATAGCAGCATTATTCACAATAGCCAAAGGGAGGAAAGAGATGTCCATCAATGAATGAATAGATAAACAAAATGTGGTATATACATGCAATGGAATATTATTCAGCCTTTCAAAGGAATGAAATTCTGACACATGCCGCCACATAGATGAACCCTGAAGACGTTATGCTGAGTGAAATAAGCCAGCTACAAAGGACAAATACTGTATGATTCCACTTATGAGGTACCTAGAATAGTCAAATTCATAGAAACAGAAAGTAGAATGGTGGTTGCCAGGGGCTATGGGAGGGGATAATAGGGACTTAGTGTTTAATGGGTAGCGTTTCAATTTGGAAAAAGTTCTGGAGATGGATGGTCGTGATGACTGCAGAACACTGAATGTACTTAATGCTAATGCACTTAATGCCATGTACTTAACTATATACTTAAAAATGGTTAACGTGGTAAATTTTATGTTACGCATATTTTATCACAATAATTAAAAAACAAGTAAAAGGAATAAAAGAGTCTTTCCCACTGAAGCCCTCAGTGGCTGGTCAAGAGCTTAGCATCCAACAAGACCGGAGACACAAGAGGTGCTCAGGGAATCTGTGTTAGGTGCACGAGTCAGTGGTGTCACAATATGTCTATTCTCATTTGTATTTCAAAGGAACAATCATTTCCTGAATTAGCAAACATTTTGTACTATTTACAATGCTTCCTCTTTCGTAATTTTGGACATTTGAGGATGATGTGCAAAGCTTATCGGACAGAACATTCTGATTGTGATTGTGATTGCAGTAGTGGCATAAACCACGCCTCCCTGTACTCTTGCTTTGTGTAGTCCCTTTCACATTGACCCTGGGCTTCAGCATATGACTTGCTTTGGTCAGTAGGATATTGTCAAGCTCTACACAGGCAGAGGCTCGATAAATGGTTGCACACTGAGGCTTCCCTACTTGGAAAGCTCACTCTAAGAGCCAACTGCCCACCATGTAAGAAGTCTGAGATCACTATGCTGTCAGGAAGCTGAAGCGAGCCATGTGGAGCAGCCAAGGTACTCACTGTGTTAAATAAAATAATGGTCCCTGAGGAGGTCCAGGTCCTAATCTTTGGAACCCGGGAATATGTTAAACTACGTGCAATATTCCATGTTATGTTCCATGTTAATGTCATACAGCCTATCCACTGTTCTGGTAAGAACAAAATGTATACATGTGTAACAGGCTGTAAAATATGAATAGAGTAATATTACTGATTTTGAATATGAATTAAGTGCTCTTGTATGTGCATTAAAAACTGGTATTGCACAGTATAAAGATAAATGGTGAAATTCATATCAGTAATTTAAATTTTTTGGGGGGGTGGGTACGCGGGCCTCTCACTGTTGTGGCCTCTCCCGTTGCAGAGCACAGGCTCCGGACGCGCAGGCTCAGCGGCCATGGCTCACGGGCCCAGCCGCTCCGCGGCATGTGAGATCTTCCTGGACCGGGGCACGAACCCATGTACCCTGCATCGGCAGGCAGACTCTCAACCACTGTGCCACCAGGGAAGCCCAGCAATTTAAATTTTAATTTTTTGTGACAGATCTTTTGATGGCAAGTAGCGGAAAATTACAGGAACTATCTTAGGTTTAAAAAAATGCATGAGGAGGATTTATTATAACAATACAGAGGCATCTCAGAAACCAAGAAACGAAGGTAGGGTACAGGAGGCCCTTGAACCAGGACCTGAAAGGCCATCAGAAGCACAGCAGTGCTCCTCCATCTCCCCAGGGCCACATGCTCTCTTAAACCTGCTTCATTTTATCTGCTTTGTCTCTGTCTCTCTTTCTCTATCTCTCTCCCTCTCCAGGATGACTTTCTCTGCTTTTTCAGACATTCTGGGTCAAATAGGATAGTCCTAGCCCAACCTTTTCTTTGTTTGCAGTCTTAGCTCCCAGTACAATGACCAGTACCTCTGAGTCTCAATTCTAAATTACTTGGAGAGAGAAAGTGGTCCAGGTGGGTCAATTATGCAGCCCTGGTCCAATCAGCAATGGCTAGGAGGGCAGGGTCAGCTAGAATAAACATGGCCAATAGGGCCAGTGTGTGTATGTGGGGGGGGGCAGGGAGGGGGCACCTACATGTGTGGCTGTGTGCACATGCATGAGCATGATGGCATTTTGAGGCAGGCAGATACGCTAGAGATGTTCCTATAACCCAGCTCGTCTAGGCAATAGGAATCTATTTGTTCCTGGTGCTGTAACTTTGAAGAAAGTCAGAAGAGCAGGGCAGGTGGTCCCAGATGCCAAAGCCAAGAATTCTGGGAGTATAGAGACAGATACTTGTCCAGAGAAAGCCTGAGTCAGAGCATGGGCTCCTGGGATGCTGCTTCCTGGAACTCTCATACGCCACCCACTCACTCTCAGCTCGGGGAAGTCCAGACCAGTGGGACATCTGGGGCATGGGCATTCAGGAAGCTGAATGTGCGGTGTGGGTGGTGAAGAAACAGACAGCCTGTCTGTGTTTAATCTGTCTCTAGACAACACGCTCTTCTGTGTTTCTCCACCTTTCCTAATGCGTGTCTCCATTTGAGGAATCAAAACTCCCACACCTTTTTAATGGTGATTACATCTTCAAAGTGAATTAATTATTGTGATTAAAATCAAATCTGTAATTATTATATGGATCATTCATTTCTAAATAAACATCCCTCCAGGAGATTTTGAAGCACCTCTTTGGGAGAATGGAACGCTCTGTCCCCTGCCCCACACCAACTGTATCCCACCACTGGTTGAGAATAACTGATTTCAATCATAAAACAGTCAATTCCATTCCACAGACATTCTTATTCGTGGTAATTATTATTAAATCAACACTTTTGGGATCTAAGAAATGGTCTTAGAGTGAAGATTCATGGGGATACATTTACTTGCAATGAAGAGATAGCCTTGAGCCATTTCATTTTATTAAATTGCCCTTGTATTGGACATTTTTATATCTGCTGTTAAAAAGTCAGCTATTTGAGATATGCCCACACACTGTGTCATGTTTTCTGATGTATATATAAAATGCAGTTTGTGCAAATGAATAAAATCTCAAATTATATGGCTAGCTGATCTATATGTGGTGGAATAATAAGTATTCCTAGTATGGTACTCCCGCCTACAAACCAAGTGGGTAGTCAAGAGCATCATCGTCTTTATTATTCTAACATCTCATCATTTATTTAGAATTGGGTTTATTAAGGCCACCTATTGTTGCCTTGAGTATTATCAAAAGACTTCAGAAATCATGTTATTTCAGCTTGAAGGCTAAGTGGTCTTCAGCAAATACTGACAAAAAGTTGTCGGGTAAAAATCTCTTTCCTAGAACAATTAAAACAAGAATGCGTTGGGGTGTTCTCTTCTTGCAAAGGTCTAGAGTATTATTTCCCAAAACGGGTTCTGTGTGGTGTTATCAGATATGATGCAGAGAGCAGGGGACGAGGGTCCTTGTGCAAGCAAACACTAAGAGCTTTACCACAGGACAATTGAGAGGCTTTAATACACTAATGAAGAGAAGGATAGCCAAGAAGAGGACACACATGCACTGCTTCAAAACAAATTGATCACAGAAGTCCTTTTTGAGGACCATGCTGGGAAACTCTAATTCCATGAGATATAAGTTTGAAGAAGCTCATCTATTGTATGGTGGCTTTTTCAATAATTGAGGTGAAATTCACATAACATAAACCATTTTCAACTGAACAATTCAGTGGCATTTAGTGCATTCACATTGTTGTGCCACCACCACTTTCATCTAGTTCCAAAACATTTTCAACATTCCCCAAAGAAAACCCTGTACCCATTAAGCAACCTTTCCCTATTCCCGCCTCCCCCAAGCCTCTGGCAACAACCAATCTGTTATTTCTACACGTTTAATATGGTGGCTTTATTTTTTAATAGACTTTATTTTTTAAAGAGGTTTTAGGTTCACAGCAAAATTGAGCAGAAGGAACAGAGAGCGTTCCCATACACCCCCTGTCCCCACACACGCACAACTATCAACATCCTCCACCAAGTGGTACCTTTGTCACAACCACAGTCGGCTTTTTAATGGGATTTTTTTTTATTTATTTTTTTGTTTGTTTTTTTAAAAATTGTGTTGAAGTATAGTTGAATTACAATGTGGTGTTAATTTCTGCTGTACAGCAAAGTGACTTAGTTATACATATATTTATTCTTTTTCATATTCTTTTCCTTTATGGTTTATCACAGGATATTGAATATAGTTCCCTGTGCTACACAGTAGGACCTTGTTGTTTATCCATCCTATATATAATAGTTTGCATCTGCTAACCCCAAATTCCCAATCCATCCCTCCCCCCTCCCCTCGGCAACCACAAGTCTGTTCTCTATGTCTGTTAGTTTGTTTCTGATTTGTAGGTAGGTTCATATGTGTTGTATTTTAGGTTCCATATCTAAGTGATGTCATATGGTATTTGTCTTTCTCTTCCTGGCTTACTTCGCTTAGTATAATAATCTCTAGGTCCATCCATGTTGCTGCAATTAATCAGATATTTTAAGTGGTTCTTTGAAGCCTTGTTTTCACAGCTCAGATATTTTTATCAGCATATATGCATGACAAATTTCTACAGAATTGTTCTATAGTTCCACTTTTAATGCTATTGTCCTCTATTCCCCTAATGATGACTACATGAGTTTTTCTTCCCTACTCATCTGCATCAAAACATTCTAGTTCATGACTGTGAAGATGAACTGAAAAGATATTTCCTTACAGGTGCTCAGATAAACCTTTGTTGTTGGGTCGCTTCATCTCTCCAAGGTTGGCATTATGGCTTCCATAAAAGTAGAAGACTAAGCATATGCTATACCTCCTCACCTCCCTGAAACAAGAAGTCTGCTTTTTGAGTAGAATAATGAATGTGTTGTAAGAAAAGGGAGAACATCTAATTTTAAAATGTAGTCCTCTTTATCTTTGTGTGAAATGCAAAACTTCAGGCCATTGTTGTTTTCATCTTAAAATAGCCACTAACTGAAAATTTCAGATTATTTAATTGATCATTCAGCCATTCAAAGGTTATTTGGCAGCCATCACCAAGTCTTCTAGATGCTTTCTAGGAAAACAAACAAAATAAAATTTTAAAGAAGATACCTGTCTTAGTTTGAGAGGTGTTGCGTAGTAGTTAGTAAAATTCTTTAGGCTTGATTAAGCCCAAGTACCCAAAACATGCAACTTGTATTGATTTACTGTAGTTTTCCAAACCTCTTTTCTAAAACTGCTCTCTCTAGCTTTCACCCTTCTTGGTAAAAAAAAAAAAAACTGTAGTTAGTTTTGCATAAATTTAGTCAATCGAGGGTTTTCTTGATCATTTCAAAGCTTTCCCTCTCTGTCCTTGTCTTTGGGGTAATAGCTAAGTTCCAACAGGCTCTGTAGGAGGCCAGGTTGGGGGAAAGAACTTCAGCTGAGGAACCAGTGTGGGCCTGCTCTTACTGGTCTCTGCACATCATTGGCATTTGCACTCACTGGCACCTGCCCAGATATTTCCATCTGGCCTCTGGTCAATGATCTCTGCTGGTCACTTGTTTTCATCTTTATCCAAACTGGGAATACTGAAGTTCCACCATTATTCTCTCAGCTACCCCTACCCTTGGGAAGACCTAGCATGGCTTCTTGTGCCATGCTGGAGTGCAGGGGGGCCCCTAAGTCTCCCTTAGGTCCTTCTGCCTGGACTTCTCAACCTTCAAGAGCCACTGTCACTTGTCTATCCTCACTCCACAGAGGAGGACTTGGGGAGCCTCCTTGCAAGAGTTTACTCCAACTGGAAAGGGAGTGCAGGTTCCCATACTCATCTCTCACTCCCTGCAAAAGCCCCTCCCCTGATCTGAATCTCTTTGCTTTGCCCAGTCCAGGTCATTGTGATCTCTTCTCCAGGCTGGTTCAACCATCCGCTTCTTTTGTTTAGCATAGACTTCATGCCCTGAGACGCCTTGGCTTTTAAAACAGAAAAAGACCATACTCTTGGAAGTCAAATCATTTGCTCTCAAACTATTGTCTCTGCCACAAGTTTCAAAAGCTGATTTTTAAATTAAAAACCAAAACTGAGTACATTTTGCCCCTTTACTCTGCTCTAACAATTCATTCTTTCCTGAGTTGATGATGCCTGCCACTGGAAGGACAAGGGGAAGGACCCTCAGATCGTATTTCAAATTGTTAACTTGTTTCTCTGTCTGTGTCTCAGTAGAGTGTGTTTCTCTCTCTAAGAAGAGTGTAAAGATTAACTAAAATATAAGGCTATATTACAAAAGATGTCACAGAGCTGTATTTGGTTATTGACCAAAATGGTATAAATACTGTGCAGTCAGTGGCAGGTCAAATCAATATGGGATGGTCTCAGGGGTTTTCAAAGAGGAGAGGAGGATTGATTGGTTTGTGATATGTAAATCAGTGGAAAGGAACATCTAGTGGATTCCATGTTGAACCACAGAAATGGAAATATACAAAGTGTGGTGTTACAGAAGCTGGGGGAGAAGAAGATTTCAGGGAGGAAATGGTCAACTGTATTAAAAGCTATAGGGGAGTAAAAGAAAATACTTATTGAGAAAAAGCAATGGTGTTAGTCGGAAAGTTCCCATGCATTGGTGTTGGAAGGGCATCCGGTAACATTCCCTGATATTTCAAAGTTATTGAATTCTCAACAGAGCTGGATATATGGAGATTGTAGTAATGGACAAAGAAGGGTAAGACATGTTGGAGTCATGTTGGAAAATGGTCCCTGACCCAGAAAACTGCCAGAGCACACTTCCACTGGTCCCTGGGGCTCTGTACACATAATCACATACCCCGGCAGGGAAGGGATCCATTTGACTTTTAATAAGCATGCAAATGAAAAGAAAGGAGTAATAATATTAGTGTCTGAATACAAACTGGCAGGGTAGTATGTGTAAAATCAACCTTACTTTAATCTATGCTTATAACTGGGAGTTCTATCAGCTGTGCTCAATCATTATTTATTTATTAGTATTCTAGATGGGTTCTCAAAGCCATATGTCTACAGCAGAAATGCACAAAAGGATTAGCAGAGAATCAAGCTGCAGTATTAAATTTTAAATTGCATGGTATATTCATAATATTCTTGGATCTCTTTTTTTCTTTTTAAAGAATTCCTTTCTGTTCAATTTATTTGAAAAGAAAAATGACTTTCACTAGATTATTTTAAAATGAGCTTTGGTTTAACTAGAATGAATATCTTGAAGCCATTTTAGTCTTGTCTTTGTACTGTATATAAAGTGAATACAGAAATCTGCTCAAAATCACGAGTTTGAAAAATCTATAGCTTTAAAGGGCCAATCTATTTTAATTTACTTACTGAATGATCAGCTGGATATGTGATGGAACCGTAAATAACATCCATTTTGAAGTAACTACATGGTGGACATTTTCTGCTAGCCAAATAAGCATTTTGGGGACTTAGTGATAAGAATAAAATCTTGCTCTGAGTCAGGACACTATTAGAGCTGAGTTACGTGCCTGCCTGCCCAAGAGCTGAATAACAGCTCCATGGGGTGATTGGGAGTTAGACTTCATGGCAAAATGAGGCGGTGTGTCCTCAGTGACAGAAAGAGGAGTGTGTAATTGAATGAGTGAACTCAAACGATTGATGGATGACTGTGGAGACATGAAGAGAATGAAATTTACTTAGAGAAGTTCTCAGGTACAAACTTCCATCTACACATGACCATGGGGGTCATAGTCTTTCTGCTTACTTTCCCTGTGCTAAGCGCTGACTTGGTGGCTGCACTCCTTCATACATTTCACCAAGATCAGGCAGTGACCTAGGAGTTTGAGAGGCATCAGGAATTTTCAGGAAGGGGAAAAGAATTTTAAAAGTACAGAGAATGAGTATCATGAAGCACATCTTTACCAAAATAAAGTATGAATTCTGAAAGTTTTTTCTATTCTCATCACCAGGCTTTCTGGATTCATGTATCTGTGATTGAAGAATTTTTTTATTGAAGTATAGTTGATTCACAATGTTCCAGGTGTACAGCAAAGTAATTCAGATTTTATATATATATATATATATGTATATATTCTTTTAGATTCTTTTCCACTATAGGTTATTACAAGATATTGAATATAGTTCCCTGTGCTATACAGTAGGTCTTTTTTGGTTATCTATGTTATATATAGTAGTGTGTATCTGTTAATCCCAAATTCCCAATTTATCCCTCCCCCCTTCCCCTTTGGTAACCGTAAGTTTGTTTTCTATGTCTGTGAGTCTATTTCTCTTTTGTAACTAAGTTCATTTGTATCATATTTTAGATTCCACATATAAGTGCTATCATATGGCATTTGTCTTTCTCTGTCCGACTTACTTCACTTAGTATGATAATCTCTAGCTCCATCCATGTTGCTGCAAATGGCATTATTTCATTCTTTTTTATGGCTGAGTAATATTCCAGTGTGTGTGTGTGTGTACCACATCTTCTTTATCCATTCATCTGTCAATGGACATGTAGGTTGCTTCCATGTCTTGGCTATTGTAAATAGTGCCGCTATGAATATTGGGGTGCATGTATCTTTTTGAATTAGAGTTTCATCTTTTCTGGATATATGCTCAGGAGTGGGATTTCTGGATCACGTGGTAACTCTACTTTTAGTTTTTTAAGGAACCTTCATACTATTCTCCATAGTGGCTGTACCAATTTACATTCCCACCAACAGTATAGGAGGGTTCCCTTGAAAATATTTTTTATAATGGAGGACTCGATTAAGAAATCAGGTCAGTTATAAGTGACAGAGCCCATATTGGGACTGAGGACTCATTACACTTCACCACACCTGTTCGAACACAAGTGACAGAAGAACCTCAGTGGGTTCTGATGTCTGTTGCCAGTGCCTCCTTATAGGACCCATTCACCCTCACTTGATTCTTGAATTCTCAAACCAGCTCAATCCCTCTCTGCCCTGGACCTGCATGTGTGTTGTCCCTCTACCTGGGATGCTTTCCCCTCTTCGCAGGCCACTTCCTTCTCATCCTTCAGGTTATAGCTTAAACTGGGCTTCCCCACAGCAGTCTTTCCTGAGGACTCAATCTGGACAGTCCACAATTTGTAACTATTTTTTGTTTGTGCTTATTTGCTCCTTATCCTCTTGATGGCAGGTGGTTTCTTTGCTAGGAGTGCTGCAGCGAAGTACCACAGACTGGATAACATCAGCAACAAAAACTTATTGTCTCACAGTTCTGGAGGCTGGAAGTCCTATATCTAGATATAGGCAAGGCTGGTTTCTTCTCAGGATTATGAGGGAAGGATCTGTTCCAGGACTCTCTCCTTGGCTTGTAGATGACCTTCTTCTCCCTGTGGCTTCACATTGTTTTCCTTCTATGGATGTCTGTGTCCAAATTTCCCCCTTTTCTATGAACACCAGTCATATTGGATCAGGGCCCACACTAATGACCTCATTTTAATTTGATTATTTCTGTAAAGACCCTATCTCCAAATACAGTCACATTCTGAGGTACTGGGGAATTAGGACTCCAACATATGAATTTGGGGGAGGGGATGAGGAAACACAATTCAGCCCATAAGGCAGGAATTGTGTAATTTTCTCATTATTCACTGTATAGCTGCTCAGCACCTAGAACAGTATCTGGCACATAATAGACCTTAGCTAATGTTAGTTGATTGAACGAATGACCTACTCTTCCCAGTTGTTTAAGGGATGAGTTACCTTGCAGGTCTAGCACTGAACTTTCTCTTCTGGGCCCTGTGGTTCTTGTATGCTGGGGAATTATCTTATTGCTTCAGGGTCCTCAGTGGGTATAGTCATTACTTTATACAGACCCTGCATCTTTCCTGGAAACACGTCATCTGACTTATTGGAATACACAAACTACAAGATGACAATGTTTTAAGTGGAACAATTGCATGTCACATAGATTCATACCCTTGTTTACAGAGGTGGACATAGGTTGTCTCCAAGCTTCCTAGTTTACATGGTTCATAGGGTCCATCAGATAAAAACAGGTCAACTGCTCAGGACAAGAGCAATTCTCACTGGTTGTTGGTGTTAAGAATGGACAAGAATTTCTACTGGGTGATACCCTGAAGGTGGCATTGTGTATCATGACAAACTTTAATGTATTTATAATTTCTTTTTTCTTCTGTTTGGGTTTTTTTTCTTTAATTTTTATTTTATATTGGAGTATGGTTGATTTACAATGTAGTGTTAGTTTCAGGTGTACAGCTAAGTAATTCAGTCATACAAATACATATATCCATTCTTTTTCAGATTCTTTTCCCATATAGATTATTACAGAATACTGAGTAGAGTTTTCTGTGCTATACAATAGGCCCTTGTTGATTAACCATTTTATATATAGTAATGTGTATATGCTAATCTCAAACTCCTAATTTATCCCTCCTCCCCTCCACATTTCCCTTTTGGTAACCTTAAGTTTGATTTCGAAGTCTATGAGCCTGTTTCTGTTTTGTAAATAGGTTCATTTGTATCTTTTTTTTTTAGATTCCACATATAAGTAATATCATATGATATTTGTCTTTCTCTGTCTGACTTACTTCACTTAGTATGATAATCTCTAGGTCCATTTATGTTGCTGCAAATGGTATTTATAATTTCTGATTATATTAGAGTACATTTTCATTGAAGAAAATATGAAACTTGCAGGTAAGCACAAAAAAAGCATTATAAATAACCCAAAGTCCCAGCATCTAGGAAAAAACCATTGTTAACATTCTGGCGTGTGTTTTCCTGTTTTATGTTATGCATGAATAAAATTTTTAACAAACGTTTCAAACTGCATATTACTTTTCAATCTGTTTTTAATTAAACTATATTTCATACACATTTTCCCAAGCCATTAAATATTCTTTAAAAATATTTTTAATAGCTTCTTTGTATTTCACTAAATAAAGGCATTTATTTATTGAGCCAATCTTCTATTGTTGGATAATTAATTGGTTTCCAAGATTGGCTACCATAAGAAATGATGCTGTGGACATACTTATAGGTAAGTCATTGCAAAAATTTATAATTATTTCCTTAGGACAAATTCCCAGAAGACCAGTGGTCAACATTTAAAAGTTTTTAAACATAACTGATCACTTTTCTGTATGAACTTCATAAAATTTATACTCTGGCCAGCTGTGTTCAAGGGTACCAGTTGCTTACGCACGTAACAAAACTTTGTGTACTATAATTTTATTTAATTCTTGTCAGCTTGATACACAAAAGGTGATATATACCCCGTTGTTTTAATTTGTACTTTATTATTAAAGAAGCTAAAATTTTCTTAAAAATAAAATGATTGGCTCTGCAATTTTGTGAATTACACTTTCATGGCCTTTGCCAATTTTAATTTTTTTTGATTTGTGAAAGCTCTTTATTGTATATATTTATTTTTAAACTTCATGTGTAGTAGTGATGTGTTCCCAGTTTTGTTTATGCTATTCCAATAGAAAAGTACAATATGCTTAAACTTTTAATATGTACTGTTTTTCCTTTATGCATAGGAGTGTAACATTTTTATATAGTCAAATAGACCATTTTTTAAAATGATGTTGCTTTCAGTGTCATGATTAGAAAAGCTTACTGCACTCCAAGGTTAGATAAATGTGTACCTATATTTTCTTCTGGAACGTTCATGTTTTTTTCTTAAAAATTTACATTTTTAGCCCAGCTGAAATCTATTCTGGAATATAATAAAGTTAACTTAATTTTTCCACAAGTATTTAGTCAAATTATATAACAAATATGATTTAAATGACACTACTATCCTATGCTAAATTCTTAAACATTCCTGCATTTGTTCTGGACTTTCTATTTTTCTTACCTTGAATTGTTCGTCTAGTCCTGTGCCCGTACCACATTGCTCAAATTGTTGTGGCTTTATAATATATTTCAACATTTGGTTTCAGATTCCTTCTTATTTTTCTTTTAAAAATTTTCTTGGTTATTCTTTCATGTTTATTCTTCTGGATAAACTTTGAAAGCATTTTGTCAAGTTGCAAGAATGTTCAGTTGGTATTGGATTAGATTAGAAATGTATCACATTTATAAAGCAAACTGGGAAGAATTAACACTTTAATAATAATGGATTTTCCTATCCAGAAATACAGTGTCTTTCTCCATTTTAAACTCTTGTTAAAGTATTTTTTGATTTTCTTTACACAGTATAGCACATTTTGAAACTATGGTATATTTTTTGCTTCTTTTGTAGATGAAATATTTATTTTTTAATATGTAAAAGTCATTGATACTTGTATACTTATGTTCTTATCCACCACTTCCTAGTAGTTTTAACATTTTCATGAATGATTTTCTTGAGGTTTCAAGGTAGGTTAAAAAAAATGAAAATAGCATTAGTTTTGTTCCCTTTCTAATATTTATACCTCCTATTCCTCTTCTTGTTTTATTATATTGTTTGGAACTCACAAGAAATAAAAAAGAATAGTGATTATTTTAAGCATCTTTATCTTATTCCTGACCTCAGTTGAACAGCCTGTCAGAATTATATAAAGTGTTGGTTTGCAAAATATGCCATTTATCATTTTAAGAAAGTTTTCTTCTAATCCCAGTTTACTACACATGTTTATATAATTAATGGATATTTAATTTTATTATCTATTAATTAATTGGGGACATCTATTGAAATTCTGGGTTTTCTCTTCTTGATGTGATAAATTATGTTAGTAGATTTTAAAATATTAAATAATCCTTGCATTCCTGGTATAAACTCTTTTTCATTGTGGTGTACTATTCTTTTATTTTCATGCTGGATTCAGTTTGCCAATGCTATGTTTAAAGATTTTTGTTTCTACATATTCACTAGATTATTTAATAAGCTTTCTCTGAGTGTTTAATCTTTATCAGGTTTTAATACTGGGTTTTGCTAGCTTCATAAAATGAATTGGAAGCTTTCCATCATTTTCCCTACTTCGGAATTATTTAAATAGCGTTGTAATATTATAAAAATGAAAATAACACGAGAATTCATTTCGACAAGGTTTGTGATTTCTTCCAGTTTCTGGTCTATTCCAATGTCTTACGTCTTGAACCAGTTCACAGGGCTCTTTCTCAGAAAAGTGCTTCTGGAACGTTAATGTGCATACAGATCTCCTAGGGATCTCATTGGTACGTAGATTCTGATTCATTAAAACTGTACCAGGTAGTTCAAGTAGCCCACTCTCTAGAGAGTCACTTTAATTCACAGAAAGATAGAAGAATATCTAAGGAGAAGGATTACGTCTTAGGTCTTGTTCTCTAGCAGCAGACGCTAATTTGAGGACTCATGCACGTGTGATTTATTTTAAAAGTGCTCCCAGGAGAAACTGGCATGGGAGTGAGGGGAACAGGGTAGAGGAGAGGAAGCAGCTGAGCAAGGGTGTGTGTTCAGGAGATGTCCCAGCCTCAGCTTGATCCCGCAGGGAGCTCTGGAGGGGGAATTACAAGTTTGTCCGGACTCCGGGCAAAGGAACTGTGCTTTGTTCTCCTGCACCGGCTAAGGGCTGTGGGGTCCAAGGGTAAGGTGGGAGTGATGTAAACTTCCTGGTAATTCCTGCTCTAATGCCTGTGGGCAAAGTGGTTCGGGTGGCCTGAGGTCAGTCCTCACAGAAAGAGTTGCAAAAGTTGTGGGAGGGGTTACACACTGTTAAGAGGTATCCAAGGGGATGTGGGCAGAGCAATGACAGTACTGGCTTGTTACAGGGTGGATTCTGTATCCCTCAAGTAATCCTGCTAGACACTGTTTATTTCAGACAAATATTCAGTTTAAAATAGGGCAACAGAGAGTTTAAGACTGTGCTCTCTGATTAGTTGTGACGCTTAGTCCTCCCATGCTGGAATACTTTGGCAGAGATCAGTTGATCAATCGCCTGGGAGTAGGGCTGATATCCTTCTGTGAAGAACAAGGAACCATCTAACAAGAATGTGTGCCTGCATGGAAAGCCATAGTAACCTTGCTTTAAGGTGAGACATGGGAAAACCATGGGCAAGGCCAAGATTCTCCTAGAAAATTGTTTTTCATTTACTATGGTGCATAGACACATGGAAAATAAGAACCTGAAGCTCTACTTCATACAATTTAACAAAAATATCTTTAGCCTGGAATTTTTCAAGGCTTTGGACATTAAAAATATCTCAGTAAAGGACCCAAATTATTTCCAACAATACAAGATAACTAAATAAAATAATGGTTATGGAGATTTAATCTATATACTAGTTTGTAATTTGAGGAAAGTCTCCCAAAAATCATGTCTTTAATTTTAGAAAAGATTATCTGCTGCATCTCTTCTTTACACGGTTATTAGCTAGAGTTTCAGCAATCTGTTCAAACCATAATATCTGTATATGAGAATATATTTGTTATTCTCATCTCTATAGTAGGAGGGCATACAGCTCGTCCAAAAGTGGTCCATCCGAGCCTTAACAAACAACCATTTGCACTGTGGCAGATTATATTTTCCAAAGGTGGCTGCTATTTATGTGTATATATACATTATACATCTATATCTTTATCTGTATCTATATTCATATCTATTATATCTATATCTATATCCCATTCGTTGTGCCCTTCTACAGTATGCTATTGACACTTCTCCATCAAGAGGTGACATCTGTGTTCCCTCCCTCAAGCTTTACCTGTGTTCTCACGGGTAAAGCTTTGTAACTGCCTTGTTCAACAGAATATGGCAGAAGTGATGCTGTGTGGCTTCAGGTCACAATAGGCAATATAGCTCTTCTTGCTGCATTTACGCTTAAACCCAGCCATCATGTTGTGGGGATGTCCAGGCTATGTGAGAGGCCACATGTGGGTGTTCCAGCTGACAGTCCCAACTAGGCCCCCAACCCATGGCCACCGTCGTCAGCCTCAGACATGCAAGTGAATAAACCTTTAGAGGACTCCAGCCCTCAGTCCTTGAGCTGCCCAGCTGAGGCCCTAGACATCATGCATGATGCGGAGACAAGCTTTTTCTGTGATGTTCTGTCGGAATTCCTGACCCACCAAGTCTACAAGAGATGACAAATGATTGTTGTCGTTTTAAACCACTAAATTTTGGTTAATTTTGTTAACTGAGACATGCACCGGTAATCCATCATGTCACATATTAACCTTCCAAATAGACATGGGTCTATATATGAACACTTTTATATTTCACTGATCTGTTTAGTCATATTTTTAAGGAAAGTTTCTTTTTGTATCAGTGTATACGTATATAATGCTATGGCAAAACAAAACCCCCCAAATCTCTATGGTTTAATATATCAAAGACTTATTTCGCATTCACACGAATTCCACTGTGGGTCAGGCAACTCTCTAGGCCAGTTGTCTTCCATTTGGAGATTCAGTGGCACAGGCTGCTTCCCTGTTGTGATGCCACAATCTCAATATATGGCCTCCAGGTCACTGAAGCATGGGAAGACAGAAGTGAAGAGTGTGTATCAGGATGTTAAATGGTTTGACCAAGAAGTGACACCTTTTCTGTCCATTGGCCAGAACTAGTCACACAGTCCCATCCACAGCAAGGGGGCTGAGAAATGTGGGAGATTACATGAATATGGGGTGAGTAATAGATGTTTTGCCACACCCTTTATTATTCATTGTTTATTTTTCCAGAAATTTCTTGGCTATTCTCACGCATATATAGTTCCTGACAAATTTTGAAATCCGATATATTAGGTTGTAATTGTTTTTATAAAAAATGAGCTCTTTCTATTTTGGGGGGAAGGAATAAGCTAAAACAAAGAGGGACAAGAAAGGTTCCTTATTTTTACTGTTGGACATTTGTTGCTCCCTTCCTACCAACCGAGACTCTTTTGGTTCCTGATTAAACATTACTAATCATGGTTTAATGTCTAGTTCATTTAGCATAGGCCATAACCAATTCCTGGTTCTAGATCCAAAAGTTGAGGAAAGGTCAATGCCATTTTCAAATTTCCTTGATGATTTGCTGAGTAACTGAAACACTGGTCTTAGAAACCTAGACTTGAAACAGAAAATACACATATCATGTGAGGGGAATGCCCAATAATTTAATAGTTCTATAGCTTTGGGGGAGAAGAGAGTAAAATACAGCCCTATTAAAGATAGGATAAAATGTTGCATTCAAAAGAAAAACAAACCTTGCTCAAAAAGCTTTGGAATCATTATATAATTTTAATTGAAGTCTCTGAAAGAGTAAGCAAAGTATGGAATTTTGTCAATTTTATATTTAAATGACAGGTAATTCTCCTTAGCTGAGTGAGGGGGAAACCATGCTTTTAAAATTTTATGTTCATCATGTTTTGTATGTGTAGAAATATTCCCCCTTTACCTTGGAAAATGACACTTCAGATCTATCTCAGACCTGCCTTATGCGGTAAATCACAGGTATTATTTTGAGATTACATTGTGCTTGAATGTTCCTTCTTTTTTTTTTTTTTTTTTTTTTTGCTGGAGGCAACCAAGAGTCTGCCTGGAGAAGCAGACATTAGGCCTGCTCCAGGCTTCTAAATATTGACATAACCCAGGCAGGGTTCAGTTTGCCAGTTTGCATTCCTTTTTTCTCTTACATTTGCTCCTAAATTGATCCAGTCCCATGGCTTTGTAACAGAGAACAAACCTGACTCCATATTGGATCTATTCCTTCAGCTCTAGCCCTTGTGCTATGTTACCTGTGCTGGCTTTATACCATTGTAAAAGAATGTTGCCTAGAGCCTGAAATGTACAGGATAGCCCATTCTCGGGGCTCTGACCTTTAAAGGTATAACAATTTTTCATTCATACAGAGATAAAAAGTTGCAGAACAGAAAATAACAATTGTCTTGTTGGAAGTTTATAGGAACATTGTGGTCAGACCTACATGGACAGCTGCCAGAACAAAGGATTCCTGTACCAAGAAGTTTGCAGCAACCAACCACACCCCCTCCCCTTTTAGTACAAAAGAAGCCTGAATGCTGACTTTGGGACACTAGTCCACCATCTCCGCTTGCTGGCTTTCCAAATAAAGTCACTATTCCTTGCCCCGACAACTCATCTTTTGACTTATTGGCCTGTTGTGCGGTGAGTAATATGAGCTTGGACTCAGTAACAGCTTTAAAAGGCACCTACATCCTGGCGACTCCAAAATGTATATCCTCCAGCCAGATCTCTTCCCCGAACTCCAAGTGTTGTCCGCCTCTCTGCTTGGCTGTCTATTAGGCATTTCCAAATCAGAACTCTTGATTTCACTTCCACCCTACTACCCGTTCCTTCAACCTTCCTTATTTCTGTCAGTGTTCCGTTGTTCAGGATAAAAACCTATACATCCTTCTTGATTGCTCTTTTTCTCTTTGAATCATAAAGTCAATCCACCAGCAAGTTCTTTGGGAAATCTAAACTCAGAGTATTTCTAGAATCCAATCACATTTCACCACTCCACTACTACCAACTCAATCCAAGTTTTTATGAAGAGGTAAGTGTTAATTTGCTCATGAATTATCCCCTGTAGAGAAGGAATTGGCCTCCTGAAAATCTCCATAGAAATTGGCTAAGACTAGTGCTGAAGGCAATCAATCCTGGTCAACAACAAGCCTTGGACCACAGCCCTCCCTGCATGTCCTGAAAGAGGTTGGTACTTTTCCAATCATGAGCGATGATGAGGCAAATCCCGCTGTTAGCTGTCTTTATCATACAGCTGCAACAAGTACCTTGGATCCTTCTCTTACTTCAACAACGTCAGAAGAGGAGCTGGCAGGATAGGGATGGAAAAAAGTTCTGCTGTATCCAATTGCCACTGTATCCTGCTCCCTGCTCACCCCAAAGGAGGGACTGGCAGGATAGGGATGGAGCACGGTCCTACTGTGTTATATTGCTGTTACATCCTGGCCCCTCATTATATCAGGGAAGAACCTGTTTCTTCCTTAACCATTCAACTTAAAAGCCCCACATCCCCAAAGTCACACCCTTCTCCCACATCTGGCATCTGTGGTGAAGCTACCCCAGAGTGTGAGGGGCAGCAGGGAATTCACATAACTGCCCTGGTCCTGTCTTCTTGAGTTTTTCCTGATGAATGATGTTCCTACAGGTCTGATCTACATGCCAGCAGATCATTTGTACTTGTTGCACAATAGGTGCTCTATAATGTCCAAATCAGAGCTCCTGATTCTGCACCCCCATCCACTGTATTCCTCCTCTAATCTTCCCTATTTCAATTAAGTGAGAACCTCAATCAATCATCAGTTCATACCAAAAACCTAAGTGTCATCGTCGGTTCCTCTTTCATATCCGTACCATAAATCCAATCCATTATCAAGTTCTGCAAGAGCTCTATGTTCAGAATATAGTCAGAATTCAACCATGTTTCACTGCCTTGTCCTCCTAGTCAGACTGCCTATTTCCACAAAAGAGCCAAGGTCATCTTTTATACACTTGAATCAGGTCATGTCACCATCTAGTTCTAACCTCCCCAGTGGCCTCCCATTCCATTTAGAATACACTCTACATGTCCTATCATGGCTACGGGGCTCTACATGATTTGGCCTTTATCTCATTTTCTTCTACTCTTGCTCTTGTTCACTCTGCTCCAGCCCCAGTGGCCTCCTTTCTTCATCATGAACATGCTAAGCTTGCTCCCATCCCAAGGCTGTCCCTCTGCCTGGAATGATCTTCTCCTAGCCCTTGCATGACTTACTTCACCCATATCACTGAGTTCAAATACCACTTCCTCCTGGGTGCATTTCCTGACCACCCAATCTAAAGTAGCATTCTCCTTCATGCTAGATCCCCTTATCCTGTCTGATTTTTGTCCTTGCACTTATCATCACCTGGAAGTATATTATATATTTCTTTATGAGATTGCCTGTCTCCCTAATAGATTTTCAGCTTCATGAGAGCTGGGACCTTGTCCATCTTGTTTGCTACTCTATCTCCAAGGCCTAAGACAGGGCTTGGCACTGCTCAAAAATTATTTGTTGAATAAATGAATGAGTGGGACTAAAAAAGTTCTGAAAATCATTTCTCAGATATCTGGGAAAATTGGAGGATCTTTCTGAAAATATAATGATTCATCAATTAGGTAAGGAAAGGCAGGGTTTTCTGAACTCAGTAAGTGTTTAATAAATACAGATTGAATAAGTAAATGGATAAAATGAAGCTGCCTTTATTCATTGCATAGAACAACTATGGAATACCTCTAAGCTTGTTATTTTTTCTAGACTCAAACCACCAAATATGTTTTTTAAATTAAGTTTTAATTGAAAAAGTCATACTTTTGGGGAAGACAAACTGTTCAATATGTGAAAAAATTCTTTTGGGAAAGATAAAGAAGTGTCAAATATGATAAGTAGTATCATGTATTTGTGTGTAGGGGGAAGATCAAAAAATCTTTCTTTGAACATCTAGTCAATGACTGTTCGTCCTTTCAAAAGCATATATTAATTGCAAGCTGTCAGTACAAACTCTTATAATAATTCTTTCTCTGTGAAATTGACCTTAAATAGGATTAAAACTGACCTAACATGAATTTGTTGAACTACTAGTGAATGTAGTTTGTCCATGATCACTGAGACATGCAAAGTTAATGAAAAATCCCTTATTTCTAAATGAAGGTCACAGTTTATACAAAAGGAAGGGAATGTTTTTCAGTCCTGTGAAATTTAAGAACTTGAGAAAGTTAAGATTTGACAGTAGAGTCTATTATTTTATAGCAAGAACATAAGAAATTGAAGTTCCAGTATGACTGAAACCATTCTGTTTCACTATGGAGAAAGTTATTACTTCCCAGCCTGCCAGTAGTTTTATAGCATCATAATATGGGAGTCAAAGACCTTGGTCCTGTTTATAGCTGGGACTGAGTTCACCATTTCCTTAGGTGTTCTCCAGCAGGGCCTTGCCTAACAACGACACAGAGCAATAATCTTTGAAATCTAAAGCAGTGTCAGTTCAATGTCTCAAATAACCTTCACACCGAGCCTCTTAAATTGTTTTTCTTTACCCATAAAACAGATGAAGTAACTGAGTTTGTAAGAAGCTAACAACTTTCTCCAAATTGCAAAGCTAATAAGATTTTCCAGGCTGGGGCAACTGTGGTGCAATTGAGTTAAGGATGCAAAACATGGAGCAACATGAAAGGAGACGATAATCAATTGGACTTAGTAACCCAGTGAGAGGTGCCAATAAAATATTTAAATGGTGCGTTCTCGGGAATAAGTGGAAGTTCTTGTTTTGAAGTTCAGAAAGTAGACTAAGAACAGAAATGGACCTCGAGGTAATATTTGAGCCATGAACTAGATAAATCACTCAGGTGGGTTAGTTAGAAGAGAATTGAGGCCATGAACGAAAGGATGCCATGGTAGGAGTGGATCCTATCACAGGATGAAGACTAAGAGAAGGATGAATTTTAAGGAAGAGTTGCTCATTTGTGTCAGATACTATTGAGAGGTTCTATGGGGTGAGGAATAAGACCTTTGAAATAAAATGGACATTGAGGTCCTTACCTCTAACAAGGAGCCCCCAGCCATTTGGCAGGGTACTGATGATTTTAATAACCCTATTTATCACCTAATTAAAGAAGGGCTAATTTTAGAACCATAATGAAGCAAGACAACACATTTTGTTAGAGGATTTGTTGCCTCCTTAAATATAAGTCCTTTTTTTCTCAAATGTTCTTTGGACTGCTTTGAATCCTTGCATTTTTAATTTTGGGTAGAAAATAATTTTTCATTATCCTTATGGAGTAACTCATGGACAGAAAGATGTATTTTAAAAGAAAAAGGCTAGATAAAGATCTTAGTTTTTCTATGACACTAACTATGTGGCTCTTAAAGTGATTTTTATAAAGTTCAAAAGGTGCTTAAATTTAGAGCTGAGAGTCTTTTTTCTCTCGTCGTCTTTTTATAAACCAAGGATTGTCTCGAGTTATGCCTTTGATGAGATGTACAGTATGTTGTAAGAAAAGATGTCCTCTCAACGCTTTGAAGATGCTCATAAAATGGTGGAAAAGATGCCAAAAAAGATTATTCACTAAAATTAGCATATATCTAGTGGTTCATTAGCTTGAATTTACATTATAAAATGGTTTATTGAATTGATTGACTGGGTACTTTTATAATGGCTAAAGACTGGTTCTTGACTCTGTGCTTTAGAATTGCCTGGGGAGTTGTTGTTTTTCTTTTCCTGAAGCTGTCTCCTTTAATTGGGTAATATTTTTGCAGAAAGAAGGGAGCATGCCATATTGTTGTTTTTTATAAAAACAGACAATTTTTAGAGCAGTTTTAAGTTCACAGCAAAATTAAGTGGAAAGTACAGAGAGTTCCCATATTTTCCCTGTCCCTACACATGCAGAACATCCCCCAGAATCAATATCCTGCACTAGAGGGTACATCTGTTACAATTGATGAACCAACATGGACACCATTATCATTCAAAGTCTATAGTGTACATTAGGGTTCACTTTTGGAGTTGTACATTCTATGGATTTAGACAAATGTATAATGACATGTATCTATCATTATAATATCATACAGAGTATTTTGACAGCCCTAAAAATCCTCTGTGCTCCACCTATTCATCCCTTCCCCTCCCCAACCCCTGGCAAATACTTATCTTTTTTCTGTCTCCATAGTTGTGCCTTTTCAAGAATGTCATATATTTTTGGAATCATACAGTATGTAACCTTTTAGTTTGACTTCTTTCACTTAGTAAGATGCATTTTTTAAAAATTCAGCTTTACTGAGATATAATTGACATACAGAATTGTAAAGAAATACACATTTAAGATTCTCCATATCTTTTCAAGGCTTGATAGCTCATTTCCTTTTAGCAGTGAATAATATTCCATTGTTTGGATGTACCGCAGTTTATCTATTCACCTACTGAAGGACGTCTTGGTTGATTCCAAGTTTGGGGCAATTATGAATTAAGCTGCTATAAATATCTGTGTGGACATAAGTTTTCAGCTCCTTTGGATAAATACCAAGGATCGCAATTGCTGGATCATATGGTTAGGGTATGTTTCGTTTTGTAAGAAACTGCCACACTGCCTTCCAAAGTGCCTGTACTATTCTGCATTCCCACCCATAATAAATCAGAGTTTCTGTTGCTCTCACCAATATTTGGTGTTGTCAGTGTTCTGGATTGTGGCTATTTTAACAGACATGTAATGGTATCTCATTGTTTTAATTTCCATTTCCCTGATGACATATAATGTGGAGCATCTTTTCATATACTTATTTGCCATCTGTATATCTTCTTTAATGAGGTGTCTGTTCAGGTCTTTTGACCATTTTTTAATCAGGTGGTTTGTTTTCTTATTGTTGAGTTTAAGATTTCTTTGTATATTCTGGGTAATCGTCCTTTATCTGATGTGCCTTTTGCATATATTTTCTCCCAGTCCGTGGCTTTTTTTTTTTTTTCATTCTCTTAACATTGCCTTTGCAGAGCAGGAGTTTTAATTTTAATGAAGTCCAGCTCATAAATTAATTATTTAATGGATTGTGCCTTTGATGTTGTAAGAGGAGCTTTATTTATGTATTTATTTATATTCCTCATCTTCCTTTTGTTTTTTTCCCCTAGCTTTATTGAGATATAATTCACATATAACATTGTGTAAGTTTAAGGTGTACAATATGTTGATTTGATATGATATATATTTCAAAATGATCATCACCATAGCATTAACTAACATCTCCATCCTGTCACATAATTACCATTTCTTTTTCATGAAATGAAAATGTTTAAGGTCTACTCTCCTTGCCACTTTCAAGTATATAATACAATATTGTTAATTATAATCACCATGCTCTACATTAGATCCCCAGAACTTATTCATTTTATAAGTGGAAGTTTGTACCGTCTGACCAATATCTTTTTATTTCCCCAAACCCTCAGCCTCTGATAACCACCACTCTATTCTCTGTTTCTAAGAGTTTAGCTCTTTTAGATTCCACATATACATGAGATTATACACTATTTGTCTTTCTATGTCAGACTTATTTCACTTAGCATAATGCCCTTAAGTTTCATCAGTGTCATCCCAAATAGCAAGATTTCTTTCTTTCTCACAGCTGAGTAATATTCCATTGTGTGTGTACGTGTGTGAGTATATAACTATATATATAACTATATATATATAACTATATATATATATATATATATATCTCACATCTTCTTTGTCCATTCATCTATTGGTGGACTTTTAAGGTGCTTCCATATCTTGGCTATTGTAAATAATGCTACAGTGAACATGAGGGTACACATATCTCTTTGAAAGTCCTGTTTTTATTTCCTTTGGATAAATACCCAAGAGTGGGATTGCCAGATCATATGGTAGTCCTATTTTTAATTTTTTGAGGAAGAGAGGAGAGCTTTTAAAAATATTAAATGCCCAGTCTCCAGCCCTAAAGAGTCTGTTTTGGTTAACCTGAGTGAAGCCTGGACATCAGCATTTTAACCCTCTCTAGTTAATTCTAAATTTGAGAAGCAGAGGTCTAATGCCATAGTTTCCTTTCTCTACTTTTAGGTAACAACTTTCTTTAATTAAAAACAGACAGACGAAACTTATTATTTGCTTTTCTGGAGATGGCCCAATATCCTAATTTTCCGCTTACTGCTCTGATCTCTTCTTTTCAATCTCACTCAACATAGGTGACCTCCAGAGCTCTATCCTAGCTCCCCATCTCTCTTTAGCTAGATTCTCTTCCTCAGCATTTCCATCAGCTACATAGCTATAAATACCCTCCATAGGTTGACAATGTCCAAATGTCTTTTCTCCAGCTCTGAAATGGCCCCTGAAATCCAAACTTGTATATCACATTATCTTTTCTGCATTCCAACTTGGATGTCTTATAAGAATGTTAAACTGAACCTGTTCCAAACTGAATTCTGTGCTTCCAGCCCCAACCTTCACAAAACCTATGCTTCCCTTAGTCCACCACGGGGCAAGGATCAGACTGAAGTTTCCTCTTTTTGTCTTCTCCCACAAACAATTCAGAAGTAAGTCTTGTATAGTCTACACACACCCCCAAGTACATCCAAAATCTGTCCACTCCACTCCTCCTGAACTACTTCAACCATAGTGCAAGCCACCGCCTTCTCTTCCCTGGGAGACTTCAGTGACCTCCCTACTTCCACACTTTGCCACTTCCCACTTCCTCATCTGCCCGTGATCCATCTCTACATGTGAACCAGAGTGAATTTCTAAAAAAATGTAAATCATTGCTTTAAAACCCACCAATGAATTGTCATCCTTTTGCAAACAAAACTGTGTTTGTTTCTAAGGGCTGCCATATCAAAGTACCAAAACCTGGGTGGGTTAAACAACAGAAATGTGTTGTCCCACAGTTCTGGGGGCCATAAGTCTGAAATCAAGGTGTCAGCAGGGCCATGTTTTCTCTGATGGCTTCAGGTGAGAATCCTTCCTTGTCTCTTCTAGCTTCCGGTGTTTGTTGGCAAACTTTGGTCTTCCTTGGCTTATGATGCATTACTCCAGTCACACGGCCATCTTCTCCCTGTGTGTCTTCACATCTTCCCTCTGTGTATGTCTGTTTCTGTGTCTAAAGTTCCCGTTTTTATAAGAACACCGGTCATATCAGATTAGGACCCACCTTAATGACCTCACTAATTTATCTCTATAAAAACCCTATTTTCAAGTGAGGTTGCGTTCTAAGGTACTGGGGGTTAGGACTTCAAAATATTTTATTTGGGCGAGACAATTCAACCAGGAACAAAAACCTAAACTCCCTACAATCAAGCTTTACATAATATATGTGGCCCTTGCTTTCATCTGTGACCACATCTCCTACCACTTGCCCATCTCACTCTGTTCCAGCCACCTTGGCATTTCTGCTTGCCAACTTTGCCCTTAGCATTTACTTGCAAATGTCATGTCCACAGAGAAACCAACTCTGGTCGCGCTATTAACTCACCCCTCTTCCTGCACTACTTCAGTTACTCTCTAGCTCATTACTATTTCATTTTCCTCATAGCATTTGTCACACTCTGAAGTCACCTGGTGTTTATATTGTCTCTCTCACTGTGGCAGATACTACTGGTTATCTACTCCTACTATTCATCCTCTTTCATCACTAAGAATCTGACTATGTCTAGTCTGCCATGCACCCAGCTCCAGGGCGTGGATCATGATTGGGTCAGACTGGTCATGACAATTGTGCTTCCCTTTGCAGAGATTACTGTTGGAGTGGGAATGTGGCCAGGTTCTGGTCAATGGGATGCAAAGGGAAGCCCTTGGGGTTTCTGAAAAGACTTTCCTCCTGATTGAAGAAGCAGACAAAAAACAAGCTCTTCTCTCCTCTCTTGACTCCTGAATTTCAATGTGATTTCTAGAGTTCCACCAGCCATCTTGCGTCCATGAATTGATCTGCTAGAGGGGAACAGAAGCCAACAATGTTGAGCAAGATGGAAGTGGGAGGAGCTTGAGTTTTTGATGATACCATGGCTACTGTACCAACCCTAAAACTATTACTTCCTGATTGAGTGCCATAAATTTCCCTATGTTTTAAGCCATTGATATTCAAGTTTTTGTTATTTGCCTTGAAAGTGTCCTTACTGACATACTCCTCCACCATTACCAAAGATACTTTGTCTGTCTTATCCAGTGCTGGACCCCAATAAGAATGACATCTGGCAGGTACGAAACACTGAAAGAATATTTGTTGAATGAATGTATGCTGCCATGCTACTTATCTTTGCTCCTCTGACTCAGCCTTCTTCCACTTACAAAACCTCTCCTTTGTCTCAGACTGCCTTCCCATTCTATGCTCTCTCTTTTAACCTCATCTGGCCCCAGCTCCTACCCTGGCTCCTCCTCTGCTCCCCACATCCTCCTGGCTCACCACAGTATAGGTTTAGGCCCAGCCAAAAGTCTGACTCTGTGTCACTCCACAAACTCATCTTCATCCTCTGGTTCCCACTCTGTGGCTTCAAAGCCAAGATCCAGTGGTGTTGTCTTGGATGAACCATCCTGACCACGTTATACCCTGCAGTGTCTTCATAAGTGAAAGTCTCTTTCTTCCTTACACTAGGATCTATGTCCTACTTTTAGTTGCATCTCCCACAAATAATAGAGCATTACTGTAAAGGCACAGTTCAGTGAATTTCTGTTGAATAGGGGCAGCGTGGCATAGTGGCATAGTGGTTAAGTCCTGGCCTTTTAAAGACAGCAAAGCCAGGGCTCATATCTGCTATTTGCTATTTGCTATTTGCTTGCTTGGTCAACCTCAGGGAAATCACCTGTCCACTCAGAGCTTCAGTTTCTCCACTTACAAAATAAAGAATAATAGTATCTACCTTATAGGATTACTGTGTATCTCTCTAAAAGAGATAATGCATCTAGATATTTGTCACAAAGCCCAGTAGAGAGTAAACACCCATGAAATAGTTGCTATTATTATTAATAGCTATGTTTGAATGAATACTATTATATTCATGAGCATGGTAGAGACTAGTATTCTCATAGATAATTGTAAATCATGCCTAGCAGGCTGTGCTGGTGTGTTGGGATTTTACACACACACACACACACACACACACACACACACACACACATCCCCGCCACACCCCTATCTGTATCCATGTAGATATGATATCAAATGTTATTGGCTTTTGGTGGGTGTCTTGATAAGTACGTATTATATATATGTATCTTGTTATGTACCCTCCTAGAAATTTTCTACTTTCAAAATGTTGTAGCAGAGACTATAGCAGACTGACAATGAATCTGAAACCATTTGTTTGTTTGGAAAAGTAGCTAGGAAGAAGAGGCTACATTTCCAATTGTATGTTAATGATGTTAATTTTCCTAAATTTGGAAAATGCAGTGTTCAGGTCAGGACTCCTGGTTGCCAGCCGCAAAAACTGTCTCTAGCTAATTAAAGCAGAAAGGAATTTATTGGCAGGATTTGTGGGTGTGGTGATGGGGGGTACTTCACAGAATCACCAGGAAAGCTGGAGATCCAGGCTCATAAAATGGTGACAAACACGGATGCAGCCCAAAAGACCAGAATGCTCCAAATGCCATCATGGGTGGACCCTGTGTCCCTGGAACACCCTTTGTCGCATGGCTGGGCTCTCTTGCACTTGACGTTGGCTGCTGTAACCTCTGGGCTCTTGATTCCAGTGTGCCCATAGGGAATAACCTCTGACTGTCTGCAGGTCTTGGCCACTCCTCCTGAATGGTACATCTGGTGAGCCAGGCTTGGGCACGCCTGGCTCTCCAGCTGCTCTGAGGAGGGGAGAGGAAACACCTGCTCCCTTCAGATCCTGCCTCCCACCTGCCTTGGGATTCCCCATCCCTTCGGGGGTATTTGGATGCTGGGCAATCCCTGTAAATATCCACTAGAGCTACCGAGAGAGAGAGAGGCAACCTAAAAACAGAACCAGAAATAAAAGGCTCAGGAGGGTCCCTTGAAGAATTTCCCATCCAGCTGATAGACATCTTCTTCTCCAAACTCTTCCCATCCTGAGTGCATATGAAATAGCAGCAGGAGTATTTTCATCCCCTTTGGCATAGATAGAAATGTAAAGAGAGTCCTTCTTTCTCAGGAACGTTAATGATGGCTGGTAAAGTAACCACATGTGGCACAGTGACCTTTCTGAAAAGCACGGTGATGTGATGAAAAGAGTTGCTGGTGCCAGATACCCATTGATAGGCTCAGAAACAGGTCCTCTGGAGCCCAAGAGGCGGAGGCAAGCCTCCCTCTTGAAAGGGGCAGCAGATGGTATTCTTCGCCACCCCTGACAGAATAACGGCTGGAGGGAGCAGTGGGGCTCCATCTGGGAGAGAGCCTGTCTTCTGTGGCCAAGCAATCAATGTGTTTGCAATTTTTACACTTTCTGTGGTGCCTTGCAGAAGGGCAGCTTGTAGGAGGCTGGAAAATTCCAACCAGGAAGAACCACACCTTTTCATGTTACTTCAGAGCAGATAGAGTGGTTCTGAGAACCCAAAGGCAAAAGATAGCAGAGTGGAGTGGTGAACATATGTTGAGAGAAAAACACAAATTATCAGGAGAAATGAAAATGTTGATGGATGTCAAGCTCTGATATTTGAAAATGTTGGTGGCCAAAGGATTTATCCACCCTCTCGATCTGACCCACAAAATTGAGCCAGAAAATGTGTTCATGACTATTTCCATGGCTCTTACTCAGCTACAAGTCATTTCCCCTTTCAGATTATTTCCATTTTTAAGCTCCAATTTCCATTTGCTTTTTGATCTTCTGCTTTTAAGACATTTCGGCCAATATCATCATTGGCCAAGTGCCAGGTTTTCTTTCAAGGCTTTGAACTTGTCATTTATCCTTTATCCTTGTAGGTGGATTCTGTTTTGTGACTGGCTGGTCCCAGGTGGACAGGGGTTTCCTGGTAAAGCAAAAGAAAAGGGGCTTCTTACTAAAGGGTGGAGATCAAACTGAAAAATTGAAGACACCTCCTGTAAACATCAATGACTGAAGTAAAGGTTCTGTGGAAAAGTAATAATGTGATTACCAATTTATGAATGAATAATAAATGACATGATCTAGCTGAACCCGACAGTTTCAGCATCAATAATTAAGTTTTATGACATATTTATCACTTTTTTATAATCTCAGTTTAATTCTTCATCAGTGTTCATTTAAGAAAATATTCTGGAGCTGGGTTCATCTGACATAAAAAAAAATTATAAATGGTTCAATGGTTCATTGTGTTTTCCACAAAAGTTGCTGATGGTTTTCTGTCTTCATTTTCAGCTTTTAAGGGCAAGAGTTAGGAAATATTTCCCTTTGTATTCCTACAGCTCATAACAGTATTATCCAGCTAGCAGGCATTTAGCCCACACACGTAGTTACCTTTGTCACTTTTCTACTAGTTGTGGTGTCGTGGGTTGGCTTTACCTGTTATTCTCACACTCACATAACTCGAGGAGTCAAGGACTCCCACTTTGTCACTGTGTCTAAATCAGATCTAGTGTTTTATTCTAAATGATGCCGAAGAAGGCGCTGATTTCAGTACTGTCGTGGATTTAATCATGGATCTGCTGCTAAAAGTCATTTGCTGGATGAACAACTCAGAAAAGAACTCTCACCACCCACCCACACCGTAATAAAACAGGGCAGAGTTTTGCACTTGCTTCCACAGCATCGCCCGAGAAGGAGTTCTGATTCCCATGTTTCTTCTCTCTTACTGAGAATTTCAGCTTCATCCCGGTCAGCTGCTGAATCGTTAAGCAGAATGCCACTCTGTATTTCCGTGTCTTTCGTGCGGACGGAACCTCTTTAGGGCAGCCACATGCTTGCCAAAGAATTCAATCCCGAATTCAATCCCGAATATTATTTAGCCCCTTATTATTTCCATAACACCACAAAAGAAGAAGAAGAAGAAGACGAAGAAGAAGGGGGTGGGGGACTTCCTCGCCCTTGTTACTCCTATGCCGTTCGCATCGTAAGATGCTCCGTGGAAGGGAGCCTAGCGGTGGGCAGCGGCTGCGAGTCCCCGATACCGGGCGCCTCACATTTCCGTGGCATTCCCATTTGCTAGTGCGCTGCCGCGGCCGCACGCCTGATTGATATATGACTGCAATGGCACTTTTCCATTTGACATTCTCTCTCTCTCTCCCTCTCTCTCTGCCTCTCTCTCTCTCTCTCTCTCTCCCTGTGTCGCTTAAACAACAGTCCTAACTTTTGTGTGTTGCAAATATAAAAGGCAAGCCATGTGACAGAGGGACAGAAGAACAAAAGCATTTGGAAGTAACAGGACCTCTTTCTAGCTCTCAGAAAAGTCTGGGGAGAAAGGAGCCCTGCGTTTTCCCCCAAGGTAAGCAGGAAAACAGCGCTGACGGCTTGCCTAGGAAATTACTTCTTTCCAAAAGGAGCATTTCATCCTCCTCTCAGACAAAGAGACAACCTTTAAATACCACTTAAATTTGCATTAATTGAATTTGCATTAATCTGTAGTGGGCTAGCATTGTGTTTTGTAAATGAACGGGTCTTTGAAGTCGGTGACAGGACAGGGGAGCCTCACAGAGAGGCTGGAAAATCTGTTTGGGTTTGACTGAAGAGATTGGATTTTCAAACTCTGCGTAGTTAGATGTAACTTTGTAATGGTTCTTATATTTGACCCCGTGAAAGGAGATTGAGAAGCAGCTACTCGCCGACATGGATTCCTGGAGCCCCAGTATCTTCCCCGCCGCCCTCATCCCTCTTAAAACGGGGGCACTATGAACGCGGGCAAGACTGCAAGTTTAAAAGCGCACTGTTTACTTTTATTACTACTTATGTATGCTGCTGATCTCCTGCCAGGGCTCTGCCGGAGTGCTTAGAATGACTTCAAACAATAGGCAACATTTATTTCTAGCTTTCTGTGTCACGCTTTACAAGAATCCTGTTCCTTTGCACCTTTCTCCCAACTTGCAACATCTTCAATTCCATAGATGCAGTCAGGAGCGCCGGGGAGAGGGGAGGATGGATTTACTATAGGATTTTGATTGGGCAAAAAGTCCGAGGAAATGCATGCTGTTTGCCTTGGCCTTATTGCAAAGGGTTATTTTTAGTAATCAGCTTGTCCCTGCAGCCGACCGATGCTACCCAGTCCAAGCAGTGACTTGGAAAGGATGCTCCCAACCAGCACAGGGACCAGGACCTGTAGGAATGACTCCTACAAACACCTGAGGAATATTCGGAGGGTTCTTGCAAGCTCTTGAATACAAGTTCTCTCTTTAAATGAACAATTGGGCTGTAGGAGGCCTGGGCATAACTCTTTCTTGGGGGACGGGAAGTTTGACTGTGTACAGAATGTTAATGACTCAGAACACCCTGTAACTGAGGCTCATTGTAATCGAGGAGCTGAGATAAACCTGCAAGAAAGAGGTAGACTCCCTTCTCTGCTGAGATTCAGGTGCAGAAAAGGAAGCTATTTGGCAAGATGGGAGTCCCGCGCTCTATGCTCTGTAACTGTCATGAATAGCAGATATGGTTGCTGTGAAACATGTCTCTTTTCATGTATGATATTAGTGTATTTTAATTACAAGGAGCCAGCGTTGGCGAATTGCTCCAACACGTAACATTAAATACCAGGTGCATTTGAAAAAGTAGAGATGCCTAAAATGCAGAGCTGGCTCTAGGTGTCTATCGAATGCAGTGGGGACTACAAGATGCTTCTCAATCGTTTCGACCAAATGCAAATATCTGCCCCCCGCCTTTTTTTTTTCTTACCAGTCTGGCTTCTGAAAGTAAACTTTTAGGTTCCTAGAGACCAATATTCATCGTGGAACGGGAACTTGGTTTATGGGGGAACTCCTCTGATTTTCTCTAATAACTAACCTAACAAGCATTGTCGAATGAGAGTCTGGCTTTTGAATGAGGTAACTTACAACCTTGGGATAGTCATTATTTATTTGAGAAAGGCTGAAAAGGTAGCATGGATTCGATTGCCATACAATTGGAAACTACTGCTGTTAACAAAGCATTTAGCTGAACCAAAACAGTTTTCTTAAACTATGATTCAGACCATTATATGAGAGGGTCTGAGCACAAAATGCAATGTTTTGCATCATTTGCTTTAAAATACATTTAGTTCAGGTAAAAGGAGTGCTGGCTGAAGCCTTCTTGATGACCATGTACCAAGCAGCTGACACCCACAGATGGAAACACGCCTGTGGAGTTTTCAATCTTAATTCATGTTCCAATGACACCGTCAAGGGGAAAATAAATCATTTTTCAATACATTTAACAATTTCCAACTCATTTATTTTCCTCGGCCCTTGAAAAATGTGGCGAGTTTCTCGGAATTATAGCCACCAGTGGTGGCTGGCAATTTTTACTGTATTTTCAGAACTCACAATTCAAGCACTCTTATTCTTATTGGTTAATTATTCACGCCATCATTCTTTCAATAACTTATGCTAGTCCTGATGGATGCAAAGGTGAATGAGACATTGTCCTGCGCCCTAATTCTCAGTCTGTATGCCATCTCCAGTTAGATTTTGGAACAGAAATGGACTTGGCCAGTGGGTAAACTGGTCAATGAGTTCCTTGTTAGAAAGAACTATTTCAAATCTGCTGGTACCCAGATTTACTGGAAATGATTGTCGCTTATCGGTGGGTTTTCTTTCCATTTATGATAAAGGGGTTCCCCTTAGGCCTTTATCACCGGATCCTGGGGACACGTCACTCACAGCTAGCAGAGCCTGGATCTTTCCTTCCTGGGTAGGAGAAGCCTAGAAAAGGGGCAGTTTATCCTTCCTCTGCTCCCTTGAGCCCCCTTTGGAAAGGACCACGTGCTGTCTGTATCGGGGATGGCTGTGAGTCACCTACTCAGCGACTGACATCAGGGCCACTTGATGAATCATTGAATTAGAAACATGCATGGAGGAAGATGCAGTCACTATCTCCCACCACTTACTTGTCCCACCCCCAGGATCGAAACCAGTGACCTCTGGGCCTGGCCTAAATTCAAGAGGCCCCTGGGAAGGAGTTGCCAGAAGTTGTTCCCCAAACCCAAGTCTCCGTCAGAGCCACTAACAGTGTCGCTTTCAAATAATCCGATCTTGTGTTTTCTGCCTCGGATAGGTTACTGGGGGGAAATACCCTGAAGACAGCATCACCAGAGTCCTTGATTTGGTCCTTATCAGCAGATAATCCCCTGTGGTTGGATTAAAATGCCTCTGACTCCCTGGGGGGCCTGACTCACCCTAGCCAGCCCTCAGCTTCTTGGCCAGCGGCCTTCCAGGCCATCCTCACCTCCTCCCATGACAGTCAGCTAAGGCGACTTTGCCCGGGCCCCCTGCCTGAGCCAGTGGAAGCAGGAGGGATGGGACGGCAGGTGGCAGAACGGAGAAGGGCTAAAGCAGAAGAGGGAAGCTGGGTCTTGGGAGGGTGGGTGAGCTCCGAGGCCCAGATTGCTGTGGCCTGCCCTGGCTGTGATCAGCTGTCATTTCCTCTTCGTGTATGACACTGTGGAACATATTAAAATTTCTCTGGGATGGTATGTTTGGAATTCCTCTGATGCCCCACCTCACCAACTTACCCGGACAATAAAAGCAAGGTTGTAAGCCTTTGAACAGCTGGCAGGCTATATATTTCCCCTCTTTCTTTCGCATAATCTAATTCAGAAAAGAATCCAGCTAGACTGGCAGTGCCATGTCTGGGTACTTGTTTCCTGCAAGTCCTTCCTCCACCACCTCCTCCCGCCCTCCCTGGAATCTTCCTGGGTGGCATGTGGCTTTTCTTTGCTTTTGCTCTCCACCACTCCCACCCCGCCCCCTTTTCCCCTCGCCTGAGCTCCTTCCATTGTGAGCTCGCTCTTTGCTCTGCCTGTTTTCCAGACAGCCTGGGTCCTGTTCCATCTGGGGACAACAGCCCATGAGGTCTCCCCATCTCCATAGTATTCCCAGGATGTCATTCTTGGCAGCAGCTCTGCCGGGCTGATAGGATCGGGGGTCTTTTTGGAGCGCCCCGAGCCTGAACCCACTCACAGAGAGGAGCAGCCTCATGGCTCGGGCTGCCCTTTAGGCTGCTGGGAGTAGGGCTGGAGTGAACCGGGTTGGCAGGGACAAACATACCATCACAGTGACCCGCACATCTCCGGCAAAGGGCCGGGGGTGGGAGCGCTATGGGAACGCCTGGATGCACTTCGGCCTACATTAAGAGAAATGTGGTTATTCTCTGTTTCAGGGAGAGAGACAAGTGACTTGAAACCAAGCTCCCTGGATCCTTGGGCCCCGCCCTGCCCCCTTTCTCTGTCCTTCCCACATCCTTCCCTTCCCAAGGAAAAAGAAGGACAGACGGGACTTTTAATTTGGCTAGCGCGGGCCTGAATGTCTTTATGAAACCCGTTTTGTGAAAGGGAGAGGGGAGAAATGGATCCTGGGTTGAACCGAACCCAGCATGGGGCTGGGGAGATGGAGAGGATATTTTCTTTTTTTTCTTTCTTTTAACAGCAGAACAACAGATCGGTTTATGAGTTGCAAATGGAAGGAACTGGACTTCTCAATTAGACATTCCCATTTAAGAGCTTCATGTCACCCCCTGTGCACAGCATCCTTAAAAGATGCTGCACATGTCCTCGGGACCAAAACGTATTATGGAGCACTCTACAGTACAGGTCCCTGGTCCTTTTCTTTTCCTGGGGGTTTTGGTAGTCTTTTCCGAATTAGCTAAGGTTCATTAAAAGACCCAAAAGGAAAAATTGAACACAGCTGAATTAAAATGAGTCTTTTCCTGTTAGCTTGACAAGAAGGGGGAAAAAAAGAAAGGAAAGAAAAGAAAGAGAAGAAAGAACCAACTCCCCTCCTCTGCCACTTCTTGGGTTTTAATATGAATTATTCCATACAAGTCCCTAGGCTAGAGAATCTATTTAAAGACGCCTGGCAGCATGAAGAGAGAGGGTAAAAATACAACCACTCTTTTGTCCATCAAAGGTTTTCTTTGGGAGGACATTAAGAGCCTTCCTATTTTCCTGTCTGCCCCTGCCAGTGGCAACATTCCAGCTGGTAGTACCCACTCCTCACCCTTCAGATCAGCAACCGTAAACTTCTATGTTTGCGTCCAGCAGAAAACAAAGGGTGGCGAATCCTGCTGAAACCCCTGTGCCTGTGCAGCGGGGTGGGCGAGGCAGGGACTGGCTTGGCTGCGCAGGTTGCGTGCTGCAAATTCACACACCCACACATTTGAGTTTTTGAGGAAGATTGCGCCGATGGCATTCTTTCTGATACCAGATGCTCTCACATCTGCAAAGCGTTCTTCTTGTGTGTCTGGCAATAGCTTGCTTGGTACCATTCACGCTTACTGTCCCCCTCATCAGAGGGTCTCAGAGTCTGATGGGTGAGCCTATAATCACATCCCCAGACCCATTTTCAATAGTCAGAATGTAACACCCTGGATGGGGTTCACAGTCTGGGACAACTACTTTCTTGTTAGAAAGACTACTGACTCAGAAAATGCAAAGAATGGGTAACTTTAGGAGGCAATATATCCCTCACGCTTAGAATCAGGAATTCATCCAATCAGAGTCCATTTCACCCTCATGTCCAAATCTGCACATGAACATGGACTATAGCTTTAAACTCAGTTCTATAAGATTTGCAGTAGATATGTTTTTCTCTTTGTTTTTCTACAAAAGCTAAGAATTTTTTCATACCATTTTCTCTCCTCCAAGGCCGGGCTCAATCCCAACTTTTTCTTTTAAGCTGTGATCCAACCCATTGCCAGATTCTTTAAAAATGAAAGGGCAACAGGTTAATACATTCAAGAAAGTTGATGAGGTGTCAGAAAATTCTCAGGGGTGACCCTTCTGCAGTGCCACCAACCAACAATAGCCCTAAAGATGGAGTCTCCTCCCATCCTTCCATCAATAGGGAATAAAAACAGGCAAAGAGCAGGCCATGGAGAAGCAAAGAGAAGGAGGAAGTATTATTTCTGATGTTTAAAGTCTGCCACTGGAGATTTTCAAATAGCACAATTTCAGAAAGGGGAGCTTCCCTTAATTTCACCTATTCCCTCCCAGGAAGAGGGGTTTGAACTCTGAAGTTGCCTCCTTTACCTGACATTAGAGAAGGAGGTCAACTCCTACAGTGAAGAAAATATCCCCCTTCCTTAACTCTAAGTGAAATGTAGGCACACACATTCTTAATATGGATGTGAAGAGTCCAAGAAATCCAGTTCTTAATGTCCAATTTTTCTTTAAAGCGCGAGGCAGTATTCAAGGACTTCATATAGTTCTGTGATTCCCCCCCCAAATTATGGAAAATGACTTTTTTTCAGAATTAAAATTTTTCTGTTGAGGTCTGAAATCCAAAGGCAGCAGAATGGAAGTGTCACAGGGGAACTGGCAATCAAAAGACGTAGCCAGAGTGTGTATGGTTTAAGCAAAGCAAAATACGAACAGAAAACCAAAAGCCCAATAAATTCATAGTGATTAGCAATAAGGGAAACATATTTTTATGTGATTGGCTTTTTTTTCATTTTTAAAAAAATTTGTATTGGAGTATAAGTTAATTTACAATGTTGTGTTAGTTTCAGGTGTACAGCAAAGTGAATCAGTTATACATATACATATATATATATATGTATCCATTCTTTTTCAGATTCTTTTTCCATATAGGTTATTACAGAACATCGAGTAGAGTTCCCATGCTTTAACGTTGCCCCTTTGACATGAGTCTGTGTCCACAAGTGTTGCTTCCAAATTGCCACAGGATTGAATCCAGTATTCAAGTCCCATCATTGGGCAGAAAAGGCAAATTGAATGCGGAGTGGAAATACTGAGTTGCTCTATTGTTTATGCCCAATTTCTAACTAAGGGCTCTACAGCTGTTAGGTGAGATCACTACCCATCATTCCAAAGTGTGGGTAAGGAGATTCACATGCAGCTTTGGAAACACTTTGTTGGACACTTTGAAGAAAAGCCAACATACTCATTTGGCTCCGGGGTAAAAGGGAGCTTGTACCCTGAGCTAACATTGGTTATCTGCCTTCTCCTAAGGCCATACCACGGCCAGCAGTCCAGTGGCAGAGCAAGTGTCAAATTAACTCAGCACCAGGGTCCCCAGAGCACCAGGGCACCTTTTCTTTTCCACAGGGAGAGTGTACATTCATGTGTTTGTGAGACCAAGTGCCCTGGGTTGGGTGTCTCAGAACTTTCCTGCTTTCCTTCCAAAGGATCTTACACAAAGTAAACGGTAGAGTGTTTCTCATTCCTCATGTGAAACCCCCTTCCTGGGAGGCAGTGGGTGAAATGAAGGGAACCTTCCCTTTCTGGAATTTTGCTATTTGAAGTCATTGAAAGGGCAGTGGCAGATTTGAAACATAAAAATAATCCTTCTTCTGTCTTTTCTGTTACCTCTTTTGTGGCTTTCTCTCTCCCTATTATTGATGAAAGGATGGAAGGGTACTCCATGTTTAGGGCTATTGTTGATTTTTGGCACCCCAGAATGCCCACCCCTAAGCCTCTTCTGACGGCTCATCACCGTATCAGTCACAGCTTTTAGTGGAGTGGTAGATTTACAGAAATAATCCAAACCCCCAGAGGAAAAGACTTCAGCCGTATCCTGCTTCTTGACACATGGGTAATCAGGCTCGGTCATTTCCAATTTATGCAAGGTTTGTTCTCTAAAAGTCAGTTATGTCAACTGTTAAGAACTCAGAATGAGTCTTTCCGTAGAAACTGTAGAAGCCCGCAGAAGCCCAGCACAGGAAACAAGACCCGTACCCAATGGGCAACTCTTTTCGACCCAAGTCCCAGCCTAGAGCTTCAGGTACCCTAGCACAGAGGTTCCATAGATGCTTTACTAAGCGGACTGCCTTGCTCTTAACCACATCTGCAGAGAAGAAAACTCTTCTAACCAATCTTCCTCTTCTATCCTGAACCAGAGCATCATAAATGGCCCCACTAGGGCATGAGGATCTGTGGCTCAATCTGTTAGGAATAAGGGTCATTCATAGGAAAGGTGCAAGAGGGTTGAACTCAGCTTATATCCTCATCATCACCTATTGAAAGAAGTTTAATTCTACCATGATTGACTACTATTCGCTTTCTCCTCTCCCCATTTGGTGCAGACTGGAAAGAAACACTACAAATTTTACGACAGCTTTAAGAGAAATAAGAACTGGTTAAGTATGCTCGCTAACTGCTTCCTATTATTAACAACATGTTATTAATTTATAAACCATATTTGGTACATTCAAACACCAAGTCAACTGGTTATGACGGGCTATTTTTATTTCGGGCCACCAATACAGCCTCATCAAGGGGCTTAGGCACCACATTAGAACTTGTTTGGACTTTTCTGTGATCGTTAACTTCTTGAGTAAACAAGGAACTCTTTGTGTAGTATTTCTTCGGGGAACATGTAGCCCCAAAGCAGGCGAGTACTCTGAGAAGCTTGGGTAGAGTTAGAGAATGTTGGAAATGGATAGAACCATAGAAACGTCTCAAACAATCCGTACATTTTGTGAATGAGAAAACTGAGTCCAGAGAAGGCAAGTGACTTGCTCAAGATCACACAGCCAATGACGGGAAGGGAGGGCTCAGAGCTTGCGGCTCCTCAGATCAGCCTTCCTTCCACCAGAGCAGACAGCAGTAGAATGCTCTTCTGGTTTCAGAAGGTTGTGGAATAGTTATCCAATGTTTCTGGCAAATGAATGCAAAACACCGGGACGTGGAACAAGGCTAGAAATGGGTTGGGGAGGAAGAGATGAAACCTGTAGGGAAGTGGGAGTTTGGATCACAATGAGAGGTTTCTCTGGATTTCCTAAAAAAAATCAGGATTTGAGGTTTCAGTCAGTCTCTAGTTCCAGTCCTCCCACACCAGTCTTGCCCCAGACAGTAAAACTATTCAATCCATGGACACACACACAGATAGGGCCACTTGACAGTTGGCCAGAAATCACTTCTATTCCCAGTCCTTCTTTTTCACACCCTTCTTTACCCCAGGCTTGTGATTTATTGCTTCTTCCCTGGGCTCTATTTCTCCTTCCCTTTTGCTTCTCCCATCTCTTTTCTTCCTCCATCACCATCACCACTGAGTTTGGCCATGTCTGCCTAGTAATGCAGGCTGGGAGAAAACAGACCATCCCAGACTGGAGAACAGTTGTTTAATCCCAAGGACGTCCTCCTTCTCCTAAGATGGCTCTATGGGAGCAGGCATTGCCTCCTATGCTCTGCCACCTCTAATTGTAGAACAGACACCGCAAGATGACAAGGGCAGGAGCTGCTCCCTCCCCACTGACCTTGTGGCTGCCCATCCTTGGAGATACCAGGGGCTGGCAGGCTGGAGGGCTGGCAGTGTGTGTGGTCAGGACGGCTGCCTCTGGGGCAGCCCAGGCTTGGCTTCTTGGCCACTACTGATGTGCTGCCAGATAGGAATAATATCAAAAACCATTCATTGAGCACATGGGATGCTTTATAAAATCCAACAGGCTGTTTACAGTTTATAAATTAAGTGCCTTCGGAAGAGGCATCTGACTTATTCTCCAAGGCATCTAGTTGACTAGTTCCAGTTGGAATTCTTTGAGTTCCTGGGAAGGGGCTACTTAGCACTTCACACTCTCTGATGAGACTTTGAGTTTCTTGCTTTTCTAATCCCAGTATGAAGTGTTATCTAGTGGCAAGCTTTCTTTTACATTTAAATCTCTGATTTTTTTGTGTGCAATTCCTTTGAGAGAGGCTTTATCTTCTGCCATTTTTACCTTACTCATGCCTGATATGATTGTTTTAAATGATAGTAAATATCAAATAATTCTGTCTGGCACACTGACGTCATTCCAAAGTTACTATATTTCATCTGCTTAACTTGATCTTCTTAGAATGAAGCAAAGGATGTTGCATATGAATTAGATGTTAAATGAGTTCATCAGCGTGTCTAAAAAAATTGCCCAGGAAAACAGCGGGCCAAGACTCTTTGCTTGTGGATGCAGTGAGCTGGAAGAGGGAACTAGAATAGGACTTATTTTTTCCCCTGACCCTTGAGTCTCATCTGTTAGAGCAAAAGGAGACACATAGTAGGTGCTCAGTGAATATGTGTTAAATATATATTTGTAGAAAGAAGCCACGGGAGGTAATACCTGCATGTATTATACTGAAAACAGCCCCCGGGGGAAATACGGACACTGAGCACGGCCCTCCCTTGTCTGGCAAGCAGGGCGAGAATAAGGCCACTCTTGGCACTTGTCACTTGTCTTAGCCAGTTGCTGGAATAACTTGTGTGAAACCAGCACTTTACCCTTTGCCAGGCAGAAGGTCAGCCCAAGAGTGAGCTGATCTGTAGATACAACACCATCTCTCACCCAGGAGGCTGGGTCTGCTGTAAGCTCTGCTATATTATTTCGCTGAGAATGACAGGTGGGGAAATCTGGGCACCAGTTGTTCTTTTCCACTGGTATCGTTTGGAGGGTAGCTCCAAAGTCGGGCACGCCAGCCTACGTGCCTCTCCTCCAGCAGAGGCTCCACATTGGAGCTATTAGAATGTGGGCTCTGTACATCGGCCAAGTCCATGTCTCAGAGACTGTCCCCAGAGCACGGAGCAGCCCAGGTCTACTGAGTTCAACAAGAGAGTCGCTTTCTCACTCAATCCATGCTGGCTGGGCTGAGGTTCTAAGTCTTAATAGGCAGCATTTGATTTTCATGCTACATGGCTTTCACAAAATTAAAGCAAGTTAGAATTAATTTAATTTTGAGAAAAATGACAGAAGCTCCTACAAGACAGACGTAGATACCCCTAGGCTGCCATAAAATGGGGATCTCGAGTGACGAAAACTTCCTTCATTCTTGATTTTCCCCTTTGTGAGTGCTTCCCTGGGCACTCTGCACAGCCTCTCTTGTGCACATCCGGACCAACACAATGTTAAGGCAACTTGACTTAATTAACATCACTCTTTTTCTTGAGCATTCTGTTCATTTCTTCTTCAACACAACAGTGTTGGTTCATTCAATTTGAACACAAGGCAAAAATCTCAGTGTTATGTTGCAAGGATCATACCTTTATGCTTCGAGGGTTCTGTGATTTCCGTGGCATATTTACACTGTTGCTGGCATTCTCATTTCAGAGTTTAATATAACAACTGAACAAAAAGTATCATGCTTTATGAGCGTGTCGAAATGAAAAATCTATTTCCTATTAGTGGTGAAGCAATATTTCTTCTGTCATTCTTTTATACTTTATCACTACTTCTGGGTTCAGCTTATCATCTTTAAAGAGAAAATCAGATAATAAAGTTACATTCTGTGGGACATTAACTAGCTCTTTATCAGTATAAATGTCATAACATTTGCTTGCAAAATTATTTTATTCACCTTTCAGGAAAAAAAATTTTAACTGTGCTTGCAATTCAGAACATTGCTACTAGGTGGCAGTAGTGCACAAGAACAAAATGGTCCACCTGGAAGAATATTTGACTAAGAGACTAGCATGTCTTCCCATATTTATAAGGAATAAAAGTTTAATACTATTAAAATACTCAAACTGGCACAAACTTTAAACATCCATTAACTTAATTACTATTTTTAAGCCAAGCTTTGATTTGAAAAGAGAAAGTATTATTTTTTAATGAAATTCTGGACAGGCAATACATTCACAAGTTCAGACATCTACAAATTAAAAAAAGTTATACAGCGAAAAGTCTTTCTCCCATGCCTGTCCTCCAACTCCCACAGGTAACTAATTGTACAGTTTCTTGAGTATCCTTCCAGAGCTTCTCTATGTAAATACAAATTAACACAAATATATATTCTTAGCCCTCCTTGTTTTAACACAAATCAGTAGAGCTTCTGCGTTCTTCTTTATAGAGTTGCCTAGTATTCGAATGTATGAACGTTGTGTAATATATTTAACCAGTCCCCTACTAATGGAAATTTTGTGCTGTTTCCAATTTTATGCCATGACAACCAATGCTGTAGTGAATAACCATATGCTTGTGTGATCTCACATGTAAGGTAGTTCTCCGAAGTGAAATTGCTGGGTCTAAATTATACAGATTTTCAATTTTAATAGATACTGCCAAATTGGCTTCTACAGAATTTGTACCAATTTTTACTGTACTTTCTCCAAAATAGTCCTGTTTTCCCACAGCCTTGCCAACAGGGTGCATGATCAGAGTTCTGACTGGTTGAGCAAAGTGTCTCAAAGTACTTTAATTTTCATTTCTCTTAGATGAGTGAGGGTGCCCATCTTCTACATTTAAGGGCCGATTATACTTCCTTTTCTGTGGAATAAATGCAAATGCCAACACAGACAACCATATATATAGGGTTTTGTTGTCAATGTCATTGCTTGTTTCTACCATCATGCCATGCATGCTTTTCTTTCATTTGCTTTGCTCATTTAACCATACCCCCTGGCCATGGCTCCTAAAAGAAGTTGCTGGCAGTGGAGAGGGAAGTCAGGACTGGAATGTCTGCTTTTCCCCTTCATCCTCTTGCCATTGACTCCTGGGTGAAATATCTGTGAACTGGAATGGTGAAAGGAGAAATCTAATAAATTCTCTTTCGGAGACTAATTAAGGCTTCAAAGAGACAGTTAACCATTTGGGAAAATACAGTCATATTGAAACTCAGGAAATGGTCGGCAGTATTGCAGCCTCTGAACATGGAACCCAAGAAAGCTCTGGCTCTTTGAGCTGAAGTCTTGCTGAGGTTCAATGCAATGTGCAGAGGAAAACCTAGAATATGCAGCTGAAATGAAAACAAAAATGTTCTGCATCCTTTGCTGATTTGGAGCTTTGGGCACAGGTTTGATCAATTTTAATGAAATATTGCCATTAGCATGTACATAAAGGACAGTGGTGCAAAGGTGCATGAAAATATGGTGTCCTCAACTGTAGGATTATCTTCTGCATATGGACATGGCAGTAACTGAATCCATAAGTATCTAAAATGTTGGCATTTTAGAGCAAGAGAGGCTTGCAGACACCATTTTTCCCACTCCCCTATTCTACAAATGAACAGCTTAAATGACCTGTACAAGGTCCCCCAGCTAATTAATGGAAGTGCTAGAGTGCAGGTGGGCCCCCTCATTACTGTTCCCTGCTCTTCCTGCAATTTACAGGGCTTCCCTGAAACACACATGCTGAAGTTTTGCCGTTGCCAGGGATGCTTCACTCTGAAACAGCCCCATGTCACACACCCTTTTCCTCCTGGGGTCCCCTGCCCCACACTCGCAAGACAGCTAAACTGAGGTTAAGGGGGTCTGGGGCCACTATATTAGAGTAAAACGAATTGACTTATCAGTGCTTTGCTCTGTTTATTCAGACTGTCCATGCGTAGCAAGCTTAAAAAAAGGTTGTACTATGAAGCAAAATAATCAAACTTTTATCTGAAATAACTTTGAAAGTTTTTCTGAAGGTTTAATTATTGTGTTCCTTTTGCTTTAGATGTAACGTCAAGTCCCCCAATTTTCCGAAATGTTTGAAAATATTTCTGATGCTCTCTGTTTGCTGGTGTGATAGTGTTGGCCATGCCTTGGGGGGTGGGGTTAGTGAGGTGATTTGAGGAGATTCTGAACCCAAGTCCTTTGTCCAAGAGGTATATGCTTAAAAGAACAAGGCAAATGTCAGATATGGCATGATCCCACTTTAATGATAAGTCTCTGCTCCAGCAGCCACTTACTTTTTCAAATCATACGTGCGCTTGGGCTACAAAGACTCTTCAGAAATGCGTGAGTCTGTTGGCAAATACACATGTGTTGCCTTAACCGCGCTGGAGGCCAGTTAGCATAATGTGTATTTCCGATGCAGCTTATCATTGGTGCTGGGTGGCACGGGGCTTCACACAAAAACAGGATAAGCCCAGAGCATAGAAGTGGAAAACTAGGTGGATGGGTGGGTTGGACTTGGACGTGGAAAATGTACTTCCTTCCTGTGGGACGTGGCGTGTGCTTGTTAGTGCTGACCTGCCTTCTCTCTAGCCCTGTAAGCTGACATTGACATCAAAGCTTACTGAATAGACCCTCTCGTCCCCACCAGCCAGGGATAAGGCTGAAAGCACCCAATCGAGTTCTGCTCTGGCCAGAACCACTTGACTATGGGGTCAAACTATCCTCCAGCAATTAAAGTCAACAAGTGCTTCCATTAAACCACTGTGTACACCTCCAAATGATTATAAATATGTACCATAAGCTATGGGGGAGGGGTGTGAAATGGATGATAGCTTATGCTAATGACACTCTAGAAACCAATACTCTCCACTCAAAATGACATGGAAAAATTCTACTCGATTACCTCCAGGGTTCCATTAGTTTTTCTGGGTAAACGTTTCTGGGGAAAATAATTTCTGTTTTCATTCCAGCTGTGCATCAGATACAGTGATGATGGATTGCGAGTGCAAACAGTAAGACGAAACTCCGGCATACAAAGGACGATGACAACCAGAAAGCTCCAACCAGATCCTGCCCTTTCCTTGAAAGGAACTGGAGCCTAGGAGGTGAAGGCATTTCCAATTTTTAGTCCTTTGCCTCCCTCTGCTGTTCCTCTTGAGAAGTTTTCCCTTACAACAATGAGAAATCATGTACTAGCTGCATCCTTTTCTATGCTCTCCCTGCTGGCGCTGATGGGAGATACAGACAGCAAAACAGACAGCTCATTCATGATGGACTCCGATCCTCGACGCTGCATGAGGCACCACTATGTCGATTCTATCAGTCACCCGTTGTACAAGTGTAGCTCCAAGGTAAGCTCGAGATCTCTGTGAGAGTAGCCTTACTCCCAGAAACAGGAGAGAAGCCCTATTCCTTTGACAAGGGACAGAGAACTATATGGCTGACCCACAGGGCTTGCCAGAGAATCATCCTTTTAGGGTTTCCCACCGTGCTTTGAACTTTTGTCAGTAAAGCTGCCTAATTGACCATGTACACACCCAGCCAGCTTCTCAAAGTCACTAAGAAAGGCTGGAAGTTTCTCACAATAAAATTGTTGCTAGGCACAAGGTTGGAAGGGTGTGTTTCATCCCTGGCTGTGAAAATGATGAGCAGTGGTGTCCTTTTTCAAGAAAGAAAATGGCGTCTACAGGTTATCGTAACTCTTTCTATCTCCACCAGCAATAAAGGGGAAGGAAATACAAGAAATATGATTGAGCAGTAAAACGTACTTCTTGGGGGGGGCGCTCTTCAAAGTGTTTCCTGGTCCATGCCTTTCCCTACCTGCCATGTTTATGTTAAAATGGTTTCAAAACAGAAATGGCATTTTGATAAGTTATCATTTTTACCTTGATATCCGCGTCATTCTTGTCTGGAGTAGGTTCTGTGTCTTTTGGCACAGGCAAAAGTGATGTCTCAGTGTTGAGACGGGGTGTATGAAGGAATACTATACTTCAAAGGCCACCAAGAGTGGCCCGCCACCTGAACCACCCAGAAGGGAGGCACATAGAAGGGAAAAATAGACTCAGAAGCAGACTTCTCACGACTCTCACTGCCCCCGGTCACACGAATGAAATTTGCCCACATTTGGTAAATAAGAATTTGTTTAGCCCAACCTCAGAGATTTTCACTTCCAGTCCTGAGACTAAAACCACTTCTATATTCTCATATGGCAAGTATTTTTTTAAATTACCAATATAATTAAGAAGTTTTGGTAATATCAACCACTAAACTTGAGACCATATAAGTTAATGGCTCTACTCTCCATTTAAAAACATTACGACTTCTGTCTGCCTTTAAAATTTCCATAACTTCTCTGATTATAGCTCAATGATGATGGCTTGTTTTAGTTTTGGGAGATCAGAATTTGGGTTAACTCACTTTAACCCAAACTTCCTGGCTCTTATTTGTACTTGTCGAACCAAAAAAAGAAAAAAAAAGAGTAAATAGATAAATTTTTGCAAGGCTGCAATCCCTTCTTAGGAAAAAATATAAAACAAATTGAGAAAAAAAGATAGGACATGTTTTTCCAACTGATTGCTCAGAAACTGTAGGCCTGAGGTAAGGTTGACTAGAGTAATTATTAGTTTCTCCTCCACTCGCCCTATAGAGAGCACTCATATATAGTGTTTCTTATTCCACGGATGATTTCTCCTTCTGCTGAGTTGTCCTCCATAATCATGATTCTTTAAAAAAAGAAAGGAAATAAAATTATTTCAGGCTTCCCTGGTGGCGCAGTGGTTGAGGGTCCGCCTGCCGATGCAGGGGACACGGGTTCGTGCCCCGGTCCGGGAAGATCCCACATGCCGCGGAGCGGCTGGGCCTGCGAGCCATGGCCGCTGAGCCTGCGCGTCCGGAGCCTGTGCCTTGCGAAGAGAGAGGCCACAACAGTGAGAGACCCGCGTACCACAAAAAAAAAAAAAAAAAAAAAAAAAAAAAAAAAAATTATTTCAGGCACTTCCCTGGCGGCCCAGTGGTTAAGACTCCTCACTTCAAAAAAAAGAAAAAAAAGACTCCACACTTCACTTTGAGTGCAGGGGGCACAGGTTTGATCCCTGGTCAGGGAACTAATACCCCACATGCCGTGTGGCCTGGCCAAAAATAAATAAAATGTTTAAAAAAGAAAGGAAATAAAATTATTTCAAAGAAAGTGTTCATGTGATGATAGGAAGGAACAGGAAAATTGGAGCATCTCTGAAAACTAAAGAACAATCTGGAAAGATTTGATGAAAAGATGGAGGAGCGCCTTAGCAATTATCACATTAGTTAAGGAAAGGTCAAAGAAGATATAGCCTTAACTCAAACCCAACAAACTCACAGTGCTTGAGCATGAGTCCTACAAACAGACTTTAGTTTACCTTTGTTCACCTCTGTTTCTTCCAGAATACCATGATAAATAGAGCAAAATTGTGATTGTAGAGAAATGTTTGTAATTTCATGGGAACAATCTGTTTTCAAACATCCCAAACTATCCCAAATATAGCAATAGTTTTATGTAAATGGTGCTTGCAATTATAAACCTTTTTTCCTTGGCCATAAAATATGCCTGGCAGAATCTCAACTACCCAGACCTTTTCTGGATTAGATTTTCTCTATGTATCCGGGAACAAAAACTGTTTTTCATTTTGAGATATTCTATAATTCTTAACTCTCACAGACTCAGGCTGGTTTTCTCTCTAATGGGTTTCACTTAGAAAAATTGTTCATCTTTACAGACTTGGGATATAAAACATGTAGCCTGTGTCTCAAAAACAACCAATGGGGGTTTTTGCAAAGAGGAGACTAGGGTAGATTTTTCCTCTCTGCAAAACTTCTCCCCTCAACGTGAGGTTCAAAGCCCATTATTTACTACTGTTTGCCTGTCAGTTGTTAATGCTTCCTGACTCCCATTTATCCAGTGTCTGGTCTCGGGAAGACAGATAAAGGGGAGAATGTGACCCAGGCTCAGGGAAGGGAGAGCATCTGCTTGAACACCTAATAGGTGTCAGGCACCTCATACTATATGATCTAATCGTTGCTGACAAACCTGTGATGGAAAGCGTTATCATTCCCGTTTTATTGGTAAGGAAAACTGAAACCTGAAAGAAGAATTAAGTAGATTGTTCGATGTCATTTAGCCCAGGAGTGGCAATGTCTGCCTCAGAGCACGCACCTTTCAATTCATATTTCATTCATTTCATTCAATTCATTCATCTTTCACTTGGCTCTTCCTATTGGAGGAATGCAAATAGAATGTAGGGGCCATCATTTATTTTTTATTATGATTTTTAAAAAAATTTATTGAAGTATAGTTGATTTACAATGTTGTGTTAATTTCTTCTGTATGGCAAAGTGACTCAGATATATATATATATATATATATATTCTTTTCCACTATGGTTTGTCACAGGATATTGAATATAGTTCCCTGTGCTATACAGTAGGACCTTGTTGCTTATCCATTCTATATATAATGGTTTGCCTCTGCTAACCCCAAACTCCCAATCCTTCCCTCCCCGAAGCCCCTCCCCCTTGGCTACCACAAGTCTGTTCTTATATCTGAGTCTGTTCCTGTTTTCGTAGATGTGTTCATTTGTCGTATTTAAGATTCCACATATGAGTGATATCATATGACATTTGTCTTTCTCTTTCTGACTTACGTCACTTAATATGATAATCTCTAGGTCCATTCATGTTGCTGCAAATGGGAGCTGCTCTTTAGAAGTCCAGGCTCAACTCCCAGTCTGTTGAAAATGATGATTTACACTCAGCAATCTTTGTAGAAAAATAAAAATAGTAGTGAAAGCTTTTCTGGGAGCCGTCCATGAGACTACCGGAACTTGCATCTGGCCAGACCCGGGGACCTTTCTCCCATCTCCCAGCAATTCAGGAAAGTGCTGTGATGGAGTCAGGCAGAAAAGACTGGCCACAGTGGTCCACGAAGGAGGTCAGTGTGGCCGCAGGTTAGGACGCGCCTGGTGGCTTTCATTGGTAACACCTCCTCGGAGTGGGTACAAAAGATTGAAGAGCGGCAGCTTCATTGACAATCTTCACTGAATTTTTTAGTAAAGGTGGTAAAGCAAACAAGCAAAGAGTCAGTGGTTAGTGGAAATGAGATAGCTGGGGAATCCTCAAGGGAACTGAGATCCCAGGCTTTGAAGTGAGAGAGACCTGGTTTCAAATTCCAGCTCCACAGTTGGCCAAATGGGTGACTTAGGGGGAAGTGTAGTCATTCTTTAGTGCCTCAGTTTCTTCCCACGTGAAATGGAGCTAATGCTGTCTCCCTAAAAGTGTGGGTATGGGTATTGGTGATAATATTTGTAACACATCCAGCCTGGCGTTCGGCATATAATAGACATTAATAGATGATAGTATGATCTTGATGATGAAGTTATAAAGTGGACAGGTGTTTAGACTCACTTTTCTATTTTAGTCAACCACTGAAACCTCAATAACTATTGGGATCTCCTATAGCCTTAAAGGATTAGGAAAATGAACCTCACTGAGGTTCTTGTTAAACACAGAAACCTGGCAGGGCTGGGGGAGCACGCAGGAGGGCAAAGTAAATGTAAGCCACTGTGCTGGGTGCTAAAAGGGGGGATCAAAGTCAGAGAGAAACAGATCCTGCCGTCTGACCTCCCTTCCCACGTGAGCGGAGGAAGGAGGGATTGGAGGGGGTGCATTCTGGATTCAGGCCAAGGAGGGGTTTTCAGGAACCGAGACTGGGAAAGCGAGCCAGCTGGGCAGGCCTGTGAAGTCTGAGTTGGGTGAGAAGTAGGAGAGGGTGGCCCCGAGCCAGGAGAGTGAAGAGCCAAGGCGTACGGTTGTCTGAACCCTGAAGGGCCACAGGAGCAGCTAGCGGGGTGGCCCCGAAAGAGAAGGAGGAAGAGGGGTCGGGGCACAAAGCCTGGGGAAAGTCCCTGAGGAGAGGGGACCTGTCAGGCGCAGGGCTGAGCCTCAGGGTTGAGAGGAGCTGCTTAGGATCCTCAAGCCATCTGCCCCCGAAGCTCACAGCATGGTAGGAGAAACGAGGGGAGTCGGGAGTATTGAGTTTATAACACAGTTGACTAGTGGGCAGATATGACTTGATTTTTTTTTTTTTTTTTTTTTTTTTTTTTTTTTTTTGCGGTACGCGGGCCTCTCACTGTTGTGGCCTCTCCCGTTGCGCAGCACAGGCTCCGGACGCGCAGGCTCAGCGGCCATGGCTCACGGGCCCAGCCGCTCCGCGGCATGTGGGATCTTCCCGGACCGGGGCACGAACCCGTGTCCCCTGCATCGGCAGGCGGACCCTCAACCACCGCGCCACCAGGGAAGCCCGACTTGATATTTTTTAAAAAAGGAACAAATGTATACCGTGGTGGGCAGTTGAGGCACAAACGTAGAAGAAAACACAGACTACGTTTTTGCCCTCATAATGCTTACAAGTAAATGGAGGAGAGAGGGAAGGGAAGCATTCTGTGTGCAAAGGTCTCTTCAGGTCAGTATGAGTTGTAACCAGAGTGAAGGGACCGGATTCTAGCTGGAGGTTGACCTGGCTCTCTGGAGATGAGCTGAGCAGTCATTTATTGAGGGTGCTGGGGAAGTGAGGAATGGGAGAAGCAGAGGTGAATCATGTTCCTGAGGAGAAAGGGGGGGTGCTTCAAGGGGTGCCGTGGAATAAGGGATGCACAGTATTCACTGTTGAGAAAAAGGCAAAATATGTTTCTCACTCGATTGAGGTACCACAGCCAAAACTCTATTCTAGGATGGGACAGGTGGGTCTTTATTCTGATATTGATGGAGACCATGGCCTGAGCCAGGAATTCACAGGGGCTCCACGTGACAGGAAAGGAAAGTGGCTTTGGAGATGGCAAGTCTTTCAACAAGGGGTGATGAAAACCATCTGTGTTTGGATTTTCTCTCACTCAGAAGACAGTTGTGTATTGCAGCAAAAGGCCTAACTGTCTAAGAACTGTGGTAGGTCACCAGAGACAGCAGGAGCCTGAGGTCTCCGGGTGCAGTCCTTGGTCTGGACCCAGGAATCACAGCTGGCTACAACCCTCACAGTGTAGCCTGAACTTGCCCTTGACTGACTTTAGCATCTTATGAAACTCGAAGGCTTGAAAGGCTGACGCTCATGGCCTAATAGTATAGCACCGTGGTTCGGAGAGAGAGCTCAGGAATCTGCTGTCTCGGTTCAGAATCCTGGCCCTCCATCGTACAGCTATGTGACTTCAGGCTGGTAACTTAACCTCTGCCTTTGAATTTCTTAATTTGTAAAGTGGGGAGAGTTTACCTTTTGAAACAGTTGTTAAGTATTAACTTGCCTGTGAAGGGCTTGGCACAGTGCCTGGAGCCTAGTAAACGTTCAATACATGTTACATAGCATCATCATTACTATTCCTTAATTATTACCCAAGGACCTTCCATTACTCTTAGCCTCAGCACATGGAAATCAGATTGAACGTGAAAGAGTCTATCCTTGAGCAAATACCCTGAACCCAGCAGCTCTGTTCATATTAGAAGGAACTAGGTATCACATCCAGCTGGAGCCAAGAGACTCCAAGGTTGGGGGGATACAAAGGGTCTGCTGGAGAAGTTGCCTAGCTTCCTAGCATCAACAGAGTTGTTGGGGGGGAACATAAGATAGCAAAAATTAAACTGGACCAAAAGCAGATGACATGTATCTGTCACCCACCTGAGCTGTGAAAAGTCAATAGAAGTTTGTATGAGCAATAACCACCTATTGAGAACACACTCTTCTAGTGGTGCAGCTCCACGTGGGTTCTTTGTCCAAAAAAATTCATTTCTTGATTTGATAGTGGAGTAGTGTGTATGCTCTTCATTAAGAGCAGTTAAGCGCAGTGCAAAATGCAGAGCAGTTAATAAAATACAGCCAAGTCACCCACGTATGAGGAATGTGCATTGACCATAAACTGGGGACCAATGTGTTATGGCAGGTGAACAGATGTCTGTAGGTGTCAAAGTTTTATTGAACTGAAGGATGAATTGGTTAAGGAGTTAGAGAGTATGTGGTATCATCCAATGAACTGCTGGGAATCCCTGGGAGTCCTCAAATCCCTGGGGGATGGAGCAACGGGCGAGGGTCTTGACAGTGGAGGAGATATTATTTAGGACTGCCATGGTCCTTAGAAGATTCAGCTCTGCTTAAGTTTGGAGGTGGTGATGATGTGTCCCAAGAAGCCCATAAGAAAAAGGTCAGACTCGTGTGGTTATGATATGGTTACAACTCCCAGAGACAGGTCAAAGAAGATTAGAGTAGGGTGTGAGTTGGCACATACCTCAGGAAAGCATCTTAATATCAGGAAGCAGGATATTATAGTGGCTTAGACCAGGGGTTTGGTTTTAGACAGATCTGGGTTTGATTTCAGCATTGCGTTTTACCAGATATGTGAGTTTGGGCAATTTACTCAAATTCTCTAAAGCCTCAGTTTCCTCATCTGTAATAACAATACAGATAATAATAGTACCTTTCACATAGGATTGTTATGAGAATTAACTGAGATTAAATGTTGTAAGCACTCAATAAATGTTAGCTGCCATCATTATTATTAGCGAAATGATCACTATCTAGTGATGCGTCTAGAGCGGAGCCTCTCAAACTTTAACGGGTCCAGAGCCTTGCTGCTCAAAGTGTGGATGTTAGCACAGCAGCACCATCCACCAGAATCTTACAAGAAACGCAGAATCTCTGGCCTCACTCAGAACTAGTCAAGCACAATCTGCATTTTAACAAGATCCTCAGCTGACTTACATGCACATTACAGTTTGAGAAGCTCTGGTCTGGAAGAGGTCAGAAGTTGTTCATTAAATCTGTAATACAGGTGAGGTGTGGCCAAGACTAAAATGTGAATAGCTAGAGTGAATCTGGGGACTTCCCTGGTGGCGCAGTGGTTGGGAGTCCACCTGCCGATGCAGGGGACACTGGTTCGACTCCTGCTCCAGGAAGATCCCACATGCCGTGGAGCAACTTAAGCCCTTGTGCCACAACTACTGAGCCTGCGTGCCTAGAGCCCATGCTCCGCAACAAGAGAAGCCACCGCAGTGAGAATCCCACGCACCGCAATGAAGAGTAGCCCCCGCTCGCCCCAACTAGAGAAAGCCCGTGTGCAGCAACAAAGACCCAACGCAGCCAAAGATAAATAAATTAATTAATTAATTTAAAAAATGATTCATATATATGTATGGATACATTTTTTTTAAAAAAGAGTGAATCTGGGAAGCAGGTATTTATACCTTCCATTCCTAACGACACTCATTCATGGATCTTTATCTTCCAAACTCCCTGCTTGACTCCTGTAACACACACACACACAAAACGGGGCTAGATAGAGATGGAATCTATATACAGTTGAACTTTGAACAACATGGCTTTGAACTGCACGGGTCCACTTACATGCGGATTTTTTTTCAATAGGAAATATTACCACAGTACACGATCTGTGGCTGGTTGAACCCTCGGATGTGGAACCGCAGATAGGGACGGGCAAGTGTAAATTATATGCAGATTTTGGAATACACGGAAGGTTGGTGCCCTTGACTTCCCATGTTATTCAAGGGTCAACTGTACTGGGAATCTCCCAGAGAGGGGATTTGCATGTATGTTGAGAATGTCAAGGGCCAGATAATCATTTCATGGTGTCTTCTTGGAGGAGAGGGCATTTGAATTTGGTAATGGAGGATAGTTGGTATTTCATTAAGTACAGCCAGGAGAAAAGGACATTCCTGAGAGAGGAAAGGCAAAGGCAAGAGACAGGGAAATTCAGGGCAGTTCCATGGACTCCTAAGTAATTAAGCTTGATCCAAATAGAGAGTGGGTGATGAGAATGAGAATAGTTGTTAGTGAGATTGGAAAGATATGTGAAATCCAGGTCATGGAGGGCCTTAATGCCTGTTCAGGATTTTGGATTTTATTCTGAAGGCTGGTGGCAGCCACTGAAGGTGTTTATTGTACATGTCTCTGCATTTTCCTTGCCCAGAAAGTCCAGCTCCTGAGGAAGAGGGGCCCGTTGGAGGTGGCCCCAGAGTCTTCAGTGCTGGAGTCCTTGTCCTTCCGGATGAGCTGAAGGCAGAGCTTGAGACCTTGAAGACTTTTAGTGAAATCACTATTAGGTTAGTTCTACAAATGGCCCTAGATTGCTGACTTGGTCATATTATGGACAGTGCGAGTTGCCTGGTCATTCAAGGTCAGCATTTGGTTCACCTGTACGTGTATCATTTGGGTACGATGCACTGCCATGTCTCTGCCCTTCTGAATGAAGTCTGTTGGCACAGGTTAGCTATACCCATCCAGACTGAAACTGAATCTCTAAAGACTCCATTTGGGGAGGTGATTCTTTGAAGAACTGCTTAATCTGCCTAATAGATAATCCACATTAGAGATGAGCAAATTTAACATCACTCCAAAGTGAGATGTCAAGGAACTATTCCCACACACTAGCAAGGGTGAGAAGGGACTGGGAAGACCTCGAACTCTCTCTCTCATTAGAGAGATGGGGCGGGCACCAAGAACTGGCCTGTGTAATATAGACCTATGGCAAAATCGCTCAAAACCCATTTCAGATCACGTCTGTTTTCCGTATCAATGTGAAGGGCAGGCAGGATAGAATTGAAGCGTTAATAAAATCAAAATGACTTACAGCTGCCATTTTCTCCCTGCCTCTGTGGCCTCTCAGAGAAAATAAATCAGTAGGCCTAGTCCAACTTATTCTTCACCAAGCCCTGCTAGTCGTTTCCTAATATCTCATATTGTCTTGTTGGTTGTTAAGAGATTGTTGGATTCATCCCAGCATCTTTTCAGATAATGATGTTAATGATCTATAATTACCAGAAATCATCTTCTCTTCCTTTTGGAAAGGTGGGCAGGCCATTTCCTTCTTTTAATTCTCGGGCATTAAATTCTGTCCTATAGGATGATATCAGACTTAATAGGTGGTGAGTTTCAATAATAATTGCTAATTCCTAAAATACCATGAGGTAAATGTCAAACAGTTTCATGCATATTTATGTATCTTTTAATCTTTTATTTGAGTAGTTCTACTTTTTATGTTCTTGTTGTGGGTTCTGGAATTATAGGGCAACTTTTTCGCTATCACTTAATATGAAGCTCACCAAGGAAGACCCTCCCACATAAACATACACCAATAACCTCAGGTTTCCCCCACCTTCTGTGCCTCAATGTATAGGGTTGTATAGCTTAATGAATCAAGCTGCCCACCCTACCCCCCCCCATGACTGCCACTCCCAAGAAACCATTTATGTATGGGATGCATAAATGAGCCTCTGCTCCATCCCTTTAATCTATATGCAAAATATAAAGTGTGTGCTTATGTCCACTGTTTGGGGGGTAACTTTGGTAGTTCGCACCAGATCCTTAAAGGATCTGTTTACTAAAGCCACATTAAGAGCCACTATAAAGAACATGCAACCTCTGCTACTTCAACCCAAGCTTTATCATCATCCTAACCTACATTTGGAAATGGAGGTGGTCAGAAGGAATGCATCCTAGTATTTGCCCTAAATGACTGAAAACTCAATTGCACAAATCTCAGGATCCTTCAGCGTATAAGCCCAGAAGTGTGATTCCAGGTCCCAAAACATACCCTTTTTCTATTTCACTCTCTTGTTTCAAGTTGTGGTGCCCAGAATATTTCTTCCTAAAAATCACTTAGTTATCCTCTTTTTCTTCTTCAGAAACCATATTCCTTTTCTCTAGTAATTCTCTGCACGTAGCAAATTCCTTTTCTCTGTAGTCATTCTTTATTTACCCCCTGATGGTAATTTGGAAAGACTTTCTACATTTTCAGACTAAGAGAACTGGCATGGGTCCAATGGTAGACTACCACCTGTCAGTAGAAATTTCTTTTGTTCTTTGGTTTTTATTTGCACATCGTGGTGGTGGGCCGTGTCCAGTGGTTCTGAACCCTCAGCGCACTTTGGAATCACCTAAAGAGCTTGGAAAACCACGAAAGCCTGGGCTCAACTCCAAAGGATTTTAATTCACTTGGTCCGAGATGGGACCTGGGTGTTGACATTTTAAAAGCGAATTTGCAGCAATGTAGGTGATGCTATAGTACTTTATATTTTTGCTTATAATGACAGCTACCAATTCTTTTTCACTTAAGTTGGGAAATTTCATTTAATGGCAGCTGAAGGGCCATTTTCAACTGGAAAAATTCATTTATATCCGTGGTAAACTTTATCTTGATAAAAATTTGCACTCGTATTTTACCACCAGATGAAAAAAAAGATGAGCATCATTTAAAAATTAATGTATTTAAAATAAAGTACAGAGAAAAACATGTTTATATTATATCAGGCTTCATTTTGAATGAATCTTTTTTCCCCAATCCTTACTGTAAAGATCTTGTGCTATAACTTTTAAAGCCATACAAATAAGAGTGCTAAACTGTGGACTTAAAAGTAGGTGTATAAATATTCTTAAGCGGTATTACTTGGAAAATAAAAATAAAATATAACAACCACATGAAATAAACCAATATCATATTTTCTTTACCTGTTAAATATTGAGAGACATTTACATTTTTAAAGTAAACTTTAAAATTAGGGAAAAAATAAAATAAAAGCAAATTTGCCAGGTGATTCCAATGTGTGACCAGGGTTGAGAGCCACTGGTCTTCTCCAGCAGGAACTCATCCAGCCAGGAGTGTTAGGGCCTTTTAAAGGATGCTGTGGGACCTGGCTAAAGTTTGGGCTTCCCCAGTGGGGGTAACCACTTCTCTTCTCTCCCCAGATGGTACTCCTGGCCCGGTGCGAGGGGCACTGCAGCCAGGCGTCACGCTCCGAGCCCTTGGTCTCCTTCAGCACTGTCCTCAAGCAGCCCTTCCGTTCCTCCTGTCACTGCTGCCGGCCCCAGACGTCCAAACTGAAGGCACTGAGGCTGCGCTGCTCTGGGGGCATGCGACTCACGGCCACCTACCGGTACATCCTCTCCTGTCACTGCGAGGAGTGCAGCTCCTGAGGCCTGCTGTTGAGTGGCTTCTGGATGGGACAGTCCCTCCCCCTCGCTGAAACAGTTCAACCAGCCAGGGAAGGACTGGCAAGGGAAGAGTTAAGGCAAAAAAAAAAATATGTAGCAATTCCCACGGGATTCTGCGTATTCTAGTAATAAAGACTCTACATGCTTGTTGACAGAGATACTCTGGGAACTTGTTTTCCATTCCCATCTCCTTTCCCTGGTACAATTTCTTTTGGTTCCTTTTCAGATTCAGGCAATTTCCCCCTTGGCGCTGAATGCTGTTTGGGTTTCCAACAATTCAGCATTAGTGGGAAAAGTAGGCCCCCATGCAAGAGTGGGTCAGGCTGTCACTGTTTGGCGCAGATTAGGGAAGCATTTGCTTTGGAAAGCAGGAAAGCCCAATTCTTTCTGGGACATCCTCTGGCTTTTTTTTTTTTCTTCTTTTATTTTTCTTTTATCTTGTCATTTGGTCTAAGGTTGCCATTGTTGCTAAAGGTTACCAATTTCAAATTCCAGACACCGAGCATGTGGATATGTTTAGCCAGGTTCATTCACAGCCAAGCTAACTGACATTAAAATCACTAACAAACAGATTCTCCTATGTGATGCTGGAACTCCTGATAGCCATCATTATTATTCAGAAATGACTTTGGGGAAGTAAAAGTGGCTTAAAGAATTGTCATCTTGAGGCTCTCTCAGATAAATTATGTTAACATGTTGTAAGGGAGCAGACTTTTAAAGACCTGCACAAATACGGATCCTGCACTGACTTTGAAAAAGGCATATATGTACTAGTGGCATGGAGAATGCTTTATATTCATGCATGCAAATTAGACAACCAAGTACGAATCTATTTGTGGGTGTGCTATAGCTTTAGCCATGTCGTGGGCATCATTCTCTAATATCCACCTGTCCATGGGAAGCTTGCTGCCGAAAATGGTGGCCTGGCTCATCTTCTGAACATTTGGTTCAAATATATTTTGGTCCTTGAGGCTCAAAATTTGAGTTATTCCCATGTTTTGAAATAAAAAGAGAGTATCTTCAAAATTTTGACGGTGTAAGGATTGTTTTTTCCTACTCAACATCCTACTACAGCGCATCCCCTATGGTGTGTGTGGGGGATCCAGAAATAGAGGGAGATCGGGTTTCAGAATGCACGGTGGAGGCATTTTTTTGAAATCAATGTACTAGGGTCGGGGCGGGGGGGCTTATGAAATGTGGCCTTTAGTCTCAGAATTTAGCTTGCTGAATGAGCACAAAATCTGATGCATTCTGGCTCCCTTAGCCACTATTCTCAGAAGAAAATAAGTATCCATAAATGAAGTCTGAAGAACCAGAAGGAAAACAAATAGCTCACAAACAATGGTTTCTGTGTCATTGACCGTCCAGTGATCCAGGGCCAATGGTACGCATGAGCATTTACAAGAATACTCATGGTGCTAGCATAGTGCTATATCCACTGCAGGCATCTCAACACTAACCCAGACTGGCAACTCAGTTTCCAAGGCAACCTTGACACCATGCTGTCTTGGTTCACCAGAGGTGATGGTGCACCCCACTGTTAGTACAGCCAACCTGTGGGAAATTAATTCACACACCATCATCTCTGGGATTAAATTTATATCTGTGGCTTTGGAACACAATGAAACTAATACTATTAAACCTTGACCTTGATCTTAACCTTCATAGTGACAGAGCCAGCCAGTCCACTAAATTGGAAGTTCTCCCCATTCTGAAGGCAAATGTGAAATGGTAATTTGGACCATTACATGAAGAGAAATTTTGCTATAAAAAAAGAATTAAATTTAATACCTAAAATTAAATGGTTATAGTTCTTAACCAATAATGAAAGTATTAACTGCTGGTCACATTTATAGCTATTCTTTCATGTCACTAATCGAAAAGCGAAAATAATACTTCTAGCCTTAAAATATCTCTTCCTGGCTTTGAAAACTCAATTTGCTTTGAGAGTCATATATCCCAAACTCCAGTCTTTATTTCCTTACTACCAATTTGGGATTGGAGGGGGCAGTTATATGAGTCATTATGTTCCAAATTCTCTTGAAGCCATAGAAAGTGTTCCCTTCAAATTCTTTTATGTGGTCTGTTGTCAAAGTTTCCCCCATGGCAAAAAGTAGAATATGCTTGGAACATTAGAGAATCATAGAATGGTGGCATTGGGAGGGCCATTAAAAAGCTTCCATTCTCCTCTCTCGCTAAATAGGTGAGCAAATGTAGACCTGCAGAAATCCAGGAACTTGCCCAGAGTCACACACGTCATCTTGGCTTTGGAACTGGAACCCAGACTTCCTGCTCTCTGCAGCCATGGGTTCTTCCCTTCCCCTTGCCAGTGAAAGGAGCCCCGCTTTTCTCAGGATCTTGTATGCTGATTATGGTGAATGGGCTGGAAAAGAGTACAGTGAGAGAGAGTAAAATTTAATGGGGGCAGGGCTTCCCTGATGACGCAGTGGTTGAGAATCTGCCTGCCAATGCAGGGGACACGGGTTTGATCCCCTGATCCAGGAAGATCCCACGTGCCGCGGAGCAGCTAAGCCCATGCACCACAACTACTGAACCTGCGCTCTAGAGCCCGTGAGCCACAACTACTGAGCCCACAAGCCACAACTACTGAAGCCCATGCGCCTAGAGCCCGTGCTCCGCAACAAGAGAAGCCACCGCAATGAGAAGCCCACGCACTGCAACGAAGAGTAGCCCCTGCTCACCACAACTAGAGAAAGCCCGCGCCCAGCAACGAAGACCCAAAGCAGCCAAAAATAAGTAAATAAATTTATTTTAGAAAAAAATTTAATGGGGGCATATCAAGGCTGAGAAGGAGGAAAAAGAGTTATAGTTTTCCTAAAGACCTAAAAATAGCCCTGGGAACTGAGAGAATTTAGACATTATTGGATATTAAGTTACTATGGAATTTGCATTATATCTTTCAAAAATTAAACATATTTAGCCTTATGTTAATGTCTACCCCTAAGGATTGAGAGAGAACCAAATGAAAACATTGATCATTTAAAAACACTACTCGTGGAATGCCTAAGGAATGTCTTCCCCATTTGCTCTGCATGAATAAAGGGAAATTAAAATACCTTATAATCTCAGTAGCTTACATCTTAAAACTCTGTGTGATAATCCGCAATGGTGCAGGGCAAGCCTCTTGTAAACTGATCTTGCCCTCATAATTCATAAGCATTTAATAATAATGAGTTAATAGTATAGTGGAAAATGGAGAAGTTTATGGGCTGAACTGATTTTCTTGGGATCTCAGTTTCTCAGACCAATCACTTCGGTTTTGTTCATGTAACCTCCTGAACTTTCCCCAGAAGTTTAGAATGAAGGACAAATCAACCACGCATGGTCCTGAGGAAATAGCAGCTGGCTTTCTGGTAAACTCAAGTGTTTGCTAATCCACTCAACACATTATTTTGTATTAGGTAGAACAGGATGCCTACACATTATGACTGGGGAACTGTTTGAGGAAGTTGATTTCTTCTTTGTGACGTTGGAGAAATTAAGGTACAGATTTGCTTTTGGTCGCTTCTTCAGGCCCCGTTGAAACATACACACTCGAGCAAGAGAGCTACCCAAGATGGCATACCAAATGCCTGGGGGAAAGGGGTTTGGGAAGGCTTAGATGGGAAAGGGAAGCCATATCCTGCTTCTGCTGCCTTCTTCATGACCCCAGGGCACAGCCACATCCTGGTAGACAGACAAGCCCATTCCCTTCCAGAGTTAGAATAATGGAGAGGTTTGGATCTGGGAAGAGAGGTTCTGCCCATAGCTGTATCATTACACCACAGGAGGACTATTTGCACATTGAAACAGGCATTACTAAGCCTGTTTCAGTGTGCTAACAGGTACCCAGCAACTACTTGCTGACGGACAATAGTTCATGAGAAAATGACATCATATGCCAACAAATCAATGTTTGCCCGCAAGTCTTCGCTATATTAATGAAATATTTTGGTATATTCTACCATAAATCTATGAAAACATGGGTAATTTCTTTAACTCAATTATGAATGTAATTCCAAATTTCTCATTGATTAAAGACACGCTGTGCCCTCAAATATTAATGCCATCTTCTCACGTGGTAGACAGAACATTTAAAATCTGGCGACCATGGTGAACATGGACATGCATGCACCAGGGAAGGATTTGTTGCCTCAGCTGTCAATCCTTTCCAGGTCTGCCTCAGCTGCAGAGTCACCTTGCCCAAGGGCATACTCTTCCAGGGGTGGCTCTCACATTCAGTGACTGATATGTAGGTAGGGTAATAAGAGGCTGGCTATCTTAGTCTGATGAAAGACAACTCTAGCGGGCAATTCTCTCTCCAGAACCATCCAACTGGGTTGGCTGAGGCGTGTCAGCTCTACCTCTCTTCCTGCCCGCACTTGCTTCCCTCCTTGTGTTCCACAGGTGCTGATCCCTAATAAATACCCTGCATCGCAAGTTCCATCTCAGCCTCTGACTCTTGGGAACCAAACCTGCAACAGTAACTTTTACATATTTTATTGACCTGTAAAAGGAAGCGATTACATCTACGCCATCTTGTCTTCTTAAGTGGCCAATAATATTTAGGGTTCAAATCAATGTTTCTGCTTCCTCTAAATGCATAGCTTAAACATATGTACCAGCACCTACTATGTGTCAACTAGAATGCTAAATGCTGGAGATACTGCGGTGAAAAAGCCATAACTTTGATTTTCATATGTGCACAACCTAGAGAGGGTGAGAGATGACTATGATAAGTGCACTGGTGACATACAGAGATAACCCACAAAGCCGGCAATCTTGTGTGCTTGGTTTTAAGGTGGCCATTTTAAAAGTAAGGAGCTATGACTTTCTATAATAACATTATATTGGTACAGCACTTGCACAGATGGTATCTCATCCTTATGAGGTAAGTTAATTATTACAAAAATCTCATGGATAAGAAACCAGAGGTTGTCTTCTGATCTTAAAGTCTGTGCTTTCTTTGCGATTCCCAACCACCTTCTTTTTCTTTTTTCTAAAGATTGAAGACAGAAGGAAAAGACCACCAAACCATCTTGTGTTGGTATCTGTCAGTTCTCGTTAGTAAACTACGATTCCGGAATGTGAAGAGCTTGTTGACACAAAGCATACAGGACCTTGACCCAATAGAACTTTAGAGAATGTACTATTCAAATACAAACTTCTGCAGAAAATAAATACGTTTCAAATTATATATGAAACCAAAGCTGTGCTTGTGAGTTTAAAACCCTTTTGTATTTGGCTGTCATCTTTTGAATAGCTTCAATATCCTAGTGTTACACATACATGGTAAATTAAATGGTTTATTGTAAAATTGTTCAGAGTTAGACATGGCTCCCTTGGAGCAGTTTGACTTGTGTGGCATGTCATTGTCATCATCACGGTTGCCCTCATCACCGTCGTCATTGGCATCATCATCATTTTTAACCTTGATTAACAGAGTGTAATGAAGCAGGCACTGTGCTTAGCACTTTTCTCTGCTTTATCTCATTTAATCCTCCCAACAGACCTTGAGGTTAATATTATCCCCACTTCACAGATAGTATGAATAAATTCTTATGGTTTCTAATCACTCGGACTTTCTCTTTTGGTATCCTAGAATTCTTCATTATCTTCAAAATGATCACCAATCCTAATGTTGCCATCATAATCGCAAAGTGTATATAAAGTAACTGTCCATGCATATGTGCAGTGGAAATAAACCTAAAGAGGCAAAGATCTTTCCTTCTAAGAGCTGACATTCCAAACCCTGCATATGTTTTGGGTTATTTATTTATTATTTTTGGCTGTGTTGGGTCTTCACTGCTGTGCACGGGCTTTCTCTAGTTGCGGAGAGCAGGGGCTACTCTTCGTTGCACTACGTGGGCTTCTCACTGCGGTGGCTTCTCTTGTTGTGGAGCACGGACTCTAGGAGTGCGGGCTTCAGTAGTTGTGGCTCGCGGGCTCTAGAGTGCAGGCTCAGTAGTTGTGGCACAAGGGCTTAATTGCTCCGCGGCATGTGGGATCTTCCTGGAGCAGGGCTCGAACCTGTGTCCCCTGCATTGGCAGTTGGATTCCTAACCACTGTGCCACCAGGGAAGCCCCCTGCATATGATTTTAAGTAACTAAATTCTTAACAATGTGTCCTCTTCAATTTTGTTCTACACCAGCAGTGTGCTTTTTCTATAACACTACCATCCAATTATTTCCTCTTCACATAGGAACAGTATCCTTTGCCTGCCCTTATTAAACTACACAGCTTCATTTGTGATTCATGACTTTTTAGGTAACTGTCATTGGAAGAAGCCATGAGAAACCATAGCTAACGGAATCATTGGTCCGAAAAAGGAACATGGAAGGCATGTCATCCAACTCTCTTATTCTATAGAGGTTTTTGATGTTGTGTCTCCTGACTTTTCAACCAATGCTCACGCCATTGGCCAGTGCTCTATTCTTGATTCTTCTTGCATGACAGTCTCTCATGAACCATGAAAATGAATTTTTCATTATTGTTGTTGAAACCAACATTCTAAGACTTTCTTAATAACTGTTTGCCCACTTTTACCCGCTAATTCATAGTGCTCAACACACGTATCACTGCATGTTAAGAGCATGAACTCTGGGGCCAGGCTGCCTGAATTCACACCCTTGCTCAGCTGTTTATTAGCCATGTGACTCCTGGGCAAGCTATTGGGCCTTTCTGTGCCTTGGATTTCCCATCTGTAAGATAGGATGAGTCTATGTATAGACTTCATGGTTCTATTATGAGGATTAAATGAGTTAATACATGATGTGTAGAAACCCAGAACCATGCCTGGCACTGAGTAGCACTCATGAGTGTTAGCAACCATTTGCATTATGCATTCAGAGTTCAAACAAGTTGTAACTTCTCTAATAGAGCTTTGGTTAAGCCGAACATTATTCTTATCCATAATTTTCCCCAGCAAAAATTTATGCATTTTTAACATTTCTTGTTATATTACTATACGATAAAAAGTTTTCATTTTTAAAGTTATAGTACTAAATTGGTAGAAATAAATCAGAACTGGTTGTTATTTTACAACTTAATTTTTAGTTTGTGTATTCTGCCTTAAAATTACATTCATTCTAGTGGCAGAAGACACTTATTAGATCATTTTATTTGCCCTCCTCCATGCATGAATCGGGCTTAGATGAAAACAACTAAAGCAATGAAATGTGCAAGTTTTTAAATATTTTTCTGGGAAATTAATTTATTCTAAAATAATGTACAGCCTTCTCTTCCTCCCATCATTCAATTATTCTCAAAAACCCTGTCTTCTCTCCCCCTGCTTCACACCCCCCTTTAATAATAACTCTTGCAGCTGTGAGTTAACGAGCCTATTCTGAAGTATGTTCTGAGTAGTGGCCTGCTGGAAGAACTTCATGAAGGCACATTTTTGGTTAAATTTAAATTTAAATTTAAGGACACCAGAGAGTCAGGGACTATATGTTCCACCACAAGGAAGGGAGGATTATATTAAATAGTACAAATTAACGCATCTAAATCATTTATTCCTTACATTAATTTCTACTTTTCCAGAATAGTACAACTACGGATTATCACAATTTATACATTTTCCCAAAACAGCACAATTATTGATTAGCACAGCTTAATATATCTAAATCATCTATCTCTTGTATTAATATCTATTTTGCCAAAACAGCAGTCATTTACCCAGAGCCAGAAACTTTTGTTGCAAATATTGGATTTGAGCAAAGAGTAGAATATCTAATTAAAATTGGAAAATTACAATTCTATATGACTGAAGCTGTAATGTGAGCCACGTAAGTCATTTTTGTTTGTTTGGGGGTTTTTTGGCCACACCACATGGCATGCGGGATCTTAGTTCCCTGACCAGGGATCGAACCCACACTCCCTGCATTGGAAGCGCAGAGTCTTAACCACTGGACCGCCAGGGAATTCCCCACATAAATCATTTTTAATTTCATAGTAGCCACAGTAAAAAAAATTTTTTAAACAGGTAAAATTAATTTTAACAACTTATTTTACTCCATCGAATCTATCCCAAATATTATCATTTCAACATGTAATCAATATGAAAATTTATTACTGAGATCATTCACATTCTTTTTGTCATACCAAGTCTTTGAAATCTGGTGCTTATTTTATAGTCACAGTGCATGTCAATTCCAACCATACATTATTTTGGAAATATATGTACTGAAATCCCTGTGAAAAAAAGGGCAAATATGGTGGATAAGTCTAAGGACAAGATCAAAGAGGTTGAGGCAACAAACTATGGTTGAACTGGTGTCAAACCTCACAAGCAATAGTTACTTGGACATTTAAGAGACTTTACTGTCCACATGGCTTTGCTCAACAATATCCTAGGAGTCAGGAAACCCAAATGCATTCCTGGCTCCACCACCAACCGTGTGATCCAGAGTGAGTCACGTTTTCCAATACTCAGTTTTGTAGACCAGATTATGAAGATCTCTTCCCAAATCATGAATATCCTTTACACACACAGACACACACACACACACACACACACACACACAGAGCCTTGCTCTAACACTTACCTATTCTCAAGGTAAAGGAATTTCTAAACGGTCTGTTTCTGTTGTACTTTCACCACTAAGAAACCTGATATTACTTGTTGAGTTTATCCATGTTTCCTTTTCTTCTTTTCAAGAGTTGTACATGGGTGATATTTTATATAAGTGATTAAAAATAGAAGTGAGCTCAACCTACTGTATAGCACAGGGACCTCTACAGAATACTCTGTAATGATCCATATGGGAAAAGAATCTAAAAAAGAGTGGATAGATGTATACGTATAAATGATTCACTTTGCTGTACAGCAGAAATTAACACAACATTGTAAATCAACTATAGTCCAATAAAAATTAATTTTAAAAAAGAAAAACATAGAAGTAAGCTCATTAAAATATTGCTTTGACCCAACTCGGAACAGAATGAATCGCTGATAATGCATCATTCATTTTGAGAACTTTTTTAAAAAGGTTAAACATGTTACATTTCATGAAAAATGTATTACATTTTCATGATCCTTTCCTCCTAGCTCACGCTTCCTCTTTTCCCTTCTAACAAAGGCAGCAGATGGATGGGAAGGGATGGGGGTCGTTCAGTGGTGGGAGGGTGGGTCAGCCAACCCTTTGCTTTTGTGTATCGAGGCCCTGGCTATATGCCAGAGGTAGCTGAGGAAAAAAGAGAGCGGAGCGATACAGGCTTTTAGGCAGAGTGCTCATTTGTAATTAAGTTGCTTAGTTGCAGGGCCATCAAAGGAAAACTTCAAATACCCTGACAACAAAACCACCTGTGCTAAAAGCAGAAGCAAGATCGTGCAGGGGGAAGGCAGAGCCGATGGCAGACACTAAGGAAGCGCTGAGCAGAGAGGCCATTTTGAAAGACAAAAGCAAGAGCCTGGGCTGTGTGTCAGAGGAACCTGGTGGGCATTGTTAGATCTGAGACTCCGAATCTATTGCAGGGGCCCCGTGCTAATGCACGAGATCCTTAAGCCTTTCTTTGTTCACTGTGTTGCCTCAAACAGGAGAGTCTGATTTTAAAATAATAAGCCCATGACATCATTCGTGGAATACTTATGCTGCATCCAGTATTGGGCTAGACACGATGAGTACAATCTCTAATTTAATCCTCTCAACAACTTGGTTGTTAGGTGCATTTTACAGACAGGGAAACCAAAGCTTAGAGAGCTTGAGTGATTTGCCCTGAGTCTCACAACCAGTAAGGGGCAGAGGCAAACTCACCACAGATTTCTGTCTACTGAGCTTAAGATTCTTTTTCTGTTTGCTCCGTATCCATTCTCTGTCCCCGCACACACCAAGGTTTGACCCTCAGAAGTCACGTTCGCATTGGAGGACTGTATCAGAGGGTCAGGATCTAAGGTCAATCTATTTTAAAAACCTCCTACCACTCAAGTCTTTTTAAGACCAGCTCCAATTTCTAATAGGTCCTTAGTAACTTCTAGGTAATCTGGGGACTCCAGCTTACCACCGGGGCCCTGGAAACTTCCCAAAGAAACTTTAAGTCAGACTTCACTTGGCTTTGAATACAAAGGATTTGGGTAAAACTCAGCCAATAGAGCTTCTGATAAACATGGCCTACTCTTGGGAAGGGGGGAGAGGGGTAAATCAGGAGTTAGGGATTAAAGTATACACACTACTATATATAAAGCAGATAAATGACAAGGACCTACTGTACAGCACAGGGAACTCTACTCAATATCTTTGTAATAACCTTAAAGGGAAGAGAATGTAAAAAAATATATATATATATGTTTATATATATATATATATATATATATATATATATATGTACACCTGAAACTAACACAACATTGTAAATCAACTATATTTCAATAAAAATTAAAAAAAACCAAACCAACCATGGCCTACTCTTTCAAACAGGCAAGCACTACAGATAACATGTACCTCTCCAGAAATATAACCATCCCAGACATATAGCCTGTGGTAGTGGCCCACTGCATCATTCTAGGTAGGCAAAATTTTTCAGTGTCAATCCCCCAAAGCATTATATATCACAGCAAACAGCATTTCGAGCAACGTTCACACTGGCAAGACATCTGGTATGTAGCCTTTAGATGGTGCTCACGTTCTACTGTTAACACAGAGTCTGCAAGAACCCTTTATGCTCAGAATCAAGGAGGTGGAAGGGACCTCAAGAATCTGGCTGTATTTCAAACCTCCTTTGCCAGGCCCTGGGAACACCCTCGCAAACACGTTTTGAGGTATCTTGGTAACAATACATTTCTGGGGTGTTCATTTCTATAGCAAGGTTTTGGTCATGCTAAATGTACTGGACTACTCTAGGCAGGTCTCACGCTATCCGTGCCATCAGTCAATACTTTAAATGTGAATATACATCCTCAGAATTCAGATTCATCTTGTGTCTTTGTGCATTGGCTAGAGCTTATAACAATCTGGGTTTCTAATGTCTGATTGTGTCGCCAAATTGTGTGATGGAGCCATTCATGTTGTGAGCCACTTTTCTTCGGGAAAGCCTCATTCATTCACTTAAGAAAGAACTGGTGAAACCTACCATCATTCATTTTTTTTCTGGCTCTGAAAAGAGGGGTGGGGGAAAAAACACATCACACCATAGCAACCTTTCTACGGCGGGCTTTTATGTCATTTCTTCTCTTTTCCACACATTGTGAGTTCCTGAGGCTCCATTTGTCTCATAGTCCTGCCAAAAGAGACAATACTTCGCGCTCCAGTTTTTCTTTGCCAATGCAGCGGGTGACAGGCTGTGTCATGGTCGCATTGAGAAACCTTTGACATTGTTGAGGTTTTTTATGCAGGGAAGAAAATAACTCCTTGTGCATTCCCATGGACGGCTCTGCACATGTGGGAGCTGACAGAGGTTCCCAAAGTAGGACGCCACACTTAGTATATATACTTGTGGGTATGTGTGTTTGCGTGTGTGTATGTGTGTGTTTATATCTGCCCTGAGTGGAGCAGAAAGAAGATCTATGGAGCAGGGCAGGGTAAAGGTCAGGAAGGAAGTGAAGTTCCCATCCAGATTACCGGGTGAGAAAAAGTTGGGGAGAGTCATGACACCATCATTCTGATGTCTGAAATGCTATCATAGTGGGAAAACATCAGTCTGTCCAGAAAGATCACATAAGGGACAGAATTAGATCCAAAGAGATGGGAGTCTTTGGGAGACAGGATTCAATTCAATTTCAGCAAGACCTTTTTTTTTTTTAGTTCTTAAAATTAAAAAAAAAAACCAAATTCTAGCTTACAGAAGAGTTGCAAGAAAAGTACAAAAAACACTCATATGCTGTTTACCTAGATTCCTCAGTTGTTAATATTTTGCCACATTTTCTCACTGTCGCTCTCTGCTTCTGTCTCTCTCTCTCTCACACTCTTTCTGTCATATGTATTTTTTCCCTGAATCATATGAAAGTAAATGGCATATAAATATCCCTATATTCCTAAATATTTCATCATGCATTTCATAAGAATAAGGACATTCTCTTACATGACCTGAGTAAAATTGTACACTCCATACTCAAATTTCAGCAGTTATCTGAATGCTATCCTTTATAACAATATTTTTTTCCCTCTGATCCAGGATCCACTAGGATAACATTTCTGGTGATGTTAGTAAGTATGAACTTTTTAAGATTTGGGGTTTTTAGAAATGAAAGGGGCTGTATCAAATATCGAATTTCAAATATCAGCTTGGCAAGTATATCATATAACACTTACCAGTGTGGCAGAATAAAAGAACTATGTAAATAAACAACCTAAACAACCCCAAACCTTTGTGGTTAAGGCTGTTTCTGTCCTACGTGTGAAATCTGCCTGTCCCAAAGTGGTGAAAATATCCTCTTAGGTCCTCTTCTGGAAGCTTTATAGTTCTAGGTTTTACATTTGTGTTTATAATACATCCCCCAAAAGTTTTTTGTGTGTGAATGGATTGAAGAGTCAAGGTTCTCTTTCTTTTTCTTTTCTATACAATTGTACCATTTCCATTTCTTTAGAATATTATGGCCCTGCTAATCATCAGATATCTTTCATAGATGAAGAGAAGAGATTTGGCCAAAACTTTGCAGCAGATGAAAGACTGGGTAGGGGGACATTGCATTGGGAGGGTGTGGTCATATGAGGCAGAGGGCTCGCATTCCCTTGCCTCAAACATCAGTGGTTGGGGATTCATCCTGGGGGTCTGAAGTGTCACTTGTGGCCTTCTTACTGAATTTCAAAAGACAAGGAACTTGTTTGTTGCTTTAGAAAACACCTATTGGGGACCTGGCCAAACGGTACCACTCGGAGGAGGTTGTTTCTACCCAAGAAGTAGCCCCTGAGCGTCCAGGGGAGCCCAAAGCAATTAATACATAGGTGGGAATTCTAATGTGGATTTTTACTTGCCAAGTACAGAATATCATACGAGTTTGTTTCAGAAGGGGCTTGGTTGGAAGAGACATTCAAGCTGGGACTTGAAGGAAGGGCAGGAGAGAGCCAGATGGGGAGGAAGGTTAAGATGGCCCCGGCATGTATAGGGGGTAGGGCAGCTGGCAGCCAGCAATAGGTAGCCCCAGAGACTAGGTCTGGGAAGTGAGGCAGAGGATGGAGAAGCATGGGGATGACAAGGAAAGGGATGCAGCAGTTGACTTGCCTCTCCAGGAACTTTGCACTGTGCTAAGGATTTTAGACTTGATTTTAGGTGCATTGTGAAGCCTTTGAAAAATGTTGTGTTACTGATTTTTCTGTGCAAAGAGCTTTCATGCACAGAAAAATATTCTTATAGTTACTTGTGTCTAACTATTAAATTTATCAAAGTAATAAATATAAAAACCTATATTTTTAAGCTTTTAAGCTCAACTTATAAGTTATATTTATAACCTTAGTGATTTTTGTATAAGAAAAAGAACCATCACTTAAATTGTTTATTTGATTAATGTGCACTTATTTCATAAATTTGACATATCAAATTCTCCTCAATATTTAACACCAGTTTCAACTTTAATTACTCGAATTACCTTAGATATTTCAAACTACATTTACAAAGTTAATACATTTGATTCTCTCACATTTACAAAGGCAGATTCACAAATCTAGTGCGAAAAACTTTCCTAAAATTTAGTAGATCAAATTCTCTTAAGCATTTCAAACATCTTTAAAAAAAGAAAAGAGAAGCCCCCTTGGAGCAAACCTTCAACACTTGTCACTACACTTGTCCAAACAGAACGTTCCCAAAGTGTTCTTGCTTTTTTTGTTGTTTGTTTGTTTGCGGTATGTGAGCCTCTCACTGTTGTGGCCTCTCCCGTTGCGGAGCACAGGCTCCAGACGTGCAGGCTCAGCGGCCATGGCTCACGGGCCTAGCTGTTCCGCGGCACGTGGGATCTTCCCGGACCAGGGCACGAACCCATGTCCCCTGTATCAGCAGGCGGACTCTCAACCACTGCGCCACCAGGGAAGCCCCTGTTCTTGCTTTTAATACTTTCCTTGTGTTACTTTGTTGAACAAAGGGAAGACATTTACCAGTTCAGTTTAGCTGAGGTTTCTTAGTCAGAAATTCTGGGCTGTAAAAATCTGAGCAGGAGTTTCACAGGCCCTGTATTTTATTATTGTTTCATTTATTTATTTTTTTTCTTTTTGGCCACACCATGCGGCATGCCAAGATCTTAGTTACCCAACCAGGGATTGTACCCATGCCCCTGCAGTGGAAGCACAGAGCCCTAACCACTGGGCCGCCAGGGAAGTTCCAAGGCCCTGCATTTTAAAATGTTCCTCGGATTTGTTTTACTCAAGTATGGTAAGACATGCAGACATGGAAATGACTGCCATGAAGGAATAAGTTCTTACTCACAGATCCCTAGAATCAGGATGCCCTCCACATCATGCAGGGCCACAAGGGGAAGCACCAGAGTCAGTCAGGAGGCAAAAAGAGTGAGCGGGAAATGTAAGCAAGAGCCTTTATTGTGTTTTTTGTGAAAAGGAATGAGCAAGGCAGGGTAGACAAACAGAGCAGGCTTAGGATTGAATAGTTTGAATAATTTGGGCAGGCTCTGGGCTGTAAGGATGGTCCCTAGTTGTCTGGTACGTAGCCCTGGGGTGATTTAGGGCAGAGGGATAGTTTCTTGGACTGCAGGATCCTGAAAAAAGGAAGTAGATGGTGGGTATGGACCAGCCCTAAATAAATAAATAGATAGATAAATAAATAAATTTGTAAATTTATAAAAAAGAAAAAAAAAGAAATGCTTGGCTGGGCTGGGCAAGATGGAGACCAGAACCAGGCACTGGTATAGCTGTCTTCAGCCCAGAAATGGTAGTGGAAGCCATGAGAACAAACAGACAAACCTTTCAGGGGACCCTGGGACCAACCACATTTACGGGGCAGGTAGGAAAGAGGGAACTGCTGGAGATACCTGAGTGGTTTCAGTCAGAGATGCTGAGGCCAAACCGGGAAAGAAACAGTTGAGGAAGTGGAGGTTGGCGAAGACCTGGGGGTGGTCAGCAGCGCATCACCCACCCAAGGATTGTGTGAGGACTGGGGGATTTGGTGGCATTATGGGGAATCTTTGGTGACCTTGGCCAGAGACTTTCCATCAAAGTGCAGAGGAAAGGGGCCTGATTGCCAGGAGAGGTGGACTGTGGGGATTGGAGGCTGCAGAAGTGAGGCCAGCAAGGCAAGTCTACTGGGCTTTTTTCAGATTTCCTGAGCAGGGCAGGAGGAAAGGTCCTGAGGAGTGAGCTCCTGTGGCCTGCTCTGCCCTCTCCAGGACCTGCTGACTCACACATATTGTTCTCCAGGGCCCTCAACTGCCTTTTAAACAGCATTTATTGCCTTAAATTAGTTCCTATAGTCAAGAAAACTCTTCTCTGACCTTTCAGGATAATTACCACAAGGAGGCAGGAAAGTGACAAGAGCTCTGTTATTCTGTAATATGTTTGCAAGCTTTCGTTATTTTTCTGTACCCAAACCTTGCCTCTGGCATCTTTAAAATGGATTTCCATATTTTTATTGAACTCATTCACTTCTATCGTTCTCCTTTTAGGTATTTCCATGGAGCCCTTTTTTTTATCATTTAAAAAGTAAATTGCTGTCAGTAACTATAGGGGTTGACAGCTATAGTTCTTTTTCTTTTTCTGTCCACTCTCTATTTTCTTATTTTTTTAATTAATTTTTAGTGAAGTATAGTTGCTTTACAATGTTGTGTTAGTTTCTGCTGCACACCAAAGTGAATCAGTTATACATGTACACATATCCACTCCTTTTTATATTCCTTTCCCATTTAGGTCACCACAGAGCATTGAGTAGAGTTCCTCGTGCTATACAGTAGGTTCTCATTAGTTTTCCTTTTTATATATAGCAGCGTGTATATGTCAATCCCAATCTCCCAATTCATTCCATCCCGCTTCCACCCCTGGTAACCATAAGTTTGTTTTCTACATGTGTGACTCTATTTCTGCTTTGCAAATAAGTTCATCTGTAGCATTTTTCTAGAGTCCACATATAAACAATATTATACGATATTTGTCTTCCTCTTTCTGACCTACCTCACTCTGTATGACAGTCTCTAGGTCCGTCCATGTAGCTACAAATAGCATTATTTCATTCCTTTTTATGGCTGAGTAGTATTCAATTGTATATATGTATCACATCTTCTTTATCCATTCCTCTGTTGATGAACATTTAGGTTGCTTCCATGTCCTGGCTATTGTAAATAGTGCTGCAATGAACGTCGGGGTGCATGCATCCTTTCAAATTATGATTTTCTCCGGATATATGCCCAGGAATGGGATTGCTGGATCATATGGTAGCTCTATTTTTAGTTTTTTAAGGAACCTCCATACTGTTCTCCATAGTGGCTGTATTAATTTACATTTCCACCAACAGTGTAGGAAGGTTTCTTTTTCTCCACACCCTCTCCAGCATTTATTGTTTGTAGATTTTTTGATGGTGGCCATTCTGACCAGTGTGAGGTGATACCTCATTGGAGTTTTGATTTGCATTTCTCTAGTAAATAGTTATGTTGAGCATCTTTTCATGTGTTTGTTGGCCATCTGTATGTCTTCTTTGGAGAAATGTCTATTTAGATCTTTGTCCCATTTTTTGATTGGGCTGTGTTTTGTTTTTTTGATATTGAGCTGCATAAGTTGTTTGTATATTTTGGAGATTAATCCCTTGTCAGTTGCTTCATTTGTAAATATTTTTGCCCATTCTGAAGGTTGTCTTTTTGTATTGTTTATGGTTTCCTTTGCTGTGCAAAAGCTTTTAAGTTTAATTCGGGCCCATTTGTTTATTTTTGTTTTTATTTTCATTACTCTACACGGTGGATTGAAAAAGATCTTGCTGCAATTTATGTCAAAGGGTGTTCTGCCTATGTTTTCCTCTAAGAGTCTTATAGTATCCGGCCTTAAATTTAGGTCTTTAATACGTTTTGAGTTTATTTTTGTGTATGATGTTAGGGAGTATTCTAATTTCATTGTTTTACATGTAGTACAGCTGTAGTTTTAAATCTGGGAACGTTTCTGAGAAAATCCAACCATGGCAATATGAATTTACCCTTTCCCATGGGTTCCTTTTATTCAACCAATTTATTTTATTTAGACTTTCTTCTTCTTCTTCTTCTTCTTCTTCTTCTTCTTCTTCTTCTTTTTGGTCAGGTTTTCCTTCTGGAATATTGTACTGAGGATTAGAATACTAAGATGTTAAATATAATACTTGCCACCTGTTTCCAGTGTATAGTTTAATAGTATAGCAATAATCCTCTGGAAATACAGGAGTTTTGATTTCAGTGTATGGGGTCTGATTGCACCCTACCTCCATGTGACACTGTAATCAGTGTTCGTGAAAGTGAGCTTGTTAATGTCTGGTAGGTGGATGCTGCATTGGATGTAGTCTGAGCGATGAAAGGGCTGTAGTCTCTCCCACGAGTGATCCAAAATAACGCGTGTAGATTGTTCCGTGGTTTATGCATGTCATCATGGACATTATCTCACTTGATTTCTGTAACAACCTTGTGGCATAGGAAAGTAGGTTTTATTACTATCATTTATCAATCTCATTTTACTGAAAGGAATTCTGGGAAGGTAGTAGTGCTGGCAGCAGCATACCTTTTGAGTCTTCTCACACACCCACAAAAATTACAGAGCAACTAAGATAGTAAATCTAGAAACATCTACAACAAAGCCAAGTGGCAAGGTGTCTTCATCAAGCGCGAAAGAGAAACAGATTTGGGACAAAACACCAACAGCAACAAGACTGGTGAAGAGGCAGCCACTGTGCATGGCGAAAGACAGGAAAAGGATGGTAACTTTCAGTGACCCCAAGAAACAGATAATCCAGAAATGGCCCATCGATTTATTAGCCTGGAAAACTCAGGAGTCAACCTGAGAAGAGCCAAAACTAGAAGGGATATTTCCAGGTTCCAATCTAGGAACCACCTTACGGTAAAATTTTGCTGGAGTGGTGTGGGCCCTAAGAACTCTCAAAGCTGACCTACTGAAGCGCCCTTCCAAGACAAGGCCCACATGAATAGAAACGGTTGCACTAGAGGCAAGGAAAGAAATGAGTAAGGGAGAGAGCAAAGCTCAGGAACGAATTCAAGAAAACCTTCCTGAAGTAAAATGAAAAAAACTGAAAAAGCCATCTCAGATAATCTACCAGAACAGGCAGCATTAAGACATGTTCTAAGAAAAGTATGGGTGTTTTCAAGCTAGAATACCATGTCACTGATAAGGGAGATAAATCAGATTGACATTAGACTATTTACGCCCAAAGACAATGGAGTCAGCATATGTATGACACTACGGGAAAGAAAATGTGTGCCAAGGTTTTTTGATAAGCAACCGAGCTGACCTTTAAATATAGAGGCTACAGGCAGACTGTTGCGAATCTACAAGAACTTGGAGAATATTATTCCCATGAGCCCTTCCTGACAAATCTACTAGAAAATAAGCTTCAGAAAACCAATACATGATCTAAGACTAAAATCGTGGTGAAAGGGGAGAAAATAGTTTGTAATGGTTATCTCCGACCACGTGAATGTAGTATTCAAAGCATGAATGAGAAAGGAGAGAGTACATAGAAAGTATGATAAATTTGCTGACTGCCTTACATATGCATAAATTGGGATCCAAATTATATCCTGGGGGAGGGAAGAGGGGGTAGAAAGTGTTTATGAGCTAATTTCAAAATTGCTCATTGTAGGGACTTCCTTGATGGTCCAGTGGTTAAGACTCTGTGCTTCCAATGAAGGGTGTGGCCAAAAAAAAAGTCATCTTCTCAATTAAAAAATCTTCATCTTTAAAAAAAATTGCTCATCATAGACAGTATAAACAAAAAGGGACAAAGGGTATTGATAAAGACATTAGTGTATAGGTTTTCTATTGCTATTTTAACAAATTATCACAAATTTAGCAGCTTAAACAATGTAAATGTATTGTCTTACAGTTCTGGAGGTCAGAAGTCCAAAATGGGTCTCACTGGGCTAAAATCCAGGTGATGCTAGGGCTGCATTTCTTTTGGAGGTGCTAGAGGAGACTGCGTGTCCTTGCCTTTCCAGCTACTAGAGATACCATATTCCTTGGCTCGTGGTCCCCTTTTTCCATCTTCAAAACTAGTCATGTTGGGGCTTCCCTGGTGGCGCAGTGGTTGAGAGTCCGCCTGCCGATGCAGGGGACACGGATTCGTGCCCCGGTCCGGGAGGATCCCACGTGCCGCGGAGCGGCTGGGCCCATGAGCCATGGCCACTGAGCCTGCGCGTCCGGAGCCTGTGCTCCGCAACGGGAGAGGCCACAGCAGTGAGAGGCCCACGTACCACACACACCAAAAAGCTAGTCATGTGAGTCGAGTGCTTCTCACATTGCATTCCTCTGACCGTGCTTCCATCATCCTATGTGCCTTCTCCCTCTGACTCTCCTTTCTCCTTCTTCCACTATTAAGTACTGTTGTGATTACATTGGGCCACCCAGATAATCCCGAATAATCTCCTTATCTTAAAGTCAGCTGATTAATAACCCTAATTCCATCTGCAACCTTAACTCCCCTTTACCATGTAACATAACATATTCATAGGTTCTAGGAATTAGGACATGGACACCTTTGGGGGAGGGCATTATTCCGTTTGTTGCCGTAACTATATACTAGGTTCCAACAAAAACATAAAACTTCCCAAATGTCAAAATATATCCTCCCTCCAAAAAGAAAGAGAACGAATAAAATAGATTGAAGGAAAAACTGAGGCTCAGAAGTAAATAAGCTAATCATTGGTTGACCCAGGGCTGAAACCAAGAATATCTAACTCCAAATTCCTTGTTCTTTTCATTGTGTCACATGATCAAGTCCAAAGGCTCATCTCCTAAGAGGTGGAATTATGACTGTCAGTCTGGTCCTTGTAAATAAGGAGTCTCTAAAGATAAAAAAATATATGATTGTGATCAGGATTATTATTCCTAAAGGATGCCAAAAATGAATTGAAGAATGTAGAGGAGATCGAGAGGAGCCGAAGGCATAATTACTACTAATTTAAATGTATAGTAGGATTTTTATGGGGATAAATTGGGTCATTTTTCTTTATCTTCTTAGAAGACAGAAATACAATAAGAGATTTAAGTTAAAAGTGCAATAACTTTAGATCTTCATTAGAAAGAAATTCTTTTCTTTCAAGAGAAGCAAACACTGGAAGAAAAGAAAAACACTGCAGTAGAAAAGGTAGGGATTTTCTGCTGGGGATCCTTGAGTAAAGAAGAACATAGCAATTAGAGAGAGGTTGAGGCAATTTCCCGTCCTTGAAGAGAGCACCAGGCAAGATGGATGATTTCTTAGGATCTCTCTTAATTCTAACAAGAGATGACAAGATTTTGAACACAGAGTAGAGAGTGTGTCATGTGTCCAAACTCAAACTGCTGTTGTTTCTGACCATCACTGGGCAGTTTGGAAAACTCATCAGACCAAAGTGTAAAGGAAAGCTTAGGTATCAAACATTTGGAAAGTTAATGCTGTTTGCTTTGAGGGAATGAGACAATATGATGGAAGAAACACCCACATAACTTCTCCAGTCTTGGAGGAAGCAGTTAGAGTTGTCAGAGCGAGAGCGTGTTTTGGGTTTTGATTCTGATCAAATTGTGGCCTTGGGAAATTGACTGAACTTCTCTAAGCCTCAGTTTTCTGATCTGTAAAATGGGCATAATAATACATATGCCAAGGGGTTTTTAGGAAGACTAAATGAGGGAATGTAAGCCAGGTTCTTAAAGATGGGCCTACAAAATGACAGACACCCAGTTAATGATATGTTCCTTCCTCCATGCAAACCATGAAACAGGATGCACTTGATTTGAGATGTTTTCATGTTGCCATTAACAGGCCTGAGCAACACCTCCTTAAGATCTACCTTCCTAAGAATGTGCCCTCTGTGCCTATACTTTCTCTCCCCTCCGTCATACTCACATCAGCACCCCAAATTTACATTTGAGTGGCCCTTCAACAGATGTTGGGTGGATAAGACCTGCTCCTACTCTCAAAGACAAGGAGAAAACAGAACAGACACAAAGAGACCATTATAGAACAACATGAAAGCACTGTGAGCAGTGTGAGAGCAGCCAGCAGACACTATGGTGCCCTTGGGGTCATAAGGGGCTTTGGCAAGATGGCAGGTAGTAAATCTGAGCTATAAGTTGGCCTTTCTGCTGGCCTGACTGCACTTTGATTGGGCGTTCCTGGGGACAGGCACCTCCCTTTGTTAACTCCAAAGAAGTGGTTCTAATGGTGAAAGATATGCTATCAGTAGGAATTGATGTTTTTTCATTCTCAGGTTACGCTACTTGGTCACGTAATACACATAAGACGCATAGGGTGGCAATCTCTCCAGAGCCATCTGATCTCATCCTAGAAAGGAGAATCCTTCTAAGAGATTTTGTGAATTCCAGCTCTGCCAGCAGAGGTGGCACTCAGGATCAGTGCAGGCAGCCTGACTGTGCCTGCCTACTATGAGCCCCAGCTGCGTCTCGGCTCCTTAGTATATATTTCTGAAGATAAATTAGGTAAGTGAATTATGGTTGGCTGTGAGCTAAAGGACCAGAAATAGCCACAAATTCTTCCCCTCCCACCAAGAGGGGTAGTCTATTTCTGCAGCTCTTGAATTTGGGTTGGCCTTGTGATTTGCTTTGGCTAATGGGGAGTTGGCAAACAGGATGTAAACAGAAGCTTGAAAAGCACTTGACATTTCAGCTGATGCCATTCTAGACCAGCCAGCCCACAGCAGACAGGCAACTGACCCTAGAGCAGAGGTTGGCTGGACAGCTGCCTGTTTGCTGTAAATAAAGTTTTATTGGAAAACAGCCAAGTGCATTCATTCACTGCTATCTATGGCTTCTTTAGCGCTATGCTGGCAGGGTTGAGTAATCATGACTGAGATTGTATTGCCCACACAACCTAAAATATTTACATCTGGCCCTTTACAGAAAAAGTTTGCTGACCCTCGCCTTAGACAAATGAAGCCCAGTCAAGACCTCCTTAGCCAGTCCCAGCCCAAATTGCCAGTCCATAGAATTACAAATTAAACAATGGTGGTTTTGGGGCTTCCCTGGTGGCGCAGTGGTTGGGAGTCCGCCTGCCGATGCGGGAGACACGGGTTCATGCCCCGGTCCGGGAGGATCCCACATGCCGCGGAGCGGCTGGGCCCGTGAGCCATGGCCACTGAGCCTGTGTGTCCAGAGCCTGTGCTCCGCAATGGGAGAGGCCACAACAGTGAGAGGCCCGCGTAACGCAAAAAATAAATAAAGTGTCTGAAACATTGTGTGCCTTAAAATTAAAAAAAAAAACAATGGTGGTTTTAAGCATTTAATTTTGGAGTAGTTTGCTGGGTAGCAAAAACTAACTGGTACAGTCACATAAAGGTTTCTCAGAGAAGTTTGAGAACAACCTGCAGCTGAAGAAAGGTTCAGAAGTTAGATGAAGATAGAGAGATAGACAGCACAGTCTTTTTTGCCTTTACCTTTTGACAATGTTTTGGAAGAGGAAATTGGTGTATTTTCATAATAGCCTTGCACATATGTATGAACTGAAAACAGAGCAATTTGTCACAAGAGTTATATATACGGTTCCACACCTATCAATCTATCAACATCTATCAGTCTTTCTCTGTCCTATGCTTGTAGTGATTGCAGACAGATTAAATGACTGGATGGTACAGCTATAACAGATAGCAAAGACTTTGCAAATAAAGGCGCTCGGATATTAAATTTTGACAAAACTTCTGTTAAAATAGTTGAGACTGCTTTCCTTGCTAACTACGAGGATTGACATAGTGTCATTAATTTGTCTCAGTCTCCCAGCGGAATGCACTTAATCCAACATTAAATAAAGGCTGTTTGGTGGTTTTTTTAGTCCTTCAAGAAAGCATCCTCCTTGTGGTAAGAAAAAGGAAGATTTTCTTTTTAACTCCCAAAGAGCAGATGCCTTACTTCTGTCTGAGCACTTGGAACTATATTTCCCCTGCCTCATAATTCCAGGCCCCCGAACGCTGGAAAATAAAATGCCTTTTGGAAATAAGACCACCTCATCATGTTTGTATGCAAATTGCTTATTCTTTTTTTTTTTTTGGTGCCGAAACCTGGGAATTGCTTATTCTTAATCATCCTTTGCATCTGTTCTGAAAAAGCTCATGTAAACAAAGGGATCACATGTGCCTAGAAGGCCCCAAATAAAATATTCTGAGTTGGTGGATTGATTTCTTAAACCGACATTTACCAAGATTTATGTGAGAAAATAAGAAATTGTGATTCCCTCCATGGTGTGAAGGAACTAAAGCCAAGAGTTACATAAAGCCATCAAATGAGTCATCATTAAATCTAAATTTTGTGCATACAATTTCCTGGCACCCAAACCTCACTCAGACTAAATCTTCACTCTCTCATGGATATTTCAAAAGTTAAAATAGATTTTTACTATCACTTATTATGGCCTAGATTTCTATGGACATTTTCTTATGAAAATATATGATTCATATGATCATCACAACATTTTACTCTTTAATTAAGCTGCAGATTAAATTTACTTTGCTTCATCTGGTAGGTACCACCTTGTTCAGGTTCTGATAAATTCTTAGTAAGTATTTTTGCTGTTCTAATGAACCCAGGCTATTTGAAATCACCAGACAATATTTTACATACCATTTTCCACATCAATTTTAATTTAAATGATCTCAAAGAAAAAGCCAGAAATATAACATCTTAGCCTTAAGAGACTTATCCCAGAAGCATTTTCTCTGTCTGAAAAAAAAACCCTTCATAATTATAAATTTGTCATCAAGGCTTATATAATCAGTCACTGGAGAGTCACCGCGAGATATATGTTGTGTCTAAGTCATGAAGAAATCACTTGATGACAAAGTAGGACTCACAATTTAAAAGTAAAAAATCATCTACAACACCCTACAAAAGCACCTTACTTCTGCAGGCCTCGATGTTTCTTGCTAAAATACTGGTAAATAGGGAATAAAAGGTACAGACATTTTTACAAAGTCTTGGACATGTAAATAGGTAGGTTAAACAAGTAATAACTCTATTTGTAAAAGGTTTTCAAGCTAAAACAAGTCTCTATCTGAGTACACACTACTTATCTTTTCTTTCTCAGGTCATCATTATCTTTGTGAAAGAGAGCAAACAATAAAGCAAGCAATAAGTTAAACTGTAATCAACGTGTTAAAAAACAAATATATCCTGATTTGAGCAAGAGGCATAAATCTTATCTCTGAGGTAAATAATAAGTGGGCAGGCATCCAGTTAATTGGTGAAATGCAATGGTCCAAAAGTGACCTGCTTTCACAATGAGCACACACTTATTTGCAACTTAAAGCTGTTTGTCTGCACACAAGTGACACAGGCTTCTTTGTTCTAGATATGACATGTCATTGCAAATCAAAATGAATATCTTGCTATAGTTCAGTTGATGTGATCTATTTTGTACAAGTATGATGAGGATTTTTTGCAATTTCATATTCACTGAACCATGGAAGCCCTGTTTTTCCACTTGCAAAATCACCATAAAATGTATAGTTATAATGTAATTAAATACAATGATTAAGAAGATGCGGGTGAAAGGAAGGTTTCAAGGGAGGGAAATTCATTTAGATCAGCACTGAAATCTCTGTGAGCAAAAGGAAATTTTCCTAAACCCAAGAAAAATTCACTTAACAATGGTGGTCTTTTCCCTATGTTGTCTGTCAGTTTTTAATCAACTTCATTCTCTATCCTCTTCTACTTTCTTAGGGTTTAATTCCTTTGTTGATTCATCTTTCCACTTTTTTCCTTTCTCCCATGCCTTCAGTCATAAAAAATTCCCCCATGAGAAGGGCACGAGTGACCAGGACCAGTTCTACTCAGCAAGAAGAATCAGTGCAAATAATTGCTTTCATAAAAGGAACAAAATTGCCATGTATGTTAGTTTGCTCAGGCTGCCATAGTAAAATACCACAGACTGGGTGGCTTAAACAACAGAAATGTACGCCCCACAGTTCCGGAGGCTGGATGTCCAAGATTAAGGTGTCAGCAGTTTGGTTTCTTCTGAGGCCTTGCCTTGGCTTACGGATGGCCGCCTTCACGCTGTGTCCTCATGTGGTAGCCCCTTTGTGTTGTCTGTGTCCTAACCTCCTCTTTTTATAAGGATACCAGTCATATTAGATTAGGGCCTACCCTAATGATCCCATTTTTAACTTATTTACCTCTTTAAAGAACTTGTCTCCAAATAGTGTTACATTCTCAGGTTCTGAAGGTTAGGACTTCAACATATAAATTTGGGGGGCACATAATTCAGCCCATAACACCATGCTACAGCAAATCAGTGTCTCTCTGCAAAACAAGGTGAAGAGAAGACATTATGCATGTAGGACTTTTTTTAGCAGCATCACCATCACCACTGTAACCATCTTCCCTCTCTCTCACCTCCTTATCTTGAAATACAGTATCAGGGAAGGTTAGACTGGGAACCACAAAGCCTGATCTGGCTTCTAGTCCTGCCTCTGACATTGTACCTTGGGGAGATTCCTTCAGCTCATTGGGTCTTGGTTTTCCTCTCTGAAGTGTTGGTGGAAAAGATATTCAAGATTTTGTCTATGCCTGAAATTTCACGGTTTCATAATTATATTTATGACCGTACCCATAGGCAAAGTAAGGAAGATTGGAGTTTATTCTAGGACCATTCCTGTTGCTCCCAAATCACTCCCTAGCTCACTTATTACACTATTAAATTGTGCTCTTAGAAGTTCCTTCTTGCCAAAAGAAACAAGCCAGACACAGAAAAACAAATTCTGCACCATCTCACCTAAATTAGTCGAAGCAGAGAATAGAATGGTGGTTGCCCGGGACAGGATGGAGGGAGAAGTGGGGAGGTGTTGATCAAATGGTACAAAGTTTCAGTTACACAAAATAAATTCTGTAGATCGATTTTACAACATAGAACCTATGATCAACTATAATGTGTTATATACTTTTAAAATTTCTAAAAAGGTAGATCTTATATTAAGTGCCCTTATGACAAAAGGAAAGAAGAAAACAAAGGGTGCAGGAGGAAACTTTCAGAGGTGATGCCTAAGTTTATGGCATTAATAGTGATGATGACTTCACAGGTGTGTGCTTTTTCTCAAACGCATTGAATTGTATACATTAAATATCTACAGATTTTTCTATATTAATCTTGCCTCAATAAAGTGATTTTTTAAAAAGTGCCTTCTTTGGATGAAGACCTTGCCCCTCTAAGCATCTTGTTTAAAATATTACTTTTAGGAGGAGCAAGTATGTAACTAATAATGTGCAACAATGTATCTCAAGATTGGTTTGCTGTTTTTCCAAAGAGTGTAAGTGACTGTATGATTTCAATGTGTATCCCTTCCATCAGTCAGTAAGAAACGTCTATTTAGCCTTTACTCTACAACATATTACTACTAATAACTATAATAATAGCTCCAATTTATTGAATACCTACTAAGCGATTGGTTTCTGTATCTACAATTTCTAACACTTCGTAGTTCTAGGAAGTAGGTTTCATTATCTCCATTTTTTTTTTTTTTTTTTTGCAGTACGAGGGCCTCTCACTGTTGTGGCCTCTCCCGTTGCGGAGCACAGGCTCCAGACGCGCAGGCTCAGTGGCCATGGCTCACGGGCCCAGCCGCTCCGCGGCATGTGGGATCTTCCCGGACCAGGGCAAGAACCCATAGCCCCTGCATCGGCAGGCGAACTCTCAACCACTGCGCCACCAGCGAAGCCCTATCTCCATTTTGCAGGTAAAAATCTTGAGACTCAGAAAAGTTGATTGGTTTTTCCAGTTGTACATAGCTAGTAAATTTAAATCACAGTCTACTTGATAGCACTTCATCTCTTTCTAATGCCGCATTATTTCAGAACTGATTCTGACAAAGATCTTACTCTCAGGGACCTTGCAGACTAGTAAATGAGCTCAAAGAATAGAAATGAAGTAGGTCATGATGAGGACATGAGGGAAGAACTCTACTTCCTTAGAAGTCAATTACTGCCCAAACATTTTATCACTAGTGATGTTTTAACAGCAGCTCCAGAAGATGATGAAAACCCTGATAACACTGACAATAATGATGATTTCTAGATCAGGAAATTTGAAGATCTTCAAATTTTATCTGTAAGAGGACACCAAGCATGAGATCATTTTAAAACAGACCCTGTAAGACGTTTTAAATACATCTTGAGGACATTTTTTAGTGTTAACTTTTTGCTGATTATAAAAATAATGTATGTTCATCATTGAAAATTTGGAAAATACAGAGAAGTATGAGGAAGAAAACACAGTAGTCTATATTCCTGTTTTCAGTGATGATAACATATTTGTGAATGTCATTCTGGTCATTAGTTCCATGAAATTTTAACATGGTTGAGTACTTAGTTTATATCTGATTTTCTTCCTATTTTTTAAACTTAGCAACTATATTTCGTCTCTAAATTCTTTGTGAACATTATTAATGATGCAATACTATTTTATTATTTAGATATATCATTTATTTGATCAATATTAGACTGTTTCCATTATTTTATCATTCGAAATTTTTCATGTACAAATAAATGTTTGCATTTAGAATTATTATTGCTAAGGATAGGTTCCCAGAAGTGGAATTACAGAATAGGAAGAGAGGAGCACTTTTAAAACTGCTGATAAATATTGCAAAATTGCTTTCACAAAGATAATTCTTATTTTTATTTCCACTGGCAATATAGTAAACACGCATTTCATTTCCCCTTCCTTGCCAATTTTGGGTTTCATCTTTTCTTTTTTTTTCTTTTTTTTTTTTTTTTTTTGCGGTACGTGGGCCTCTCACTGTTGTGGTCTCTCCCGTTGCGGAGCACAGGCTCCGGAAGCGCAGGCTCAGCGGCCATGGCTCACGGGCCCAGCCACTCCGCGGCATGTGGGATCTTCCCAGACCAGGGCACGAACCTGTGTCTCCTGCATCGGCAGGTGGACTCTCAACCACTGCGCCACCAGGGAAGCCCTCATCTTTTCTTAATCTTCTTTAATTTGATAGGTAAAAAAATATTCTAATATTTACTTTTAGTTTGCAATTATTTGATTACTACCATTTTCAGTAGTTTATCACAAGCTTACTTAGTAATCGAATTTAGAATTTTGAGGACTATATACTCATAACATGGACTCATTTATATTTTGAGATCATATTTATTTTTGTGTTAATTTCCATTCTCTTTAATTTACAAAAATTTATTAATGTGTTGTGTATAAATGTTTGTTGAAAGTAATGTTCTCAACTTTTCTCATTTGTGTTTAACAATTCTCGACATGCAGTTTTTTCTTTCTATCAATCAGATGTGTTTCCAAACACAGTCTTAAATTTAAACTTAGAAATTCTGTGCATGGAAGTATTAAATAAATATTCATGTCTATTTTTTGTATTTACTTCTTGTATTGTTTGTATTTTCTTGGTTTCGATTTACGGTCATTCTTTACTCCAACTGAAATTTATTTCAAGTATTTTGTGTGGTGAGGATATAATTGATTTTGTTCCCAAATAGCTAAGTAATTTTCCAGCTCATTTTACTGATTAATTCCTCTTTTTGACCACCGATTTATGGTGCCACCTTTATTACACATTACATGACTACCTGTCAATGATATACAGATTTATTGATCTGTCAAGGAATTCTTGCCTCATCTAAAAAAAAGCTTTTAATAATTGAACCTTTATGATGCATGTTAAATATTATTATTTTGAATTTCTGCTTCCATTCAAAATGGAATAACAGGGACTTAGAACAAGTTTTAATAGAAAAAAAATGAATGAAAACAACAGTTTTCAAACATTGGACATCAGGCAGTGGAGGCCACTGATCCCTGAGAGAGGATAAACAAATGAGTTGAGCAAGTTGAGCCTGCTGCTCAGAAAGAATTTCCTGGCAGCAATGCAGGGAGGGAGAACCCCAGTGAAGCTTAGTGTTGAGTTTTCAGGACATATACTGAAGACGAGAGGGTCCAAAGAGAGTTTTCCAGAGATCTTGCATAGGGTCCCTTCAAATGAGAGCTGATCGATGCATGTGCATAAGAGAACTACCAGAGGCTGGGGAATGGAACAATCCCAAAACGGGAGAAGGAACAATCTCCAGAATTCACAGAGTCAAGAATAGTTTTTTTTCCTACTAGTTAGAGAGTAGAACCTCATAATTCACAGGGCCTCAGAGAGAGTAATAACATGGATATTGACTGAATCATGAAATAAAAATTAGACCTTCACTAAAGGCTATTCAAGTCTCATCTTCACAAAGCTTAAAACAAAGCCCTAAAATAATCAAACTGTTTTCAAGTAGCTTAATTACATCCTAGAACAAAGCTTGAAATTTTTTTGAGGAACACAAAAATATCTAACTACCAACAAGGTAAAATTTACAATGTCTAACAACCAATCAAAAATTATCAGGCATGCTATGACAAAGGAAGAAGAATATACAATGGATTTCTGTATATTAATTTTGTATCCTGCAACTTTACCAAATTCATTGAGGAGCTCTAGTAGCTTTTTGGTGGTGTCTTTAGGGTGTTCTATGTCATGTCATCTGCAACAGCAAAAGTTTTACTTCTTCCTTTCCAGTTTGGAATAAAATTTTGCCATTTGCAACAACATGGATGGACCTGGAGGGTGTTATGCTTCGTGAAATTAGTCAGACAGAGAAAGACAAATACTGTATGTTATCACTTGTACGTGGAATCTAAAAAATAAAACAAATGAATAAATATAACAAAACAGAAACAGACCCACAGACATAGAGAACAAACTAGTGGTTTCCAGTGGGGAGAGAGAAGAGGAGAGGGGCAAGATAGGGGTAGGGGATTAAGAGGTACAAACTACTATGTATAATATAAATAAGCTACAAGGATATATTGTACAGCACAGGGAATATAGCCAATATTTTATAATAACTTTAAATGGAGTATAATCTATAAAAATTTTGAATGACTATGTTGTACACCTGAAACTACTGCTGTAAGTCAACTATACTTCAATAAAAAATGGGAAACAAGGCATATGCCATTTGATTGAATGCCCTTTGACTGAATGATTTCAGTGTTGAAAATCTCCTCCTTACAAGTAAATTACCAGTATATAATGATGTTTGTACAAAAATGCTTATTGTTAGATGGTTCATAGAGGTAGAATGCTAGAAACAAATGGAATCAAAGAGGGAATGGTTGAATACATTATGTCCATCAACTGTAGACTATTATCCAATCATTAAAAAGAAGGTACCACTTGATTTGGAGGGATTTTTATAGGAATGTTCAGGGGGAAAAAAGATGCAAAAATAGGTGTGTAGTATGATCCACTTAGTAAAAATAAGCTATAACAAACACCCAAATGTGTGTATGTGTATATATGATTATATAAGCTTGGTAAGAACTATGGAAGGATACATGCTAAGTAGTCAACATGGTGTGTGTGAGTGCACTAGTGCGTGTGTGCATTGGTGTGTGTGTGTGTGTGTGTGTGTGTGTGTGTGTGTAGGAGGACTGGCTGTCGGTGACAGTGGGGGGGGTGGATGGAGGAACCAAGCAAAAGTGAAAAAGGAAACAAAAAGTTTACATTATTGAAATATATGTATATGAACACATGTATGAATTCACGTAAAATTTTTTAAATGCATTTTAAAAAGAATGTTATAAATAACAATGTTTTGTGTGCTTCATATCCATACTTAAACAACTTTGGAATTTGAAGCAGACCCTTACAGATGTCTTTTGTTTTGAGAGCCTTGAGCTAAATAAAGGAAGCATTGTTTTCCTCTAGGAAGGATTTCAGGATCATGTAGTTCATAACTTCTGATCTTACTGCCAAGAAAATATCAGAACCTCAATCTATGAAATCCATCCTTTGTTTTATGTCCACATACACACGCCCCCTCTCCATTGCTTTGTCTCAGGCATAGACATCTGACCAACTTATTTTAAAATGTTTGTTGTTATGAACAGAATTCGATATTTTATGGTTGTTTCTGAAGCAATTGGAGGATAATATCATAAAATGTATCCTAGCTAAAATTTTTCATTGCTTTGGATGGTTTGGGTCTGAGCAATTACCTTGAAAAATCAAATAAAGAAGCTGTGCTTTCCCCCTAGAATTTAAATAACACCTGCTTTTTCTCAGGACAGTTGGATCAAGCCCTGTCATGTGCTATTTTACTATAAAGAGGTCCGAGATATGAAGCACCTTAGGCACCAACGTAATTCAGAATGACTTAAAGGGCACCAGCTGAATGAAAGGTGGTATCTCGAATCAATAGATGGGCTTAACAGCAAAGGAAAAATACAAGAAGTATTTAAGTCTGAAACACACAGGACAATGTACAAGCTGCTGCTCCTTCCTTATCCCTAAAAATTAAGTGAACAAACAAACAAAACCAGAAGGCTTCTTTAGGGGAAGTGAGATTCTCTGGGGTGTTTAAAAAAATGGAGGGACTATTGCTATTGTTTTTATATGGAAATGACAGGAGACTGTGACCGAGAAAGATAAAAAATATAATTCAGGCACAATTTTTTTTAATCTAACAACCCTGGAGACTTGTTGCCATTTGAAGCTAACATATATTTGAATCTCAGCATCTAATAGTTTTATAGAAAGTTAACCTCAAGCTTAATTGTTTATGTCTCTCCATCCTGAATTTTGATCACACTGCAGTGGATAACTTGCCTGCAGAATCTAAACATGTGGGACTTCACTGCTCAAATATTAATTTTGTGAATTTATTAGTCTCTAAGACAAAGCTTTAATGTGTCTGGATTGTGTGCATAAATGAACTGTGGAACTACATGCACTGGCTTCCTTGTGGGACATTTTGGTTTGTCTCTATGCTACCAAGTGCACTTAGGGTCAGAAAGAAAATGGATGCAATTGACCCCAAAGAGTACTTTTAACTGGAAATGTAGTTAAAAGCTAACTCTTGAGTGATTTGAACCATCACTCAAAATACCCAAATTCTGGGCATTCCAAGCAACTTTTATTCTTTTTGTTTTTAATTCTTTTGAATTTTTGTTTTGTTTTTTTTTCTTGACCATGCTAAATAGTAGGTATTAAGTAAATTTTAGTTGGACAAATTGGTATTTAAAACTCCCCCTTTGAGGCAGCTAATGGTGTAATTGCATCTGCTTTGATTCAGATCCCTCCACCCCTTTCCGGAATGATGGAAATCCATACTCTTGACAGTCTATAGAGTCCCCCACATCCCCTTAGGTTACTGAAGTCAGCAAGATCAGTCTGAAATTCAAATTCTTTTCCAGCTTAAAATTATTCAGCAGCTTCCCTTAATTTTTTAGGATACACTTCAAATTCTTTATCCTTCATATGCAAGCAACGTGATTATGCTCCTGTCTATCTCTCCACCTTACCTTCTATCACATCCTTCAAGTTCCCTTCCTTTTGGGAACTTTAAGACATCTTGTACAAACAATAAATGCTGGAGAATTTGTGGAGAAAAGGGAACCCTCCTACACTGTTGATAGGAATGTAAATTGGTACATCCACTATAGAGACGGTATGGAGGTTCCTTAAAAAACTAAAAATAGAGCTACCATATGATCAAGCAATCCCACTACTGGGCATATATCCAGAGAAAAGCGTAATTCAAAAAGATGCATGCACCCCAATGTTCATTGCAGCACTATTTACAATAGCCAAGACATGGAAGCAACCTAAATGTCCATCAACAGAGGAATGGATAAAGAAGATGTGGTACATATATACAATGGAATACTGCTCAGCCATTAAAAAGAACAAAATAATGCCATTTGCAGCAAGATGGATGGACCTAGAGATTGTCCTACTGAGTGAAGTAAGTCAGACAGAGAAAGACAAATATCATATGATATTGCTTATATGTGGAATCTAAAAAAAGGGTACAAATGAACTTATCTACAAAACAGAAACAGAGTTACAGAGGTAAAAAACAAACTTATGGTTACCAGGGGGGAAAGGTAGGAAAAGGAGGGATATATTGGGAGATTGGGGTTGACATATACACACTACTATATATAAAATAGATAACTAATTAGGACCTACTGTGTAGCACAGGGAACTCTACTCAATACTCTGTAATAACCTGTATGAGAAAGGAATCTAAAAAGAGGGAATATATGTATATGTATAACTGATTCACTTTGCTGTACACCTGAAACTAACACAACATTGTAAATCAACTATACTCCAATAAAAATTTAAAAAAATAGACATCCTGGATATTGTGCTGCATTCATAGAGCTACTATACCCTTCTCACACAATACTGAGTCTTTGAAAATCAGTCTATTCATCTTATAAATTCCGACTTCTTCAAAATGAATTTTTGTCTGTAACATCCTCCAGAAAGCCTTCCTAGTTAAAACTTAATTTTCAAGTAACAGATACTATTTAGAGGTAGGTTAAAGGGGTGTGTATTTTTAGTAAGTATGGGAACCGTGCTTTGGTCAGCAAATCATCATAGAGGAGAGCGATTTTAAGCTAAACCTTTAAGAATGGAGAGGATTTAGATAGGGGAAGAGACTCAGGCATTCTTAGGCAAGACGGAAAGGTTTCAACGAAAGTATTAGAAGAAAAGGTACTTATGCCAGATTCTGAACTGAATGATTTTAATATTTATTCTGTTCCCAGTATTACAGTTTATGAGTAGACATTCGTGCTTACCCTCTTTAAGTTAAAGTATAGCATCATGTACCTTTAAAGACTATTAAGTAAACTTATAAGGAAATTTCATAAGAAGATAAGCTTGTGTTATTACAGGGCAATTAGAGACTTTGTAGATTAAAAATAAGGACAATACATACTAAAGAGCTGACATCGAGATTAAGTAAAATGGATATTGGAAATTCAGTGAGAACTGGCCAAGAAGGAACTCTAGATTTAAATTCCTTGAAATTTAATATACTTTGCCCTAGGTAAGATTTATGGCCTGCATGCTCGTGGTTTTGTATTCTTAATAAAATGCATCTAAGGCAAAGCCTAAGAATGGCAAAGAGAATGAATTTAAGCTTACTTTGGCAAAGTAAGCCCTTTAAGGTGTAGGGTACCTAATATATTAATGCCTAGTTACAGGGCAGAGGTCATGGGATCTCATTGGATTTATTATGGATAGTAGTAAAATTATGTCAGGATTTGAAGTCAGTGACATTATCACGAACCAGCAATTAAAAGCCTTTTTCTCCACCTTTTTTTTCTTTAAAAGAAATGTAATCATAAAATATATAGGTATGCATGAAAATGCACAGATAGTAGTTCTTTCTTTATTCTCAAACTGGGCAGGACCATGTTAAAATGCCATATCTATTCCATGCTCTCTAATGTAGGACGGATCTAGAGACCTAATAGTTCAAAGGAAAGTCACTTTGCCCAGGAGGACAAACTCCATAAAAAACTGTTATTATTTTTGTCTGAGAATGAGATGACCTAGGGGTCAACTTAACAGTGCTTTAAATATACAAAGCACAGGTTGATGAGAGTGAGGTTTATTTTTCCATTTCATTGAAAGAAAAACCAAAGCAAGACTTTAACAGAATGAAGCTCTTAGATAAGATGGAAGGAAAGAAGGGCTTTTTGATAATAAGTATCTAATAAACACTCAAATGAATTACTCGATGACCTTGGAAATCTTCCATCCAAGTCTTCTGTAGACAATTACAAGAGTGCTGGGCTGGGGATCAAAAGACCTTTAACCCTTAGTCACTAATTAGTTCCATGACCTTCGACAAGTTACTTAGTTTCTCTGGGTTCTAATTTCTTTATCTGTAAAATGACAGCTTTTGACTAATAAAGGACACTTTCAATTCTTACCTAGATTCTCATCTTGCTGAGATGATTCCTATCTCAAGGAAATGGAATAGATTTCCTTGCTAGGCTAGCTAATGGCTGACCTCTTATGCTTTTCCTCTTAAAGCACTAATTCCTTCACATTTTCTTATCATTTCATCAGCACTCTGAAATAGAAAAATGCAAAATATCCTTCTTTTTCCTAAAGATTCATATCAAACATATATTTACACTGAAAGGTCAAACTTCTATGTTGTTTGAACTTTGATGCTTTGCAGAGAGTACTATATGATTTCTTGGAGCTCTATACAACGATTCACCTAGTACCAACTTCTATATGCTATGATGGAGGCAGATGTGTGAGTCCAAATGTGCCCAGAAGAAGGTATTCAGGACAACTGAGGGGGTTCAGGGAAGGCTTCCTGGAGGACAGGACATTTGAAATGTATCCCAAAGAATGAGTAAGAAAGCATTCTAGTTAGGGTGGCCAGATACAACACAGACACACACTGAAATCTGAATTTCACACAAACAAATTTTTAGCATAATTTTTAGTATAAATATGTCTCAAATATTGTATGGGACACACTCTAAAAAAAATTATTTATTGTTCATTTGAAATTTACATTTAACTGGGCATTCCAGTTTTTTGTGGTTTTTTTTTTTTTGCTAAATCTGGCAACCTGAATTCCAGCCTCAGCTCTATCTGCTCTTCTATGCCTCTGACATACTTCATTACTCATCTCTCTCCAAGGCAGTATCTCCCTTCTATAGCATCTTCCCAGAATGGCCATCCCTGACCATGGGGGCCCCACCCCCATTAAAGTTAATTACTCTCTACTTTGTGCCAACCCCATTCTTTAACATTAATCTCTATGTCAGGACATCATACTGTATTGCAATTATTTTTTATGTCTTCAATAATATTTTATAAAGAGCCAAAAATACACAGCGGGGAAAAGACTGAGTCCTCAATCAATGGTGTTGGGAAAACTGAATATTCACTTGCAAAAGAATGAAATTGGAACCTTATACAACTTTAGAAAACCTCAAATAGATTAAGGACTTAATTGGGATTGTAGCCATAAAACTCATAGAAGAAAATATAGGAGAAAAACTCCTTGACATGGGTCTTGGCAATGATTTTTTAGATATGACACCAAAAATTCAAACAATAAAAGCAAAAATAAACAAGAGACTTAATCAAATTAAAAATCTGCTGTACAGCATCAGTAACAATAAACAAAATGAAAAGACAATGTACAGAATGGGAGAAAATATTTTCTTTTTTAAAAAATTTTTATTGGAGTATAGTTGATTTACAATGCTATGTTAGTTTCAGGTGTGTATTGCAATTATTTATTTAGTGTCTATCTTACTATTGGAACATAAGCATCTGGAGGGCCATGTCTTATTTATCTTGGTATGTTCAGAGTGCCTGGAAGCAGATGAGATCTCCGTGAACATTTGTTGCCTAAATGAATATATGGATGTAGATATGAGTGAATGGTCCATGTAACACTGATTTCCAAATTAATCAGAGAACAAATAGGAATGACACTTTGAATAAGACCGTTTATATATTTTTTTTCTATTTTCTTCTGCAAGTTGCGTATATTGGACATTTATCATGTAGTGGACATTTTTCTCCCTTTTGATTGCCCAGGATCTAAACTCCTTTCTTTTATTTGGGGAATCTGCTATTGAATTCACACAATGACATGGTGGGAGACAGGTCTTAGCAACTAGAGCATGGTCATGTGACCCAAGCCCAGTCAATTAATATGGACTTTGAATTCAGAATGCATTCAGGGTTTGGAAATCAGAATGAATGATAAGGGGAGTTTAGGCTTTACTCTGCCATTGCTAGTGGTGGCCAGCAGTGCCCAAGGGTGACATGCTAACCAGGGAATTTTCCTTCTGCATGACTGTGACAGTCCTGAGTAATGTTTGTCATCTATTTCCAGTTTTTTCCTTCTTCTGGGAACATGGTACAGTTTCATTTCCTGGCTGCCTTGTGGTTGGGTGGAACCATATGACCAGTTATGGCCAATGAATTGGGCTGGAAGTGATGAGTGTTCCTTCAGGGCTGAAGATTTAATTGGTCTAGTGAGAACCTCCAGAGTTATCTTTTCCTTCTGGTATGGCCACTGGCAAGGTTTGAGATGGTGGTTGCCTTATCAGCCTGGGGCCCTGAGCAACTATGTTGAGCAGAGGTCCTCTGTCAACCCAAAATGGATATGTGGATTGAGTAAGAAATAAGCCTTTATTGATTTAAGCTGCTTAAACATAACCTAGGCAACCCTGTAACTTTGGTTCCTGTTTATTCATTAGCCTAGCTCTTTAGTCTTCCCACTGATTCTGTTAGCCAACCTATATCTTTCCAACAAATCTTTGTTTCGTAAGATAGATAGAATTGATTTCAGTTGTTTACTCAAGAATATAAAGTGGCCCACTAGGGATATAGTGACAACTGTGACAGAAGATGGTCATTGCAGTGTTCTACCTTTAATTTGTAAGAAGAAAGTTATTTGGGCCTAAGAGCTGTTTTCCCAAATTGTTATGGAGAAGAAGTAGAATATCCAGGAGAAAAGAACATTGTCAGAAATCCTGACATTTTATGTTACCTCTGGAATGCAGCTATCACTTTTACCATTTACCTATTCCTCCAGGGTTGATGTGAAGGTCACATAAGAAATATCATATGAAAATGATATTTAGCAAGGTTGTACACATGTGTAACTTTAGCAGGGTTCTGTAACTTTAGCAAGGTTGTACACATGTGACAGCTTATTCCTCACCCAGGCTGGGACTGAGCCAGTCTAGGCCATGGAGAATGGAAGGAGGCCCATTGCAGTAACACTTGAGACTGAATTATTAAGTCTTTATGCAAAGAGCAGATCACTGCGACCACTGTGTAAATATGGGAGGAAAGTAGGGACCTTGGGAAGTAAGAAACCCTAAGACATCAGCTTCAGTTTCAGCTGGGCTTGGGTACATGGCATGTCAGAAGAACATCTGCCTGGATGTAAGCTTTTTCTATATAGAATGGATAAATAACAAGGTCCTACCGTATAGCACAGAGAACTATATTCAATATCCTAGGATAAACTATAATACAAAAGAATATTAAAAAATAATGTATATATGTATAACTGAATTGCTTTGCTATACAGCAGGAACTAACAGAACATTGTAAATCAACTATATTTCAACAAAAAAATAAAATAAGTTGCCCTTCCCTGGTGGCACGGTAGTTAGGAATCCACCTACCAATGCAGGGGACGCGGGTTCGAGCCCTGGTCCAGGAAGATCCCACATGCTGCAGAGCAATTAAGCCCGTGCGCCAGGAACTACTGAGTCTGTGCTCCAGAGCCCACGAGCCACAACTACTGAAGCCTGTGCGCCTAGAGCCCGTGCTCAGCAACAAGAGAAGCCACTGCAATAAGAAACCCACACACTGCAATGAAGAGTAGTCCCCGCTCACCGCAACTAGAGAAAGCCTGCATGCAGCAACAGACCCAACGCAGCCAAAACTAAATGAATTTTAAAAAATAAGTAAATTGGGGCTTCCCTGGTGGCACAGTGGTTGAGAGTCCACCTGCCGATGCAGGGGACACGGGTTCGTACCCTGGTCCGGGAAGATCCCACATGCCGCGGAGCGGCTGGGCCCGTGAGCCATGGCCGCTGAGCCTGCGCGTCTGGAGCCTGTGCTCCGCAACGGGAGAGGCCACAACAGTGAGAGGCCCACGTACCGCAAAAAATAAAATAAAATAAAATAAAAAATAAGTAAATCAATAAAATAAGTTAAAAAAAAGAAGAAGAAAAACATCTGCCTGCCCTCCCAAGCTGTCACTGGGATGAGGCCAGAAGCGCTATAGGCTAATGGGAAGAGAATTACATCCAACTGAAGATTCACTTGAAACCTTGTTTCTTATCATGAGGCAACTGCTTCTGGATTCTTCTACTTGACAAAAGCATTGTATCAGACCCTTCAGGTGCATTGCATCATATCCTGCTAGCACGTCATTTACCCCCACTCTTGAAGTAGCAGCCCGTTTTGCCCAGGTATATGCTCATCGTTCTGTCATTTATTAGTTGTGTGATGTAAGGAAAGCCCCCATGCCTGGTAGTCATAGTGTCCTTCTGTGTGTGTTTTAACTGAGGAGGAGACTTGGGTTTCAAGTCATCTTGTAAATAGCCAAAGGTAAGGCTGTGACCTCTGGAATTTGGACTTTGCTACCCTTGCCCCTCTGACATTGGCGGCCTCTGCCCACTTAGGAATTCTCAGTCGCTCTGCTATTGCTTGTGTGGTTGTTATTTTTCCTCACAGTGATTGGGTATACATTTACTTTATTTTAGAGTTATTTGTAGCTTGGCATTTCTGGTTTTGTACACTCTTACTCTGTTTAGCCTATTTTAAATAATTTTTCTATGAACTACTACTCTATTTTCTTTTCTATTCTTTGACCCTCTAAGATTTATACTTAAAAAAATTCTTCCCTTTGATTATCTTCATTTTACATGACCTTTTATTTTTAAAATCACCTTTATAGTATTTTCATTCTTTTTTTTACTTCCAAGACACTAACAAACTCTTTTGATTTCAACTCCTTACATTTTCACCATTTTGTGTAATTTTATTCAATTGTTTAATATGCTAAATATTCCTTTTTACTATAAGTTTTTAACTGTTACCTTTCCCCATCACTTTCCCCATCATTTCTACCATTCACTGTAATTGTAACCTGCCGTTACAGTTTTTCAGGAAGAAACTGTTTTGGTGTTTCTTTTTCACATCCAGACCCCAAGCTGAGATACGTTCTTTTTCTTCTGCCTTTCAGGCAGGTGGCTTGTGTCCAATGAGCCCTTTCATTGACCCATTCTTCTTAGTATTTGGGCTTCATCCAGTGGTCTCAGCTTCAACATCTCATGCAGCATGAGTCCAAAGCACTGCCTCCTATCCTGTGCTGCCCTTAAAAGCCAGTTCCCTTGGTTAGGAAAATCATCAAAGCCGCACTAGAGCTATAGTTTCATATGACCACTTGCATTTCCATCTGCCTCCTAAATTTTAGCCCCTCGTGATTTCTATCACTTTCTTATTAACCTGGCCATACATTTAGTTATTTATTTTTATAAATTTATTTATTTATTTAGTTTTGGCTGCATTGGGTCTTTGTTGCTGCCATAGGCTTTCTCTAGTTGCAGCGAGCAGGGGCTACTCTTCGTTGCGGTGTGCGGGCTTCTCATTGCAGTGGCTTCTCTTGTTGCAGAGCACGGGCTCTAGGCATGTGGGCTTCAGTAGTTGTGGCGCACAGGCTCAGTAGTTGTGGTGCACGGGCTTAGTTGCTCCGCAGCATGTAGGATCTTCCTGGACTGAGGATCAAACCTGTGTCCCCTGCACTGGCAGGCGGATTCTTAACCACTGTGCCACCAGGGAATTCCCAGGCCGTACATTTAAAAAGATGTTTGTTATGTCTCTCTATGTTTTGTATTGAGACAAATTTCACATAACATGAAATTAACCATTTAGAAGTGTACAATTCAGTGGTATTTAGTACCTTCACCATGCTGTGTAACCACCACCTCTGTCTATTTCCACATTTTTATCATCCCAAAGGGAAACCCTGAACCCATAGAGCAGTTAATCCCCCGTTTCCCACCCCCCAGCCCCTGGCAACCACTATGCTGCTTTTTGTATTAATGGATTTACCTACTTCGGATATTTCATATAAATAGTATCGTATAATATGTGATCTTTTGTGTCTGGCTTCTTTTATTTAGCATAATGTGCTGTCTGTTATATTTTATCTAGTGTTTGTAGCTGTTTTGTGTTGGGAGAATTTTCGGGACATCTAGTATATACATCATGTTGCTGGAAATAGAAGCCCTATATCTGATTATTACCGTGAGTAGGAAATTAAGGGACGTTACTGAAAATCCTTTTCACTGATATTTATCTGTTGGAGTTCAGAAACTTTTACTCAATGTTTTACTTTTTTTTTAAAGCAAGAATAAGAGAGTTTCCTCTAATAGTTGGTCAATAATTCCCTAAAACAGTGGGCATTCAAAGTATACTTTCATTTTATCCATATTTTGAATACACTAAATTGCACTTAATAAATTACTAGAAAAAGTGATTTTTTTCTAACTTCACTATAGGGAAAAAAATTCTTGAATCAGGAAAAAATGTGTTGTGAATACATCTCCTTGCTTATCTCTCCCATAGGGATCAATTCTTAATGAGCTTCCAAATACTAGTTAGAGTAGCAATTGTTTCTCAAAGTGAGGAAATAGAGTCTCTAGGATAGTATAGCCAGAGGCAAACAGTATTCTTTTGATAGAATAATTTTGAATGTGTAAGATTTTCATGTGGTTTTGAACTGATAGAACAGTGTTTATCAGCTGAAGAGATTTGCCTCTTGGGAGGGACTCCAGACTTTCAAGGATCTTTCTCCTTTTCCTTTATCATGGGCAATTTTTCTTCTCCCCCAAATTGTAGATGAAGAAACATTTATTAAAGGTAATCATCTCTGCAATTAGCCAGTAATAATCTGGCTTTCATTTTCAGATGCACTTATTTTAATGAGCAAATCTGATGAGGTCAACACAGGACCACTGAAGACAGGATCTTTGAAGTGAATGTGTGTGATCTTAATGGAGGTAGTTCATCATTTGCCTTTTCATCACCCAGTATTCATGTCTCGCAGCACCTTTATTCATCTTAGAGATGAGCTTCTCAAATGCCTTATTTGCTCAAATTGTCCCTTATTTTTCTCAGGTGGATAGGAAAATAATTACATTAGAGACTTCTTAGACATCTAATTCAACCAGTATGGGGTGCTTTCATCTAGACCAATGGTTCTCAACAGGGGGTGTTTTTTCCCCCCCAGGGGACATTTTGCTATGTCTGGAGACATTTTTGTTTGCCATAAACAAATGGCGGGGGAGGGGAGAGCAGTGGTGATGCTACTGGTATCCAGTGGGTAGAAGCCTGGTATATCATTTAGGGTTCTCCAGAGAAACAGAACCAGTGAGATGTACATATATAGATGACGAGGACTATTGGCTCACCCAACTGTGAAGGCTGAGAAGTCCCATGATCTGCCATCTGCAAGATGGCGATCCAGGAAAGCCAATGGTATAACGCAGTCCAAATCAGAAAGCCTGAGAACCAGAAGAACCAGTGGTTTAAATTGCAGCCTGAGGGCTGGAGATCAGATGAGATCTTTCAAGTCAAGCAGGCAGGCAGGAAGTAAGAGGGGCAAATTCTTCTTTCCTTCACCTTTTGCTCTAGTTAGGCCCTCAATGGATTGCGTGATGCCCACCTACACTGGAGAGGGCAATCTGCTTTACTAAGTCCACAGATTCACATGCTAATCTCATCTGTAAACGCTCTCATTGACACACCCAGAAATAATGTTTAATCTGGGCACTCTGTGGCCAGTCAAGTTGACACATAAAATTGACCATGGTACCAGGAGTGCTGCCAAGCACCCTACAATGCTCAGGACAGCCCCCATAACAAAGAATCTTCCTGTGCAAAGTGTCAGCTGTGCAGAGGTTGAGAAACCCTGATCTAGCCTGAAGCAATTTCAGAATTTAAATCATGTTCCTTCTTGGTCTCAGATGATTTTTAAAAATTATTTATCTATCTATCTATCTATTTATTTATTTATTTTTGGCTGTGTTGGGTCTTAATTGTGGCATGCGGGATCTTTCATTGCGGCATGCAGGCTTAGTTGCCCCACACCATGTGGGATCTTAGTTCCCCTACCAGGGATTGATCCCACATCCCCTGCATTGGAAGGAGGATTCTTAACCACTGGACCACTAGGAAATTCCCTCAGGTGATTTTTAAAGACTTTTTTGTTGTTGTTGTTGTTTATTTTTTTTTAACATCTTTATTGGGGTATAATTGCTTTACAATGGTGTGTTAGTTTCTGCTTTATAACAAAGTGAATCAGTTATACATATACATATGTTCCCATATGTCTTCCCTCTTGCGTCTCCCTCCCTCCCACCCTCCCTATCCCACCCCTCCAGGCGGTCACAAAGCACAGAGCCGATATCCCTGTGCCATGCGGCTGCTTCCCACTAGCTATCTACCTTACGTTTGGTAGTGTATATATGTCCATGCTTCTCTCTCGCTTTGTCACCGCTTACCCTTACCCCTCCCCATATCCTCAAGTCCATTCTCTAGTAGGTCTGTGTCTTTATTCCTGTCTTACCCCTAGGTTCTTCATGACATTTTTTTCTTAAATTCCATAGATATGTGTTAGCATACGGTATTTGTCTTTCTCTTTCTGAATTACTTCACTCTGTATGACAGACTCTAGGTCCATCCACCTCACTACAAATAACTCAATTTCGTTTCTTTTTATGGCTGAGTAATATTCCACTGTATATATGTGCCACATCTTCTTTATGAGGAAATAGGCAGTCTACCTGAAAAAGAATTTAGAGCAATGATAGTAAAAGATGATCCAAAATCTTGGAAATAGAATGGAGAAAATACAAGAAATGTTTAACAAGGACCTAGAAGAACTAAAGAGCAAACAAACAATGATGAACAAACACAATAAATGAAATTTTAAATTCTCTAGCAGGAATCAATAGCAGAATAACTGAGGCAGAAGAATGGATAAGTTACCTGGAAGGTAAAATAGTGGAAATAACTACTGCAGAGCAGAGTAAAGATAAAAGAATGAAAAGAATTGAGGACAGTCTCAGAGACCTCTGAGACAACATTAAATGCACCAACATTGGAATTATAGGGGTCCCAGAGGAAGAGAAAAAGAGAGGGACTGAGAAAATATTTGAAGAGATTATAGTTGAAAACTTCCCTAATATGGGAAAGGAAATAGTTAATCAAGTCCGTGAAGGGCAGAGAGTCCCATACAGGATAAATCCAAGGAGAAACACACCAAGACACGTATTAATCAAACTATCAAAAATTAAATACAAAGAAAAAAAATTAAAAGCAGCAAGGGAAAAACAACAAATAACATACAAGGGAATCCCCATAAGGTTAACAGCTGATCTTTCAGCAGAAACTCTGCAAGCCAGAAGGGAGTGGCAGGACATATTTAAAGTGTTGAAAGGGAAAAACCTACAACCAAGATTACGCTACCCAGCAAGGATCTCATTCAGATTTGACAGAGAAATTAAAACCTTTACAGAGAAGCAAAAGCTAAGAGAATTCAGCACCATCAAACCAGCTTTACAACAAATGCTAAGGGAACTTCTCTAGGCAGGAAACACAAGAGAAAGAAAACACCTACAATAACAAACCCAAAACAATTAAGAAAATGGAAATAGGAACATACATATCAATAATTAGCTTAAATGTAAATGGATTAAATGCACCAACCAAAAGACATAGACTGGCTGAATGGATCCAAAAACAAGACCCGTATATATGCTGTCTCCAGGAGACCAACTTCAGACCTAGGGACACATACAGACTGAAAGTGAGGGGATGGAAAAAGATATTCCATGCAAGTGGAAATCAAAAGAAAGCTGGAGTAGCAATTCTCATATCAGACAAAATAGACTATAAAATAAAGACTATTACAAGAGGCAAAGAAGGATACTACATAATGATCAAGGGATCAATCCAAGAAGAAGATATGTATGCATCCAACATAGGAGCACCTCAATACATAAGGCAAATGCTAACAGCCATAAAGGGGGAAATCAACAGTAACACAATCATAGTAGGGGACTTTAACACCCCACTTTCACCAATGGACAGATCATCCAAAATGAAAATAAATAAGGAAACACAAGCTTTAAATGATGCATTAACTAAGATGGACTTAATTGATATTTATAGGACATTGCATCCAAAAACAACAGAACACACTTTCTTCTCAAGTGTTCATGGAACATTCTCCAGGATAGATCATATCCTGGGTCAAAAAGCAACCCTTGGTAAATTTAAGAAAATTGAAATTGTATCTTTTCTGACCACAGTGCTGTGAGACTAGATATCAATTACAGGAAAAAATCTGTAAAAAATACAAACACATGGAGGCTAAACAATACACTACTTAATAACCAAGAGATCACTGAAGAAATCAAAGAGGAAATCAAAAAATACCTAGAAACAAATGACAATGAAAACACGATGACCCAAAACCTATGGGATGCAGCAAAAGCAGTTCTAAGAGGGAAGTTTATAGCAATACAATCCTACCTCAAGAAACAAGAAACATCTCAAATAAACATCCTAACTTTATACCTAAAGCAATTAGGGAAAGAAGAACAAAAAAATAACCCAAAGTTAACAGAAGGAAAGAAATCATAAAGATCATATCAGAAATAAATGCAAAAGAAATGAAGGAAACAATAGCAAAGATCAATCAAACTAAAAGCTGGTTCTTTGAGAAGATAAACAAAATTGATAAACCATTAGCCAGACTCATCAAGAAAAATAGTCTCTCACTTTTCAGTGTTCCAGCTCAAGAAACTTAACACCTATATTCTGGTTGGATATTTCCCAAAATACAATCCTTAAAACACTAATGGGTGACAAGGGTTCCCCTGGACAGCTGTAAACAGACCTAAAAATGTAAATTTTTACATTGCATCAGTGTTTCTGATCACATGCAATTCCATAGACTTTTACTGAATTTTGTGGTACTAGTTCTTTTTCTACTGGAAAGTGCAATGAGTAGCAACAACAGCTATGGAATCTTTTTCTCTGCCGAAGTCATTCTCAGTCAAAAAACGATTGAGAACCACTGCTATGAAAACTTTTCTTTTCAACAGCTCCTCCCTATCAGTCTTCCGCTGAGATGGTCCATTCTTTCTCTCTGCTACTCTTTTCCTATAGATCTTGGTCTTCCTTCAAGACCTACCTCAAGACCCCTCACACTCTTGGATGCATTCATTTATTTGTTCATTCATTACACGCATTGAGAATCTACTAAACACCACTACCACTATGCTAAGGTCTAGGGACATTGGAAAACCCCCCAAAGACAGAGTTCCTTGAGTAGCTCATTGTTGGAAGAATTCTGACCTCTGTTAATACTTCCCTTTCCCTGCACCCCCCAATTTAATACTTAATTATATCCTACTACTTATTACTCTCAAATTGACTTTGTTGGCGTTGATTTCTCCTCCTGAACCAGAACAAAATATCTTTTCAGGCTAGGGTTGCCAGATAAAGTATAGGCCATCCAGTTAAATTTGAATTTCAGATAAACAACATCTAATGTTTTCAGTATGAGTGTGTTGCAAATGTTGTATGCAACACATTTATATTTTAAAAGATTATTCAAACAACAAAATCCTACTGTATAGCACAGGGAAATATGTTCAATATCCTGTGATAAACCATATTGGAAAAGAATATGAAAAAAATGTATATATATGTATAACTGAATCACTTTGCTGCTCAGCAGAAATTAACACAACATTGTAAATCAACTGTACTTCATTCAATAAAATAAATTAAAAAAAAAGACTATCCAAATGTACCTGGGCATCCTGTATTTTTATTTGCCAAATCTGGCAATCTGGTTTAGAGCAAGCGTTCTCTAGTGTTTTTCCTACATCTCCAAGGACATATGAGAGAGGCCTGGATGTGCAGTCAGGACTCAAACAAGCACTCAAATAAGCAGTTGTCTCATTCCATTGAGGAACACAGAAAGTTAAAATATTCATCCTCCAAAGGTAGGAACAGTGAGTAATTTGTTCTGGTTGATAGTGACATCATAGCTAAATCAGTTGTGATCTGAAGCAGGAGCAGGCTTCCAGGAAAAGGTGGAGTTTAGGATGTAACTTCTAAAATATCAAATTAGGAGAGAAGAGAATCCATGCCCTAGGGATTTTTTTCTTCCCTCCAGGAAGATAGGGTGGATGACAGTCTGTCTTTTAGTCCCATCCATTCCAAGATGAGTTTCACATAGGGCATGTATACTGATAATGCAGGGAAACAACTTGTTTCAGTCTCAATTATTTGCATAATTAATCACGGAAATTTAACCACAAATAGTACTTTTTTTTTTCATCTAGCACTTTGCTATCAGTGAACACTATGCTATTTCTGTGGTCAACATTGTAACTGAAAATACCCAGAGCTACTCCTGAAATCTCAACAGTGATGAAATGACTTGACTTAAATGTCCAGAAAGCATAAACAGCCATTGCCAAATAGCATCCATTTTGAGCCCAGCAGGTCAGAGTTTCTATTTGCAACCTCAACTACAAGTATTGCTTTTTGGAGCCTGAAAATGCCCTGCTATGTGGAATTGGTCGGTAAATGTCACACACATATAGTCCAAGTATTATATAAACAGGAACTACTGTCACACAAAATGCCATGACAACTTCACGACACGTGAGCTTTTTCATCCTTGTTTTTCATTGCCAGGAGTCCTGAGTTTTAATCTTGGCTGTATAAAAGGGTGCTGTTTTTTGCAGGAGGAAGGAGTATCAGAGATGAAATTACTTCCTGTTCCTATTTAGAGCCTTCTGTCTGTCCCATTGTCTCACTAGTAGGGCCTGCTTGACACTGACATTGCTCCTTGGTCCCGAGGCTTTAGGTGGACTGCTGTAGGGACGTGACTGGAGATGTAGACCAAATAGCTCCAAAGGTCTTTTCTAGCTCTGTGGCCCACATCATCATTCCTCTTAAGATGAGAAGGTATTAACTTTTCATCTGTCTTGAGGAGATGGAAAGTTTATTTGAATTTGTTCTAGGTTATTCCAGGTAGAGAACCAAGAAACTGAATAATTTACTAGAGTAGGAAGTAAGGAAGATGGGGAAACTTTATGTTCTCTGGAATACAGTAAATCCTCTATTATCCAACATAATTGGACAGTATTTTTCAGATTAACACAAATTTATCAGCCAATTACCAGTTTTCAAATCTTTTGAACGTAATCAAATATGCTTAATAAAATTACAGTAAACAGATTTTTAAAAATATCTTATTCTGAAAAATTTCATAAATATACACAAGTAGAAAGAATAGTATTAAGTGAAGTAAGTCAGAGAAAGGCGAATATCATATGATATCACTTATATGTGGAATCTAAAAAAAATGATACAAATGAACTTATTTACAAAACAGAAATAGAGTCACAGACTTCGAAAACAAACTTATAGTTACCCAAGGGGAAAGGTGGGGGGGAGGGAAACTAGGAATTTGGGAGTAACGTATACACACTACTGTATATAAAATAGATAAACAACAAGGACCTACTGTAGAGCACAGTGAACTCTACTCAATATTTTGTAATAACCTATATGGGAAAAGAATCTGAAAAAGAATATATGTGTGTGTGTATATATATATTATATATATATATATATAACTGAATCACTTTGTAGTATGACTGAAACATTGTAAATCAACTGTACTTCAATTTAAAAAATAACAAAATAATGTATTCCTCATGCACCTATCACTTATCACCCAGCTTCAATATCTATCACCATTCTGCTAGTCTTGCTTTATTTACGGCAATCACTATGTCCTCTTAGTGTATTTTAAAGCAAATCTCAAACACTATGTTGTTTTACACTCAAATATTTAGTATGCATCTCTAACTGTTGAGGATATTTTCATATAGCCACCATGCCCTTATCACATATGTCAAAATGAACAATAATTGCTTAATATCATCTAGTAGCCAATCCATAGTCAAATTTCTCCATCTGTCCTCAAGATACAAACAAAGAAAAAAATAAAAGGGCTTCCCTGGTGGCTCAGTGGTTGAGAGTCCACCTGCTGATGCAGGGGGCACGGGTTCGTGCCCCGGTCCAGGAAGATCCCACATGCCGGGGAGCGGCTGGGCCCGTGAGCCATGGCCGCTGAGCCTGCGCGTCCGGAGCCTGTGCTCCGCAACGGGAGAGGCCACAACAGTGAGAGGCCCGTGTACCGCAAAAAAAAAAAAGATCCAAACAAGTCTACACATTGCATTTGGTTGAGCCTTTCAAGTTTCTTTTCTAGTGAGCACAATTTAATCTGTTTTTATTGGACAATTTAGAAAACATTCCAGGATTTCAGAGACTCTTGGGATCCTTAGCATAATAATAATTACACTGCACATGGCCAGATGTCTGTGAGTAAGTGATTATAGTATACAGAATATCAGACTGTGGTTTACAGCTTTGGGATAGAGAGCTTCTTCCAAGTGATAAACAAAGAACCAAAGTGAGACCATGGCCTTTGTCACATAGCTTCTTTCAGAAAAATGTGTAAAAGACTTAGTTGAGCTTTGTTGCCTTTGTTGTACAAATGCTTTAGCTAGCATTTTCCAGTTTAAAACAAACACCTCCGAAACACTACCTAAAGTCAAGACTATCTATTAGAGAAATCACAGTAAAATTTGAAGACATTTCTACTGCAAGATTTTTATGGGTGTAAGGTATGTCAAGAAAGAGCTAATGGGTCATTTGATTTACTGAGAGAGAAAATACACCGTTTCCAGTAGGATGAGAGGCTTCACCGAAGCAGCTAGCTAAGCTCAGGAAATTGGGGAAACCACATGACAGGGGACAGAGAGGGAAAAAAAAAAAAAAATGAAGCGGTGGTAACACAGAAGGTATTGGGTTGGCCAAAAAGTTCGTTCGGTTAGTGACTACATTGTTCAATACACTTCTTGGTGAAAATGAAAAATGTCTTATTTTTACTTAAAACGGAACGAACTTTTTGGCCAACCCAATACATGAGGCTTCAGCAAAGTGACTCAGAAAAAGGTACCTGAAGAGGGCTAAGATAGGAGGAGAAAAAAATCCTGATACTGTGCATTAATCTTCCATAACAAAGTATCACACACTGGGTGGCTTCAAACAACAGAAATTTCTTTCTCAGTTTGGGAGACTTGGAAATCTGAGATCAGCGTGCCGACATGGTCAGGGTGTGGTGAGGCTTCCTGGCTTGTACGTGGCCACCTTCTCACTGTATCTTCACATGGCAGAGGGAGAGAGAGCAGAAGAGAGAGAGAGAGAGAGAGAGAAAAGGAGAGAGAGAGAGCTAGAGGGCTTTGGTGTCTCTTTCTAATAAGGGCACGAATCCTATCATTAGGGCCCGAGGGAACTCATCTAAACCTAATCACCTCCCAAAGGCCCTACCTCTATATATCATCACACCGAAGAAAGGGCTCCAACATGTGACTTTTGGGGGGACATGTAGCACACGGGAACCAAGGGAATGGAAAAGAATGAAGGGCAGCGTAGTGCCAATTGTCTGAAGACAAGAGTGCCACTGTTCTCTTGGGAAATGCAAATACAGAAAGTATATTTAACAGTTTTCCTACCCCTGTATAGGAAGTGCGACCTATATATGCCTTGGATGGAGCAGGAAAAAGTGAAAGTGATAATGTAAGAAGCATGATGCTGACTTATATAAAGTATAGGAAAGCAAGGCTCAAGAAAGGCAGGCAACCGTTTGGACTTTCCAATTAGTTTTGGGTGCAGATAAAACTGTTAAACAGGGCTTCCCTGATGGCGCCGTGGTTGAGAGTACGCCTGCCGATGCAGGGGACACGGTTTCGTGCTCCGGTCCGGGAAGATCCCACATGCCGCGGAGCGGCTAGGCCCGTGAGCCATGGCCGCTGAGCCTGCGCGTCCGGAGCCTGTGCTCCGCAACGGGAGAGATTACAACAGTGAGAGGCCCGCGTACCGCAAAGAAAAAAAAAAAACAACAAAAAAACTATTAAACAGCTGGACTTAGCAAACTGCTGAAAACTAGACTGAAAGCTCTCTAAGGGTAGGGCCTGGGTCTCTACATCATTGCTGTCTTTAACACTTAACAGTGCATCTGCCCTGTGATGGGCATTCAATCCATACATGAATAAGTGAACTATTTAGTCCTCGCGGAAATAAAGTGACCACATGTGTGCAATGGTTACTGTGTGCCTGCCAGCCTGGCTATATCAGGAGCTTTGAGGATGTGATAGCATGTTTCCCGTCCTCAAGGTAGACATATTGCAATCAACAGAGTTTAAACCGAATGATCGGGAATTCCCTGGCGGTCCAGTGGTTAGGACTCCACGCTTTCACTGCTGTGGCCACGGGTTCAATCCCTGGTCGGGGAACTAAGATCAGCCAAGCGGCCAAAAAACAAAATTAAAAATTGGTGTTTTACGGATTCAGTGTAGGTGGAGATGAAGGGGGCCTGAGGACCCCGGAAGGTTAATGTGAGCAGAGAGACTGACCTAGACATTACAGGAGAGGCAAGGGGCTTGGGTAGGCAGAGGGAAGACAGAGCAGTCTGGTGATGGGTTGGTAAAGACAGGGAATGGGTAAAAAGCAAAGATGCAGGGGCTGGAATGAGCCTGGGTGGTGGTGAGGAGGCTTGCCAAAAGGATATGCATGGGGAATTATGGGGAGGGCTGTTAAAAGCAGGGGGACCAAGGTCAGCTCAAGGGATGCCATGAAGCCAGGTAAAGGGTCTTAGACGTCATGCGAACACCACGGGGGCAAGGTTGATCACATTTTCCCATCTTTTCGCTTAATATTTCTGCATTCGAGTCATTGTTAGGAAATTTTTACCTACTCCTAGTTTATAAAGGATTTCTCTGAGCACTTGTATAGTTTAATCTTTCACATTTAAATTCCTGATCTGTTTGGAATGTATCCTGGTATATATTGTGAGACATGGATTCAATTTTATCTTTTGCTTTATGGCTATCTAGTTATTTCAGTACCATTTATTAGTAACTCCATCTTTGGGGGGACATGTCAGAAAGACAAAGAAGTCAGCTTGAAGGGGCACCCCAACTCACAGACAATTTGATCAAAATAAATATAGTAGTGGATTATAACCTACTGAATAAAATAAGGATCCATGAGTCCATCCTGCTGTAAATAATAAGCAAAATACATTGAAGATCTGATGAGGAATAAGATATTTACATAGTCTCAAAGTACCTCTCCACAAAATAGTTATTAACTACAAATGAAAAAAGTAACTTTATAGAAGAAGCCTGGAAGATACCACCTTAACCAAGATATCAAAATTAATATCACTAGTAATGGGACCAATTGAAATTGCACCTGATAGGATGCAATTAGGAGAACACAGACTTCTGTGAGATCCCTACCAAAGATGCATAAAATGAATCTAATCACAAGGAAACAACAGACAAACCCATGCTGAGGGACATTCTACAAACTTCCTTGACTAGGGTCTTCTAAAATGTCAAGATCATGAAAGTAGAGGCAAGACTGAGAACTGTTCCAAATTAAAGGAGTCTAAAGAGACAGCACAACTAAATGCAACATATGATTCCGGACTGGGTCATTTTGCTAGAAAGGACATTATTGGGACAATTGGCAAAATTTGAATGGAGTCTGAGGATTAGATCACAGTTGTGAGACAACATTAATTTTCTCATTTGGGGGGGCTGTATTGTGGTTTTGTAGGAGAATGACATTGTTCCTAAGAAAGACACACTAAAGTATTTGGGGGTCGTGGTGATGGGACATCGTGCCCACAATTTATTCTCAAATGCTTCAAGGAATAAAAGGTTCTTTGTACGTACTTGTAACTTTTCTGTAAGTTTGAGACTGTGTAAAACAACATAGTTACAGAGGAAAAACCACCTCCACTTTTTCCTGATTTGAGATTCACCTTTTATCACATGGTAAATTTCCATATGCAACTGAATCAATTTATGCAATTCCATTCCATTGAGCTGTGGATTATATAGTTCATGAATTAATGCCACTCTGTTTTAATCATAGAACCTTTTCTACTGTTAAAAAACAAAATTCAACTGAGTAAATTTAAAGATCTAATCGGCTTTATTCAATGGTTCATGAATTGGGCCAATATTATAAAATATTGGCTATATTCCCTATGCTGTACGACATATCACTGTAGACGAGAGATTTTAATAAAGTAGTAGGCTATAGAATAAATATACAAAAATGAAAGTCCTCCATTAAAGAAAACAATATTATATTCAAATATATAATGAAACAAAAGACCTCATTCACAATAGAAAAAAAATATCTAGGCATAAAATTAACAAGACACATCCAAAACCTATATGAGTAAAATTACAAAACAGTTTGGAAATACACAGAATTCTACTTGATTGAGTAGAAAAATATATCATGTGCTTGCATAAAAGGAGTCAACATTATAAAAATGCTCGCTCTTCCCAAGTTAATTTTATAAATTTAACAGATTCCAGTAAATCTGTCAGCCCCCTTTAGGGGTTGCCTCAGCTGTTGAAAGCCGTGTCACCATCCCCAGGCAGCCCACTACCAATGGAGGATGAGGCAGGAGTACAAAGGCCTGGCCCCTGCTCCAAGGGGGAACAAGTATGCAGGGCCATTCCAGCCCCAGAATTCCCTGCACAGTTGGCTGAACCTTCCACTGGGACTGAATTACAGGTCAACTTCTCTAACTTCCTGCTTCCTTCCTTTCCCATCTGCAGTCCTGGATCCTGAGAGCACTCCCTAATAAATCTCCTGTTCACTAACCTCTGTTAAAGTGATAAACGCCCTGATGCCTTGATAGCTTATGTGAGCAAACTGATACCTAACTCAGTTCAGGCAGTTGTATCCAAGAAATGGAAATTCAAGAACAACCAATCACAAACAGCCAGCTAGGCTTTTCCAGATAGGCAGCTGCTTAAGCTCTAGCCAATCAAATAATTCCCTTGCTTTGCTTCCTTCTCTGATGTGTAAAAGCCTTGCGCCTAGCTCCTGCCATCCAAGTGCCCCCCGATCACTTTCAGTTTGGCGCTACTCCATTCGAATAGATTTTTGCTCAGATAAACTCCTGAAAATTTTAATGTGCCTCTGTTTATCTTTGAACACCTCTATTTCAGAGTCTGTTTCCTGAGTAAGCTAGCCTGTGACCGAGGCTGCTGGATTTGGCTTGATCTGTGAGGACAGAATCCTCAATTCTTCATGCTTTGGGCACAAAGCTGGTCTCTACCCCTGAAGAAAATTATCTCAAACTCATTATGATACCACTTAGGTTCCTGAGGAACGGTAAATTCCTGCAGTGTCTCTAGGTTGCCCCCTCTCATAGAATATTTTTCTTCCCTTGTAGATGTGGGTGTCTGACTTAAAAAACATGATGATGATGGGGCTTCCCTGGTGGCGCAGTTGTTGAGAGTCCGCCTGCCGATGCAGGGGACGCCGGTTCGTGCCCCGGTCTGGGAGGATCCCACATGCCGCGGAGTGGCTGAGCCCTTGAGCCATGGCCGCTGAGCCTGCGCGTCCGGAGCCTGTGCTCCGTGATGGGAGAGGCCACAGCGGTGAGAGGCCCGCGTATCGGAAAAAAAAAAAAAAACAAGAAAAAAAAAAAAAACATGATGATGCTATATATCTTCTGAAGAGCCCCCCACCAGCCTCGGCTGTTGGTCCACAATCCTGGCTGCACTGCCACAGACAAATGGATCTCCATGTGTACTGCCAAACACCATATTCATTATGTAATATATCTACTTAAGATATATTATTTTATGTGAATAGTTATAATATATAATTAATTAATATGGCCTACATTAATATATGTATATGCAATATATAGTTCTATGATTATATTCAGTCTATTACTATATATTTCAGAGGTATGCTCAGGTTTTCTACCTTCTGTATTACATTTCAGGTTTTTGTAGTAGACTGCCCAATTCCCGCTTCACTTATTTTTACAGTTGTTCATAGTTGAAGCCCCTAATGGTCACAACATCCACAGTGAAGAATACTTTTTTCCTTCTTTAACACCTTGATTTCAATCATTTTGTATAAAGTGAATGTCTATTACTTAGAAGAGTTCAAGTAGCTCAAGCTCCAGCTATTAGCATCATTTTGTAATGTGTAACCCTCTCCACCAGGAATATGTCTTGCTGTGATAGCCGTCTATGAGGGGAGATTATTCAACACAGGACTACATAAAGATAACCAAAGGATTGATTCTGCATCCGTGACCTCACACTATGAAATGAGAATCGTATAAATAAGAATAATTAATTTATTCAACAACGAATAGTTAGTATATGGTGGGGCTCTAATACTCATTTCTAATTTCTTCTTCCCCAAAGAATTGGTGAAAACCCTTAACACGGTGTTCTTGGGAAATGTTCTGAGCTTCTCTTCTTCCTGAGCTGAATAGTTTGCAGTTTGCTCTTCCCCTGTGTGTCCCCTACAATCCTTGTCATGTCATCTGATACGTCACCCTTTGTTTAGGAAACTTTATTGTGATTCACAGAAATATTCTTAGTCTCGACATACAGTCGTTGTAAAAAAAAAACACTTTGGGTCCAGTTGGTTTAGCACTTATGTTGCAAATAAGATTTGTTTTTCTTCATCAGGCTCTGCAACATGTCTAGGTATGACCTCTGTCTTTCTGAAGCCTTGGAGCTTGGTGTTTTGGCCTGAGGCCATATGTTCTGGGGCCCACCCCTCTGTGTTGTGCCGCTTTGTCCCAGTCCTGTCCTGTTGTGGCAATGCGGTCATAGAGGAAAGAGCCATCCTCTGGTTCCTTGGGCAGGAAGAGTCATTTCTCTTTCCTCTCAACCTTGTGTCTATGAGCCAGCTCAGAACATCCATCTCACTGCCAGCCTGTTAAGGGCAGTCGTGAAGACCCACCTGTCCTCTGCCTTGTTCTCTGCCAATTCTGCTTTGATCCAGTTCCTGACCAGTCCCCTGTCCCTGGGGCAGGTCTTTCCTTTGGCATCTCAAACCAGCCTGTGGACTTTTGAGTTGAATCTCAAGCTTCTAGCCCAAAGTCCCGTGAAGGGCTTTGACTTTGAATGAAGCTAGGCTCCCCCAACTCTCTGGCTGCTGGAGGATGTGATTCCCCTCTAAGCAAGTCCTTGAGGCCAAAGGTAAGGTCTTGGCCCATCGAAAATCCCCTACTGCCTTTTTGTTGTCCCCAAGGAGGGGATTTAGACACTCTCAGATTAGGATCCAAGCTGATGATGGATTTTTCACTGGGCTGAACCAGAGGCCCTATAATATCTAACCATTGTTAAGTTGTTAAAATTCCTATTTAACATTGTTCAAAAGCAGCGATGGCTGAGACCCTTTCATCATTTGATACTTCCATGGATATTTTTAAAAAAATGATTAACAGAGAAGTTGGGAAAAAGAAACTGGTAAACTCTAAAGAATCTAATTTTAAAACAAAATTTTCTATTTCCTGTCAGGCTTCCAGTGTTCAAAAAAAAAGTGAAATGTACAACTTAGATAATATCTGGTGAACTCTGTTCTGCACAGACTGCCTCTTTATTGAAACCTCCTGTGGCATCATAAGAGACTCACCTAGACATCTGTTAATGAAAAGCTGGACGGCAAGAAAGAAGTAATAAGGACATTTTATCTCTTTGGCAGTCTTCTAATAAAAAAACATGAAAGGAAAGTAAGTTCATTTTAATTGATGAAAGAAACACGGATTTCATCAAGTTGGAAAAGGCAGATAAACACTGCTCGGGGCAAACAGCATTCCTCTGTGCTTCTTGTTTAAAGATGCTGAGCATCGCTCTACTGGATGAATTAGGTTCATGATAATTATCTGTTTTCATATTTGGTTTTCCTAGGATTAGCATCATTTCTGATCGATAAGGGAATATATCCAATGATGAGCACAGTGCCTGACACAGAGCTGGTGTTCAATGAATCATTCTGGAATGGATGAATAAAAGAAAATGCAAGATCTCTTCCTGCAGGAATTTATTATCTACTTGGGAAGAGAAACACACACACACACACACACACACACACACACACACACACACACGATGCTTCCTATCATTTTCTTCATTGTTAATATTTCACTCTTATCTTATTTTTCATTATTAGTTTTGTAGTGTTTAATAAGTCCTAAAGGTGGTCAAAAATGTTCTTTGTAGGGCTTCCCTGGTGGCGCAGTGGTTGAGAGTTCGCCTGCCGATGCAGGGAACACAGGTTCGTGCCCCGGTCCAGGAGGATCCCACATGCCGCGGAGCGGCTGGGCCCGTGAACCATGGCCGCTGAGCCTGCGCGTCCGGAGCCTATGCTCCGCAACGGGAGAGGCCACAACAGTGAGAGGCTCGCGTACCGCAAAAAAAAAAAAAAAAAAAAGTTCTTTGTATCCTGGACTGTGTCCGATTTTTCCAAGTCTCCAGCCTCAAGCTTTCCTCCCAACTCTGCCTGGAGTGCTCATCTTCCTCGGCAGTTGATTAACTCCTCTTCATCCTTCAAGGCTCAGCATAGTTGATGTTCCATAAATGCTTGTATAATGAACAGACATCTTATCATTAAGATCACCTTGAGATAGGTCAGGGGCTCTGGACCATGGAGCTGGTTCTGAAACTGATGGGGAGCAGAGGTCTGGAGAAGAGTGGAATGTGTTCAAGGTGTGTGGTCCACAGACAGCAGCACTGACATCACCTGGGGCTTGTTAGAAATGCAGCTTCTCAGGCCCCACCCCAGACCTGGGTGATTTGTACCCACATCCAAGTTTAAGAAACACTGCTTTTAGGGAGGGCTTCCCTGGTGGCGCAGTGGTTGGGAGTCCACCTGCCGATGCAGGGGACACGGGTTTGTGCCCCGGTCCGGGAAGATCCCACATGCTGTGGCCGCTGAGCCTGCGCGTCCGGAGCCTGTGCTCCACGGCGGGAGAGGCCACAACAGTGAGAGGCCCGCGTACCGCAAAAAAACAAAAAGGAAACACTGCTTTTAGAGGCTTCATTTTGCCGCATGATGCCAGGGGAGAAGATGGACCTTGGCAGTTACCCCACCTAGGAGGCTGAGGACCCTGAACAGGCCTGGACAACTGCCCAGATGTGTCTCTAAAGGCTCCTGTTCCCTCCACAACCAAGGCTTGAGTTCAAGCCATTTTTGGCCTCGTAGAGCACAACGTAACTGATTACTTTTGTCTGGGGAAAATGCTGTTTGCCAGTGAGTTTTCTCCGTAAACAACCATGGAACTGCAGTTCCTCTCCTGGCCTTGCTGTCCGTTGAATATCGAGAAAGGATAGTCAACCTTCATTGGACTCAAAGTTTTATATGCCCAGGCCTCTGGCTGACTTTGCATTGCTGGAACCAAGCAAAGGACATTCCAAGCAGATCTCACAAGCATCCTTTCCACGCATCCCGTCCCACCCTCCTGGATGTGTGATTCTCTTGCAGGCTAGGTAAGGGGACAGAGCGTCCACAGCTAAGGAGCCCACAACTTCAGGGACCTGTGGATGGAAGTGGATGAGTAAGACTTGACAAGGAGGAGGCCAGCACAGGCTGCCTGCTGGGTGAGGCAGTGGGGATGTGGGCTCAACATTCAAACACAAGAACTGTTTTACACCAAAGCGTGAGAGATGGAAGTTTCCAGAATTCAGCTTAGAGCTGGACCAAGACTTTCTCTGCCACCAGTGACTTCTTAGTCACAGACATGCCCAAACCCTCTTCTAGCCTGAGGGCAGCAAGAGCTCAGAATTCTTTGGCAGCAAGTGGATACATGGACTGGGGTGGGATGAGATAGAGGTGTACTTCAGGCTTCATCAATTCACCAGACCTGGAGCCAGGCCCCCACCAGGCCCACAGCTTCCCTACTCTGAACAGAAGCACTTCACAGTTATTTCTTGAAAAAGCCACACTACACTGCTTCTTTCTGCTTTTGGTTCTCAGAGGTGGCTTTCCGGGTGGTATGAAGAAGTACACCTCTGTATTACTTAGAGCTGCCTCAGCTTAAACATCTGTCATCTCGTTGAATCATCCTACGTTTGGCAAAGCCCAGGCCCATGTCCCAGGGCCATAACTAACTCCCCTTGCTGATTCAGGGAGGCCTCTGAATTCTACCCTGACCATCCAAGGCCTCACCCTGACACCACCAATTTCCTGGCTTCCTGCCTCGGCAGCTCCCACAAGGGACACACTGGGTTGCTCAAGGAGCAGCTGGCTGTTTTGATCACTTGCAAACATGAGACTTTTTAAGATAAACTTTAGGTGTTGCATTTGCAATACTAGGGAAGAACCTGCTTGAGTTCACCGTGGGCATAAGGGCAGGGAGAGTGGGGAAAGGAGTGGGTATTCGGAAGCAGGTGAGAGGGGTTGGCAATCCCACTCAAGTATATGCCAAGGTAATGGCAATACTGTGTGGTAGATCAAGGTGGGTCTTGGAATCTTCCTGGCTTTTTAGAAAAGCATTATTTCTGGCTTTTTATCTTGCCTTTGCCCCTCGCTAACTACTTTATCTCACTTACCTCATCTGTAAAATGGGCTGTTGTAAGGTTTAACTGGGAATTACACATGTAAAATGCTTAGTACGGTGCCTGGTACCAGAAAAGCCCTCATTTACTGTTTGCTATTCCCTCTACTGCTCCTTTCCAGGGAGTCACTGGGGTGCTGGAGGAAGACACCCAATCTGCCATCCTCCCAGCCCCCAAGCTGAACAGCGCACCAGGGATGCTGATGAGAAAATACCGTGCAGCGCAGAAGGCCAAAGGGTGGTGGTTCCGGGCATGGACTCTTGGAGGCCCTAAGTGACCTCTCTGCTCCGGCGTCCGCCCTCCCCAGGTTTGAGCGGCGGAGCTCCGGGCGGGGTCGGGGGCGGTGCGCTCCAACCAGGCCGGCGCGTAGGCGGGCGGGCGGGGCTCCGCGACCCGACGCCCTCGGCCGGCAATATAGCCGCTCGGCTGAGGTGCTGGTGCGCGGGGGCAGCGCAGCGGGCGGGGGCCGCGATCCAGACACCGGAGCAGCTGGCACCGAGGTGGCCCGGAGAGGGACGAGCAACATGAGCAGCAAATGCGACGTGGTCGTGGTGGGGGGCGGCATCTCAGGTCAGTGGCGGCTGCGCGCCCTCCTTCCCCCTCCCGGGCTCCGACAAGTTGGCCGCCCAGGGAGGCACGCAGGGCGGCAGTGGGGCGGGGTGCCGCCAGGAGACCCTAGACCCTCCGTGCGCCCGAGGGGATCTAGAGGGTCCCGAGCGCGCACACGGAATCCTCCCTCGGGGGAAGGATTTGGTGCGCCCCTGGACAGAAGCCGAGGGCTGGAAATGTGTTGAAGGTCTGGGGCTGGACTTTGAACTTTCCCCCGGACAGTTGCCAAGCCTGAGCTAGCTGGAATTTTCAAATCGCGGGGGAAGAAAATGGGCAGGGGACAGAGCCTTACTAGGGGGTGGCATAAAGGTCAGTCACTTTGTTGCAGCCTGACCTGGACACTCTACATCCTTACTTGGAGCAGGCGCGCACCACTGCGTGTTGTTATTCCGGAACCAGGAAAACGACCTTGAACAGCTCCCAGTTCAGAAAGGATTGGACCCTGGGGCAGTCGATTACCAACGACCCTCCTCACCCTGATTCTTTGTGGTTCCACGATTGCCATGTGTCTGCCTGGGGCTGCAGGGCCTTCTTGTCAAATGCCTCTTCTCCTCTCATTCCCTCCTCCCCCCACTCAGTGGCGGTGGCCAAGAAGCCCAACAGGGATGGGGACAGAAACTACCCTCTTAGACACGGGGCGGGGAGAAGCAGGGAGAGGGGCCGTGCACACAGCAGGGCCCCCAAAAAAACAGAAGCCAGAAGAGGGAGGGGGTCAGTGGGGGAACCCACCCTCTCAGGAGGGTCAGGCGGATCCTATGGGATGGAGTCAGTGGAACTAAGCAATGCTTCCAAAACAGCCTGGCTAACAGACCCCTGGCGATGCTTTGGCCGAACCCGCAGGACCTCCTGGTGCTTGAGCCGTAATTAGGACACCTCCGCAACCCGTGAATGTGTTGGCTAAAATGTGCCCTAACCAGATCTCAGGAGCGGGGCTCCACCTTGTTCCCTGTGGGGCGGGCAGGGCAGAGGTGCTCTGACTCCCTTGTGCCAGGTGAAGAAACCAAGGTGTTGGACGTTGGGTGCTGCTCTTCCACTCCAGCCTACCTCACCTTTGAGTCAGATCTCAGGGGTTACCACTTCTGTCTGCCCGGTTCCTCCTGAGCTCACCCATGCGAGTCTGTGGCCGGAGCTGCAGGTACACAGGTACATAAGCACAACAGCATGCTGCGGTAGGCTAAGGCTATATAGATGCCGTTGTCTTTCAGTATTTTTGACATCTTCTTTCCTAGAAGAACTTGGACTCAAAATCATATCTACCTAGGTGTTTTAGAAAATATCGCTAGATGCGCCTCCATGCTGCCTTGCACAGCGCCCCATCTTAGGGAAGCTGAAGCCTCTCTTTCTAGGCCCCCAAAGTCCTTTTCTTGCCCAAACTATGTCTAACGGGTTCAGATTCTTGTTTTCCCTCTTATTTTGGCCTTTCTGATTCATACTCCAAACCTTCAAGCTCACTCAAATTATTCATGTTAGACTCGTATAGGAAAGATAGATAAGGTTTTAGCTATTTTTTCCAACAGTGATGAATCTCTACTCTGACCCCCAAACTCTCCAAACAAGGGACTGGTGAGTAGGTCTGCCTTTTCTCAAGAACCTTACATAGAATAGGCATTGTTCTACATGAGGATAACACCAACTAGTCATAGCTAGGTTACAAGGTTCTTGTGAAAGGTAAGTGAAGCAATGTGTGTGAAAATGGCTTTGCAAAGCCTGACATATGTATGACACAAGGTCTTGCAAGAGTTTTGCTCATTTATTCAAACAGTAGGCATTAGGGCCAGCTGCGGTAGAGGATGCAAAAATGGGTCACGTTGTTCTTGTCCTGGAAGATTTGTCCATTCAGGAAGGGAGGTGAGGTATCCAGGCAAAGACAATACAAGGTAGAAAGCGGCAGGTGTCACAAGAGGGGTCCACTCATTAATTCATTATCCATTCATTCAAGGAACATTTGCTTCCTGTCCCACATCTTATCCCAAAGGGAATGAAAGGTGAATTAGGCAGAGCCATTGCCCCTGGGGTAGTCACACGCTGAGGCAGAAGGCAGAGTCATGAACAAGTAAAACTAATGACCTATGATAGATGCCTTAGTAGCAGGAAGTTCTAGGCAAAGTGCGTGTCCAACTCTGCCTGAGAATATCTGGGCAGACTTCACAGAGGAGGTGACACTTGAAGTCGATCTTAAGGAATGGATAGGAATTCACCAGGAGACTAGATGAAGAAAGTATTTGAAGCTAAAGAGCAGCTTATATAAAATCACAAATATGTGAGATGTTCTCATGCTTAGGAAACATAAGAACTTCAGTGTGGAGTGTTGGGGGGACTTGTGAGAGACCAGGCTACGAAGGTGGGTTGGGAGCCTTGTATGTCATCCCACAAAGATTTAGTTCCTTCTGAGGTCAGTGAACAGCCACTGATGATTTTTCATTCACAGAGTGGCATGTGTCAAGTGACAGGAATATGGTGATGCAAAAAGAAGAGCAGGCTTGGGGGAAAGATGGGACATCTAGAGTTGGAGGTGCTGGGTGAACTCCCAGGGAGAGATGTCTAGCAGCTGGAAGTGCAAGGAACAAGTTGGGCTGACAGAGTTGTGTGACAGAGACATTTTAGTTGAAGCCACTTAAGTCCATGAAATGACCCAAAAACCAAGAGCAGAAAGAGAAGAGAGGATGCCTGGGACAGAACTGGACAAGGGCGTGCTTACCTCCTCCACTGGGAGGAAGATATTACAGTCATTCTTTTTTCTTTTATAATAATAATCTTTTTTAAAAACTAATTTATTTATTTATTTATTTTTGGCTGCGTTGGGTCTTCATTGCTGCGCGCAGGCTTTCCCTAGTTGCAGGGAGCTGGGGCTACTCTTTGTTGCGGTGCACGGGCTTCTCATTGCAGTGGCTTCTCTTGTTGTGGAGCACAGGCTCTAGGCACACGGGCTTCAGTAGTTGTGGCACACGGCCTCAGTAGTTGTGGCACACAGGTTTAGTTACTCCGCAACATGTGGGATCTCCTTGGACCAGGGATTGAACCCTTGTCCCCTGCATTGGCAGGTGGATTCTTAACCACTGAGCCACCAGGGAAGCCCTACAGTCATTCTTTATAGTTTGATGAGAGAGATAGGAAACTGAGAAACTGAAAAACACTTAGTTAACCTCAGATCTTAGCTCAGATGTCATTTCCCCGGGGCAGCCTTCCCAAATCCCTCTAAATGGGATTAGATGCCTTTGTTTAATTTTCCTCTGCCATCTTGTTCTTTTCCATGAGTTTTTCATTGTTCATATATTCATGTCATTTCTTGTTCAATATCTTTCTCCACTAGGCTGTAAGCCTCTGGAGCCGGGGGAGGTGTTTCTTTTTCTTCCTGAGAACCTCTAACCCCAGCTCCAGAGCTCTGCCTGGCCCATTTAGCACTCAAAATGAGTTGAATTAATGAACTTTAACTTTACACCAGCAAAGCAGCAGTTGATTGGATCTGATATTCACATCCATTCACTACCAATCCTTTTGCATGTCCTGCCAAATCATATTGAGAATGGGAAAAGTGGTAAAATCAGAATTTGGGGATTAGTCGGTGACTGACACAGTGGTTTAAAAGAGTCTGAATTAGGGGCTTCCCTGGTGGCTCAGTGGTTGAGAGTCCGCCTGCCGATGCAGGGGACACGGGTTCGTGCCCCGGTCTGGGAAGATCCCACATGCCGCGGAGCGGCTGGGCCCGTGAGCCATGGCCGCTGAGCCTGTGCGACCGGAGCCTGTGCTCCGCAACGGGAGAGGCCACAACGGTGAGAGGCCCGCGTACCGCAAAAAAATAAATAAATAAAAATTAAAAAAAATAAAAGAGTCTGAATTAGACTCTGTTTTTTTAACTTTGTTAATTATTAAACTTGGGACATTCTGGTCATTCTGGTCATTCTCTGATAGTTTGCAAAGCTGTCAGCAAATTTTAATCACTCCCTTTGGGATAAACAGGTGTACTGGGGGTACAGCTGGTTAATATGTAACTTTCTTTTTTAGTGTTTGAAAAATTCCAAGGCAACTATAGAACAGCTTTTTGTTTTTGGAAATGTGTGTGGTATATAAATGCACGCCTCCTGAAATCTCTTTCGCCCGAGGAGCAGCTCATCTCTGGAGACTTGGCAGAGTAAATGGCATTTCCCCCATGGGGCTGGACAGCAGCATGTGGTTTCTGTTCCGAGTCTTGGTTTTAAAGTTTGGTTTGGTAGAACCATGGAAACTATCTTTTGCAATTCTGGAATGGCTCTTGCTCAAGCCTCAAAATAAAAGCTAAAAAGGGAAACTTGAAGCAGAAAGGAGAACTTTTTTTTCCCCCCAGGCTTGAGAGAGGAGATCTGGTCATGTGAGGGTGGCAGGCACTTGGCTAAGAGTCTGGAGGAATCAGAGCCAGCTTTCCAAGTGGTAACCAACACTTGGGAGGTGATCTGCGCGGCCAGGAGGGCCAGCTTGTTGCTGGTTGGCAGGAGTGGCCTGGGCGGGGGCGTCAGAGAGGGCTCACGAAGGATCATGAGTTGAGGGACGCAATAGGCAGACGTGGCCTGTATGTTAATGGCAAAAGCCCCACCTCACCTTTGATGAAGAAAGATGGAGAACTTCCCTGGACTCCTATGACCCACCTGAATGTTCTAAAAAATAGTAATCGGGTAGAAGTGCTTGGAAATTTGTATATCCTGGTCAAGGACAGGATATAGAGAAGCAGTATGGCAATGTTTAAGCAGCATACATCAGACATCAAACAGACTTGTTATGAATCCCACTTCCTACACTTACCTATTGTGTCACCTTAAAATTTCCCTCACCTCTCTGCTCTTCAGCTGCCTTATCTTTATTTTTTTAAATTTATTTTATTTATTTATTTATTTATTTTTGGCTGCGTTGGGTCTTTGTTGTTGTGGGCGGGCTTTCTCTAGTTGCGGCGAGCAGGGGCTACTCTTCGTTGTGGTGCGTGGGCTTCTCATCTCGGTGGCTTCTCTTGTTTCGGAGCATGGGCTCTAGGTGCACAGGCTTCAGTAGTTGCGGCACACGGGCTCAGTAGTTGTGGCTCGTGGGCTCTAGAGCACAGGCTCAGTAGTTGTGGCACACGGGCTTAGTTGCTCCACGGCATGTGGGATCTTCCCGGACCAGGGCTCGAACCTGTGTCCCCTGCATTGGCAGGCGGATTCTTAACCAGTGCACCATGAGGGAAGCCCCCAGCTGCCTTATCTTTAAAATGAGACTCCTAATGCCTTTATTGGCAGAGAGGTTGTTGCTAGGATTAGAAAGAATGCACATGAAGGACTGTACACAGCGGTCATTATGGTGTCAGCTTGTACCTTTTGAAAAAGACATCTTTATTAGCTCCTAGGGTTTTTTAATCTGTGGGAGCAGAGGCAGGCACCTCTGTGTAATCACATCTCCCTCTTTACTAACCAGTCATTTTTCTTGCTGTGAGGCATTTATAAGGTGGCAACAGGATGCAAGGTATATACGCGGGCATGGTTCCGGCCTCATCCTGCCCCACCCCCATCCCTTCATTCCCTCTGGTGCGGAGCCTGAAGAGCTCAGGCTTACCTTGGGCTTCAGAGCCACTAAACCCACTGTGTTCCTCTTCAGAAGACATTTTAAAACCCTAGATCTGTATCTCATCACTACCCCAGCCTGGCTGTTATTCCGATTCTGTCCTGGTCCTCATTTTCAGCCACCCGACTCCTGTCTTAATTATAAGCAATAGTAAATGGGACTATTATTTATGTCTTTAATAATATTAATTATTTAATAATAATAAAAGAGCCAGCATTTTGCGTGTTGTCTATATGCTAAATTGAGTAACAGTGAGGTGATCCTAGTATTAACATCTGCTGAGCACCAAATGAATTCGAAATCTTCGCGTAGAAATGTGTTCTGTGTTTAGAATTTCTGACATGTTTATCTCTTAAATATATATATTAAAAATAATTGGAGTTTAAGATTTTTCTTTCAGTTTAGCTGCTGACTTTCGTATATCGTCTGAGTTCGTAAATCACATACAAGCCAAGAAAGTAGGGCTGCGAAGCAGCATCCCTGTGACAAGATAATATTCCATGAGTGTGTGTGTGTGTGTGTGTGTGTGTGTGTGTGTGTTAGGGTGTGTACATGCACAGCCACTAGCCATCCCCTCAACCCAAGGTTTGACAGTGGAGTCGACTAGCACACTGCCATTTCAGATCCATTAGTGGTTAGTGGCCATGTTGTCAGCCTGATTAACAATAATAGCCAAGGTCTACGGTGTGCTTGCCAGATGCCAAGCCCCATTCCAAGCACTTCACGTGCATTTTCTCTTTTAACCCTTTAAACTGCTTTTTGAAGTATTATCCCTACTTTCTAGATGAGAAAACTAAGGCATGGAAAGGTTACCAACTTTGCTTAAGGTGGCCCAGCTGGTTAGTGGTGAAATCACAATTAACGCCATGCTCTTAACCTCTATGCTCTACCGCTGCTGATTTCTTCTGCTCCCAGAGAAAATGTCACTGCAGGAGCAGTTAGTTCCAGCCTCCTAACCTTTGCCCATCATCAGAGCAGCCATTTCCTCTGTAACAATAACTTAGAATTTGTTTTGATACAATTTGTTCACGCTGGAACAATGGAAAAGACATACACGCTGAGTAATACAACTGATATGTATGGCATCAAAGTTTGAAAGTCAGCTGGTTTAACAGCTCATACAGCTTAATATTAAAAAAACAAACAACCCAATCCAAAAATGGGCAGAAGACCTAAATAGACATTTCTCCAGAGAAGACATACAGATGGCCAACAGGCACATGAAAAGATGCTCAATACCGCTGATTATTAGAGAAATGCAAATCAAAACTACGATGAGTAGTTGACCTCACACCAGTTAGAATGTCCATCATTAAAGAGTCTACAGACAATTAATGCTGGAGAGGGTATGGAGACACAGTTGATAGGAATGTGAATTGGTACAGCCACTATGGAGAACAGTATGGAGGTTCCTTAAAAAACTAAAAACAGAGTTACCATATGATCCAGCAATCCCACTCCTGGGCATATATCCAGAGAAAACACTAATTCGAAAAGATACATGCACCCCAATGTTCATAGCAGCACTATTTACAATAGCCGAGACATGGGAGCAACCTAAATGTCCATCAACAGATGAATGGATAAAGGTGTGAGATATATATATATATATATATATATATATATATATATATATATATATCTTATTCAGCCATAAAAAAGAATGAAAATGCCATTTGCAGCAACATGGATGGACCTAGAGATTATCATACTAAGTGAAGTCAGACAAAGACAAATATCATATGACATCACTTATATGTGGACTCTAAAAAATGATACAAATGAACTTATTTACAAAACAGAAATAGACTCACAGACATAGAAAACAAACTTATGGTTACCAAAGGGGTTAGCAGTGGGGAAGAGATAAATTAGTAGTTTGGGATTAACATATACACACTACTATATATAAAATAGATAACCAACAAAGACCTGCTGTATAGCACAGGGAACTATATTCAATATCTTATAATAACCTATAATGCAAAAGAATCTGAAAAAGAATATATATATGTGTATATATATACATATATATATCTGAATTACTTTGCTGTACACCTGAAACTAACATAACATTGTATATTAACTAGAATTCAATTAAAAAATGGTTAAGAGAGGGCTTCCCTGGTGGCACAGTGGTTAAGAATCCGCCTGCCAATGCAGGGGACATAGGTTTGATCCTTGGTCCGGAATATCCCACATGCCGCGGAGCAACTAAGACCGTGCACCACAACTACTGAGCCTGCGCTCTGGAGCCTGCGAGCCACAACTACTGAGCCCACGTGCCTAGAGCCCGTGCTCCTCAACAAGAGAAGCCACCACAATAAGAAGCCCGTGCACCGCAGCGAAGAGGAGCCCCCACTCACCACAACTAGAGAAAGCCCGTGTGCAGCAACGAAGACCCAATGCAGACGAAAATAAATAAATAACAAATTAAAAATTTTAAAAATGGTTACGAGAAAAAAGAAAGAAAGAATATACACAGATATATGGATTATCACTGAAAAAGAAATCTGCTTTTTTTTTTAACATCTTTATTGGAGTATAATCGTTTTACAGAGGTGTGTTAGTTTCTGCTGTATAACAAAGTGAATCAGCTATACATATACATATATCCCCATATCTCTTCCCTCTTGCGTCTCCCTCCCACCCTCCCTATCCCACCCCTCTAGGTGGTCACAAAGCAGCGAGCTGATCTCCCTGTGCTATGTGGCTGCTTCCCACTGGCTATCTATTTTACATTTGGTAGTGTATATATGTCCATGCCACTCTCTCACTTTGTCCCAGCTTGCCCTTCCCCTTCCCCGTGTCCTCAAGTCCATTCTCTACATCTGCATCATTATTCCTGTCCTGCCCCTAGGTTCTTCAGAGCCATTTAAAAATCTGCTTTTAAATGCAACTGATAGGGCAAAAAAAAGAGAAAGAAAATCAGCTGTTTTGATGATTTCTGCATTTTTGACAGTAAATACGCAGGTGGCCTCTGACTCAAATTTATCCTATGAACTTGAAGAGACAATTTAGCTTCTAACTTATTTCTCTAATATTTTGGGCCTCAGTAGCCTTTTCATGTTCTATGGACATGGTAAAGTCAGTATAATGTTCCCGTGTCAAGTATTTCTCCAGATATCAATAATGACAACAAATGTTGCTATCACCAAATTCTAATGTTCATACATTTCTTTATTCCTGTCAAGATTCAAACTATATATGCATATGCACTTGACTGATGGACACTGAAGTAGAACTTCTGCAGTTTAATAATATTTAAAATTAGTGAGTATTGAATTATTACAGGTGACAAGGTCATAGTATAATGATAGATGTCAAGTCAGCACCTGGGACAAATGAAATGTGTACAATAGCATGTGACTGTATCAGAACTCCCACTAACTTTTGTTTCATCTTTGGATTTGATGGCCATTATACTTATAGTCTTAGCAGTGTTCCATGTGTATGTCTATTACTGGATATCATTTACCATGTTTAATGTAAATTACCTGTTTAAGCATCTGTGAACCCTCACTTGATCATAGGCTGCTCAAAATCAGGGACTTTGTACAATGTATCTCCCTATCTCTGGTGTTTAGCAAAGAACCCAGCTCACCCTAGCCCCCAGAAATTGATAGAATCCCTTGATCAGGATCGTGGGTCTTCTCAGGCTTTGGACCCAGAGAAGGTAAGCCTTACAACAAGAAATCTGTTGAAAGAATGGACCTAACCTTTCATTTCCTGGAGGAAGCAGGATAACACAGAAGTTAAATGCAAGGACTCTGGGAGCCTAAGACTTGGGTTCAAATCCTACCTGTGTCCCTAACTGTATAGCTTGGGTTAGTAACCTACTTCCACAGCCTCCAGATTTTCACTCATTAAGTGGAGTGATGGTCCTGGGGCTAACTTCTGGAATGCTCAATCAATATTAACTCTGCTGTTTTTACAAAAGTCAGCAGGGGATCCTGGAAACGTACAAGATCAAATGCACTTGTAAGTCCAAAAAGTGAGCCAAATTGAGAGGCCCTGTTCAGAATGAGTGTTCTTGTCCCCATAACAGAATACTTTGGAAGTTTGCTGAGGTGAAAAATGCAGCATTACCATTTGGCAAAGGCCCCAAATTTGTTGGGCTTAGCGTTTTAGGACTGTTTCTGAATAAAAGTCATTATTTCCCTTGAGAATGGTATAAAATTCTTTCCTGACTTTGACCATCCAAATCCCGTAAATTCCTCGTGAGCTAAAAAAATATTTGTTCTAGGGAATTCCCTGGTGGTCCAGTGGTTAGGACTCCGTGCTTCCACTTCAGGGGGCACAGGTTCAATCCCTGGTCTGGGATTTCAAGTTCACAAAATGGGTCCATCTTCAGTCTCCTCGGTTAACTCAGTAAACAAAGGCACTACAGAAAACCAAGTTCCTACCCTCAGAAAACTTAAAATGCAATTGGAGACACAAGAGCAGCACATATAGGCAATAAGAAAAGACTAGAAATAATAAATAATTGAGTTCTGGGGCCTTCCCCAGCGGTTCAGTGGTTAAGACTCTGCGCTTCCACTGCAGGGGGGGGCGTGTTCGATGCCTGGTCTGGGAACTAAGATCCCACATGCCACGCGGCGTGGTCAAAATGATAATAATAATAATTGAGTTCTGTACTGGGGGACCCAAGAACTAAGTTAGATAGAGGAAATCACTGAAGACCCCAGGAGTTGGAGAAGTTCTCCTTAAAGGAGTGGAATTTGAACAGTTCCTGAAGAACAGTTAAGGTTTGGGGTCGGTAGAGAAGAAGAGAGAGGCTTTAAAGATGGGAGGAATAATATAGAGGCAAGTCTAGACTAGTAGGATGGGGAGATAATGGGTAATAAAATTAGAAGGAGGAGGGCAGTATCAAGCAAGGAAAAGCAAAGTGAGTTGGTTACGTTTTTCCGTGGTTGGAAAGAAGGAAGCATTGACCATTTTTACTATAAAGATAAGATGGGCAGTTGTGTGCCTGATAGGTGAAAGAGGGCAACCCTAGAGCCAGGGCAGCCAAAAGATGGGTAGTAATTCAGGAATAGGTTGAGAGGTGATCAGCTGTGTATAATGAATTGAGTTATCCTGAAGCTCAAGGAAGGTTGCAGGAGAAAGGGAGGGGAGACAAGAATGGAAAGAAGTATTTCAATGGTACACTCTCCTTTTTTCTATTTTGCTGAGAACATGCCCAGAAAAGAAGTATCACAAAAAATAGTATTTCCCCCCTGAAGTTTTAGAATTGAAATGGAAGGACTTGACTGTATTTTTAAATTTCCTTTTTTTAAAAAATAAGATCAAAGAGGTTTTCTTCCTAAGGGTTGTGACCCAGCTTACTAAATGACAAACACACATCTTGGGCAATCTCAAACACAAACTGAATAGTTCATCCTGTTTTGTAACATAAAAGCTGTCATTGAAACTTGTTGTTTTGTGAGAGAGAGGGCAAAATCAGAAAGCAAGTTCAGGTAGGTTTGGCCTTTCAAATGTTAGTTATGTTACCATAGTCTCCTTTTAATGGCATCTTAAATGTCATGTTCTAGTTAATTTCAACTTCATGTCAGAAGTTTACACTCTTGATCTCATGTCATCTCATCCCTTACCTGGGCCATTTTTCACTCTGGACTCATCATCATCATCAACATTTAGCAGAATTCCACAACAGTGAAGGTGTCCTTCTAGGTCCTTAGTTTTATTTGCTCTCCTTCCAGCCTAAATAATCTCCCCTTTTCGTTTACCTTGCAGACATTTCCAATGATTCTTTTATAGTGAATTTGGAATCCTGACCTCATCTTTTGGAATTGGAGCTACTTTTTATTCCTGTGATCCCAGTTGTGTTTCTGTCTTAAATTGTTTCTTTATAATTATGTTTAATTCTATCTCCCTTCTTTGGGTTATTTTCCAGTTGAAGCAACACGCTCTTTGGAAAAGTTTTGTTATCCAACACGGCTCCCTTTCAGATAACTTAGGGTAAAGTGAAGAATTAATAATCAAATTAATAACCAGAATTCCCTCGAAAATTTTTAGGACGAAAGGCCACTGATGTAAATGAAAGATGAAATCACATTCCTTCTTGGTTATTTACAGCTTAAGGAATTTTTTTGGAGATGTGGGAACATTTTTTTAATAAGGAGAATTGCAGAAATAATATATATTTATTGTGAAAATCTGTAAGTTACAGAAAGAGACAGAAAGAAAATGAAAGTCATCTATAATTGATTCCCCCCACACACACACAAAACAGCCACTGTTACTATTGTCACCTATATTTTCTTTTTGCAAACCATCTACTGTATTTACTGCACTCGCTGGTAGTTCTTTTTAAATAAATAACATATTATGAATGTTTAACCATGTCTTAAATGCTCTTCTTCTATACGATCTTGATAACTTTATATTATTTCATCTGATTATATTTATTTACCAATCTTCTATTGCTGAACGTTTGTGTTGTTTCCAAATTTCTGCTATTTTAAACAAAGCTATCATGAATATCCTTATACCCAAACCTTTGTGCATAACTCTGATTATTTCTTTAGGAAATTCCTAGAAATAAGTGTTGGGAATCCTTTTAAGGCATTTAGTAATGATTACAGAATTGTCACTCCAAGAAAGTTTCATCAGTTTAAGGTGGAATTTTAATAATGGGCTTCTTAGTTACTTCACTAGGAAACCAGTATTTTTCCCTCTCTGACACAGCACAGAGAAAACCATCATTCTTCACCAGCTCAGTGTTGTAATTTAATGAAATTGTATGTGCTAGGTTTTGTAAATGATCTTTAGTCTTGTAAAATTTCAGTGGTGGCAAGTAATTCTTGCTCTCTACGACATGCAGGCAAACCACTTTTGCAATTAATGCTCTATGCCTACCATGATTTACTAGGTATTTATATATTTTTATAGCGCTTTATAATTTTTTGAATACCATTACCCTGTGCTTCTAGAAGTTTGAGATCATTAATTAGATAATTCTGTTGTGTTTCAGTGCAGCAAAGAAAAAAGGATAGTCCTGTAGCAAACCATTTTCTATGATTATTTTTACCCGTCTAGATAAGACATGAATATAGCCTTGGTCCACAGTCTATTGTAAAAGCCGATCAACCAGCTGTTTCATGTTTTACATTTTAATTTCCTCTCTAGTTTGCATTCAAATCCTATGATAGATTTTGGTTTATTTAGGAGTCCTATAAGATACAGTTGATTGTTTTCAGAATAGCCCTTTTATGCTATGCCAGTTAAAGGGAAACAGCCCTTGCTAAGTACTGATGATAAGCACACGTAAAGGCATACACTCAAATGAGTTATCCTCATTTCATCAAACATGTTTTCTTATTTTGTTGTTTCTGCAGGGGAGAAAAAGAAGTCAGGTTTGCCCATTCGTTGATTGATTCATTCATTCAATAAACCCTTATCAAGTGCCTTATTTACCAAGCATTGGGCTAGGCGTGGGAATATGCAGATGGGTAATCCACGTTTCCATCTTTGAAGGGTACACCAAGCAGAGGGAGGTGCATGCAGCCACATACAGGTGAATTCTCTGAGGGGTGGTGTGTGCTGAGAAAGATAAGTTCATCTGGTTTTGACGACACAGAGGAGAGGAGGGTGGTAGTCTCACCTCAGGGCCTCAGAGGACCCAAAGGAAGACTTGGTGATAGGATTTATTAGAGAGATAATTAGCCAATTCAAATATTCTGCCATAAAATATAGCGTTAAGTGGTTGAAATTTAAATCTACATTCTAATATACGCATGGCATTGAAACTTCAGGTTTGTTCTTCTTGCCGTTGGCCTTAAAATGGCAGTGTAGTGGATGCTGTAGTGGGCTGCCCAAGCCCCCTTTAGGACAGTTATTCCCCCATCTGCTGAGAGTGTTGGCTGCTGCTTTGTTCACAGCTGAGTCCCTCTCTGGAAATTGCCCTTGACTGGGGGGAGCTGACTTCCTGCAACAGATGTGGGGATATAGAGGCCTGGCCCCCTTGCCTCAATGCAAGACAACTCTGAAGGGCCATCTCAGCTGTGGAGCCCCCTGTAGGATTGACTGAGGCCTATGTTGTGACTACATTTCAGTTCAACTTCTTCCTCTGTCCAATCCTGCTTCACTTACATTTTTACTCGTGTTGAACCCTGATAAAGCTTCTATATGCAAATCAGGTTCAGAAACTTCTTGCCACAGACCCTAATTTAGTCAGACAATAATTGAACAGCATTTTTGTTCTGCACATCACAAGATGCTCTAACCACGAAGCTTCAGTCAGTTGGAGGTGGAGGCCGTTAAAGGATTTGGCCCTTTCCAGGATGCAAGATGCCAACAGGGCCGCGGAGGGTGGTAAGCGTCATCAGTTCTGGATAATCTCTCTTAGGTGTCCCGAGAGTCCCTGGAACAGGGGTGGATGGTGGAGGCTGACCACTACACTGGCCCATACAAGCTCTGGGGAATTCACTTCTCCTCTCACCACTCTGTGTGCTGATTTAGAGGTGAGATTCATAGGCTCCGATCTGGACTTGCTACAAATGTGGATGTCTTCCTTTATTGGAGAAATTTGTGGCAGTGCAGCCAAGGCATAAATTATGAAGCAGACACCCCTAGTCTGTGAAGACAATTCAGGTCAGGACCCGTCCATCTCTCCCAGGCTACCATTTTGGATCCAGCTCAGATTCTGGGTTATTGGCAAAATGGTGCTGTTGGTGTCAACCTCTGTTCTTCCCCTAATACTACAACCATTTCATGCAGGATTTCTTATAGGGAATTGTAGATACTGAAAGATTCTAGAAATGGATGATGGAATCCCAGAAGGAGAAGAGAGAAAGTGAGGCTGTGAGGGAGCTGTTGGTAGGATTTGAGTGGAAAGGTTCATAGATCGAGGGTCTTGGGTTAAAGGACATTGATATGAGATGGATTTGAACAAGTGAACTAGAAGGATAGACGATCGTGATTGCAAGGGAGGGTGCTGTAGAGTTTGGACAGGTAACCTTTTGACTGTATTTCTTGGAAATGACCATTAATAGCATTTAAATGAGTTGCAACATTTTGAATCACCATGTCCAGAGATAGTATTCTCTGTGTGATTCACCAAACAATTTAAAGGCCAGAAAAATGAATGCCTTTTAAAAAAAATAGTAATCTGCTCTTGGTTTTACAACTGGGCAGAGGACACAGCTATTCATTAAGTCCAAGTTTAGGGATGACTTAAGTCTAAATTTAGGGAAGGCCCATCTGCTGGATTGAGAAAGGCAGGAATTCTGTGCTTTGGGTCCTGAAGATTCTAAGCAGAGGTCTTTGTTCAAACTGCACGCACATCACTGAAAGGATAACCCCTCAAATGCTGACTTGTGTGTGACTGATGGACACAGAATAGGGAGGGGACCCAAAGCAAGGTGCCCAAGGTCTGGCCATGCAGAGCAACAGGGAGACAAAGAAAGACTTTCCCTACGAGCTTACTTATTTGAAGATGATTGGAAAAGCGTGGAAAAAGGCAAGGGCTATATATAATTCAGCATTACATAAAGTCCAATAGGAACAACACATTGTCACATTCCACGGCAAAACAGAGAGAGGAGAGAGAGAGAGAGCCGGTCCTTCCCATGCCCCGCCAAACCAAAGATTATAGAGCTAGACTGTTAGTATTATGATGACATTGACACTTTGAGGATTCTGTTCTCTGATGGAAAAAGATGAAGCACATTACTTATGGAAATGTCTGTAAAAGGAAATTGTGGGCTAGTTTTTAATCCTGTGCTTCAGCGTCTTCTGTTTACTATCTACTGAAAAATCTTGTCTGGCAGCATGCCAATCTTTCTGTCCATCTGCTGCTAGCCTTTGATTGAGAAAACATTAAGTGAGGGCCTTCTACGTGCCAGGTGCTAGGAATGAACAATCAGGAGGCAGTTCCAGTTTAACACAGGCGCGCACACACAAGGAATCATGTTAAATTACATTTCTTGTGCCTATTTATTGTTGATGCATGCACAAAAATGTCCCTTTTCAATGAAAGAAACCTCCGTGTACCTTTCAAGAGATCACCCTTGGACCAAGTTAGAATAGATGCTAAGATAACTTTGGTTTGGGTTTCCAGGTGTTGTGTCCTCTGTTACCTTTTTTAGTCTTACTCATAGATGGTGTGATACTTCTGGGCTTAGGAGGGGTACGGAGAACATCACAAATGCCTTTTCTGTCGTCAGAAATCGGGTTGCATGCGGGAACGGCCACAATCTGAAAGGAAATCACATGGGTCGCCCTAGTCGATAAAAGGCAGAACATCCAAAATACACTGCCTGTGATCTGCTTTTCTCCCCTTGTTCCTTTCTCTCTGATTTCGTGAAGAATATGTCCAGAGGGAAATGAGTTTTCTGTAGATAAATCAGTCTGCTGGTCCACAGTATTGCGCTTCCAGTGGACAGGTCTGAGAAATGTGGAAAAGTACAAAGAGGTTGAGCTGACTGCAAGGTAGGCGAGGCAAAGACATTTTATGTGCAAAAGAAAAATCATCTGGGGCTTATGCTTGCTTTATTTCTGGATTTTATTTGTGAACAGAATACTATGAGAAGCTGATGGAAATGAGAGAGCATTTTTTTTCTCCTGTGTTCTTTTAAAAGGTGTATTTCAGTAAACAGATATTTTTTAAATATGACTTTCTTTCCCATAGATGAATTCCTTTGAAAGGAATTTATAGGTTTAAAGATTGCATGAGAGCAAGTTTAAAACCAATCTCTAAAATTCAAAGCATTAGTGAATTGTAAATTTCCAATGAATATATGTGTGTGTTAAGATATTTGAATACTTTTTCATAGAAAAATAGGGGTTTTTAAAAGTATGAGCAATTAGAATTTAAACCACTCTTCAAATCATGCATTCTATATATAAATTCTTGGCATTATTTTTCAATATTTTTTAACTACAATGGATGAAGACCTCAATGACAATGAAAAGTGATGCCTGCATTTTTCAAGTTACAAGTAATTTGTAAAGTGAGAGCTTATTCAATCTTGCCACTAAAACCTTTGCATCTATGTGTGAAGAACACGTGCAAAATATAGTAACAAAAATACAGTATCTGCCTGGTATTTCTAAAGGACCTTGGTTACATATAATTCCATACATATAAGAAAGGCAATATTAGGGGGTTTTTCCCTCCACAAATATATCCTTCCTATAAGGTGGTATGTGCAGTATATTGATTTGTACAACTTTACATGAAGCGGAAAGTCAGAAATAGATGGAGCGTGGAAACACATTGAAAGCTTTTATTTCTCTCACACTGTTACTTGTCTGGTTGAGTATTGTTTCCTCTGTCTGGCATCTGAGCCTTGTGGTACAGCACAGTATAAGGGTGTTTGGGTCCTATAACCTGTTATTTAACTAATACTGTTTTCTAGAAGAGTTCCCACTAAGATTTTTCAGCTTCTCGTGCTATGTGTTAACCAGGCATTTTAAACCATCACTGCTCATCACTCCCATGATCCCACTGTTACATGCTTCCCTCCTCTTTCTCTAGCTGCTCCTTCAGCCTCCTGTGCCAGCACCTACACGCTTCACCTCCAGTGTTCCCTGTTTTGGGAAATAGAATCACCTTCAGACCAGTTTTCAAGTCAAGACCCTTGACACTGGTAGCAGACATTGGAGGGGTCCCGCCATCTCCCCTCGGCACCCATTCCCATATACAGGGACCTACGGCTACTGAGTGCTGCAAGTCTATGCCTGAGGGCTTTCTCTGGCCACTGGAACCCATAAGGGCTTCCACTCAGGACAGGCCAGCAGTGGGGCGGGGTTAATGCCCCCAGGAACAGCCGTCTTCCTAAGACTGACATGATCAATCAATCCCCTCTTAGTTGGAATCACTAAGGCGTGTTCTGCACAGTCTCCCAGAGGTCTCGAGTGGGATCAAGCCCCAGTTGCCCACAATAACAGCCTGCTAGATGCTGTGTCTTTACTGCCTACCTTCCCTTCCTTGTTTCATCTCCCCAGAGTCCTACCGGGGCTTCTTTTAGGTCACCTCCCAAATAAACTAGTGGCGTCCAACTCCTTGTTTCAGGGTCTGCTTTTGGATATTAGATACTTTCTTCTTTTCTTATTCCTAAAGTCCTAGTTGCAAAATATAGCTTGGATCTGTCCACCTCACCATCTCCGTGTCCCTCCAGACCTGGGATTCCACACGTGGGACCGCTATAGTTCTGAGTCTGCTCGTTTAAGTCCCGTCATTTGGTCCAGCCCTTCTCCAGTCCACTCTTTTTCTTTTTCCTTTTTTTACTGTGAAAAAATATATATGTAACGTAAAATTCACCATTTTAAGTGTACAATTCAGTAGCAGTAAGTACATCTATATTGTTGTACAGCCATCACCACCATCCATCTCCAGAATTTTGTCATCAACCTAAGTTGAAACTCTGTCCCCATTCCTCTCTCCCCTCAACCCCTGGTAACCTCCATACTGCTTCCTGCCTCTATGAATTTGACTACTCGGGAACTTCAAATAAGTGGAATCATACACTATCTGTCCTTTTGTGTCTGTCTTCTTTCACTTGGCATAATGTCCTCAAGGTTCATCCATCCAGTCCTTTCTTACACTAAAGGAAGAATAATTTGTTTTTAGTGGGGAAAGCACAAATTTGATGTTTCTAAGTTACAAAAATTTATTGTCAGACGTGATGTAAACAAAGTTGTTCAAAGACAAAAGCTAACTACCCATCGGCCTTTATCCCATCCCAACCCTTCTGAGGTGACTTGTGTTGACAGCCTGGCACGTATCCTTCCAGACTTTTCTCCTGGAAGGATAATCTTTCTAAAATATAAATCTCATGAGGTTACTCGTGTGCTTCAGACCGTTTGGCAACCTTCCATTAAACCCAGGATCAAGTCCGAAATGATGACTGTGGCCCAGACACACTGCAGACCTGAGCCCTCCCTACAATGGAAGCCCAATCTCCCATGACTTCTGTTCACTGTGTAGCCACACTGGCCCACCTTCAACTTCTCAAATAATCTACCATGTTCTCTATGGTCTCTGGCCTTTGCACTTGCTCTTCATGTGGATCTCTTCCTAGCTCTCCTACTGTTACTGAAAGTGGGGTCTGGCTGCTCACCTCTCGAAAGCCAATAAAGAGGTAAGGTTGGTGGAAAGGAAAGTTTGCTTTATGTCGGAGGCCGGCAAGCAGGGGTGGGAGGGAAGGGCAGAGTCCTGTCCAAAGGCCGACTCCCCCACCACTGACAATCAGGGGGCAAGAACTTTTATAAGCCGAGGGAGGGGGCCACATGCAGAAACAGCACAGTCAGCTCTGACAGTCATCTTGAAGTTGGTCATGCAGTGGTCTGACCAGTGTGGTCTTGATTGTTTTAAGTACAGTTAGTCTTTAGTTCCAAGGTCGGTTTGTTCATATATCTTTGAGGCCAGCTCTCAGATTTGTGGCTGCTTATGTCATGGCTCCAGTCTGATCATCATGTGGTTAACTTCTTCCACCTGTTGGGGGTTTGGTATCTATAAGACAGCTCAAAAAATATGGCTCTGAATATTATCTATAGCCCTTGAGGAGGAACTTAAAGGTCCTTGACTATTTTTAATGACTAAACTATTATTAGTTAGTCTTGTTGGACTGTTTTCCTTTGTTTCTGCATTTTCTCACTTCTCTGACTAAACTTATTCTTTGGCTAAAGTTTTTCCACAGACAAAAGGCAGGTCGAGGACATGGGGGTCATGGACCATGGGGTCCTGCTCCGTTTTCCTCCTTCCTACCTACGACTTTGGTGACTCTTGATCATCTTTCAGAGTTTATTTTAAAACTTACTTTTTAGGGGGAGGGTCTCCTTATCTGATAGCTTTTCCCACAAACTACACTGCACCCCCAGTTCTTCCTTCCTGTGGCACCTTGTCTTATACCTTTCCTGCCCTCCCTGGGATAAACTCCAGGAGTGCAGACACTCTGTCTTTTTCACCACCTAGCACAGTGCTTGCACCTAATAAGTTCACAGTAAATATTGATTGGCTAATTAAGCCTTTCTTTGAGAACCAAATTTAGAACTTTGGGTTTTAAATTTCATTTGGACCCCTCTGTGTTATCCCTCTTTTCTGAGTTACTTTAATGTAGTTATTATGATGGGTTAGTAACTATTTTTTCCCCAAGTAACAGGGTTCATTTTTTTTCCAGTTATACATATATGTGTATCTATTCTTTTTCAAGTTCTTTTCCCATTTAGGTTATTACAGAATATTGAGCAGAGTTCCCTGTGCTAGATAGTAGGTCCTTGTTGGTTCTCTATTTGAAATATAGCAGTCTGTACGTGTCAGTCCCAAACTCCCAATCTATCCCTCACCCCATCCTTCCCCCTGTAACTATAAGTTCGTTCTCTAAGTCTGTGAGTCTGTTTCTGTTTTATAGACAAATTCATTTGTATCATTTTTTTTAGATTCCTCACATAAACGCTATCATATGATGTTTGTCTTTCTCTGTCTGACTTCACTTAGTATGATAATCTCCAGGTCCATCCATGTTGCTGCAAATGGCATTACTTCATTCTTTTTAGTGGGTAAATAATATTCCATTCTATACATGTACCACATCTTCTTTATCAATTCATCTGTCGATGGACATTTAAGTTGCTTCCATGTCTTGGCTATTGTAAACAGTGCTGCAATGAACATTGGGGTGCATGTATCCTTTCGAACCATGGTTTTCTCTGTATATGTGTCCAGGAGTGGGATTGCTGGAACATACGGTAGTTCTATTTTTAGTTTCTTAAGGACCCTCCATACTGTTCTCCATAGTGGCTATACCAATTTACATTCCCACCAGCGGTGTAGGAGGGTTCCCTTTACTCACACCCTCTCCAGCATTTATTGTTCGTAGATTTTTTGATGATGGCCATTCTGACTGGTGTGAGGTGATACCTCATTGTAGTTCTGATTTGCATTTCTCTAATAATTAGCGATGTTGAGCATCTTTTCATGTGCCTCTTGGTCATCTGTATATCTTTTGGGGAGAAATGTCTGTTTAGCTCTTCTGATGATTGGTTAGTAACTATTAAACCACCTAGTTGGCTGGCAAAATTATATTTTTAATGAAGGGAATGTCCTCGTTTTCCCTGAGTCTTCTTGTCCCATTTTCAACATCCATGTGCTCAGCACTTATTTGATGACAGCTATGACTCTAATCTACCATAATATAGGCCACAGTCCCTTATCTGCAATTCCCAAACACCCAGAGCTCTGAAAATTGAAAGTATTTTCAGGAGCTTTCAGTAAGAGCTGACCAGAACTGATGTGTCTGATTTGCTATTAGTCATATGTTTTACTGCAGACATAATAATGCAGGTGATCTCAGAGTGGTTGTCCCAGTTGTCATTAGGACTATTACATAATATACACCTACGTACTGTTTTGTCACTCTAAAATCTGAAAAATTCGAAGTTCTGAAATGCATTTGGTTCCCAGAGTTTCAGAACAGGCCCATCTTTAAAAATATAAACTAGGGGGCTTCCCTGGTGGTGCAGTGGTTAAGAATCCGCCTGTCAATGCAGGGGACACGGGTTCGAGCCCTGGTCTGGGAAGATCTCACATGCTGCAGAGCAGCTAAGCCCGTGCGCCACAACTACTGAGCCTGGGCTCTAGAGCCCTCATTCCACAACTGCTAAGCCCGTGTGCCACAACTACTGAAGCCCTCCCACGGGCCTAGAGCCCGTGCTCCGCAACAAGAGAAGCCACTGCAATGAAAAGCCTGTGCATAGTAACGAAGAGTAGCCCCCACTCGCCGCAACTAGAGAAAGCTCTCATGCAGGAACGAAGCCCCAATGCAGCCAAAAATAAATAATAAATTAATTAATTTAAAAATATATATATAAACTAGGATGGTATACTTTGGAAAATATAATACCAAAAATGAAACAGTCATACATTTATTCTGTTCATCATGAGGTTTTAGTTTGTTAGTTGGTGGGTTTTTGCTAAGGAACACAATTAGTTCATCGTTCTCAGAAACGACCTGAGTATTCCCACCAAACTTTTCAGCAAGAATTCAACATGTAGGAGTACCAACAAAGTTTCCAGTTTTAAGCTTTCAGTACTTTGGTGGCAGTGCTTCCATGGCGTCTGCTGTTCTGTCCCTCTGAGTAGGGCCATCATGCTAACTGAACCCCAGAGGACAGTAGGGTTCCCTACTCACCAAAACTTGGCTGACTCTGGAACCTTCCATCTGCTAGTCTCTGCCAGCTCTAGTGTCCCTGCTCTGATCCCCTGAAGCCCTTGCTGCTGTTTCCATGGACTGGACACGCTGCAGTTGCCCCATCCACAGCACTGCACTGGGAGGTGCTCCTTCTACACCTGTAGGCTGAGGTCTCAGAATCCTCTGGTTGGAACCCCAGGGAAGACAGTGGCTCCAGAGACCCCCTGCTCCAAAGGCCACCACATTTCCCATGCAGCCTGGTATGTAAAGATGGGCTGTAGTTATTACGGCAGTTGAAGGAAACTCGGCATTATTTGTAAAACCGAGTCAACAAGATCTAATTCTAAATCTATTTCTCTGTGTTTTTTCTTTTAATAACTTGACCAATTATCATCATTCTAGATCTTTCTAGTGGGGCAAGATATGGCTATTGTTTGAGAAGGGAAGAAAGGGTAGCATGTATCTTGGCTTGGGTTCCCCTAGAAGCTGACCCTAAGACAGAATGTGAGTGCAAGTCATTTATTTGGGAAGTGATCCCAGCAAACCCCAGAGGGGTTTGGAAGCCTAGAGGAGGTAAGGAAGTCAAAAAGGATGAATTTTCAAGCCTGTTTCCACTGTGAGTGACTGGAGCTCAATCCTGCTGGGGACCCCGGGGGAGACAGTGGAGGATACTCCTCATTTATCCCCACTGAGTTGTGAGGCAGAGTCAGTCAGGGGCTTAAGTAGGAACGAATGAGGAGGGGATGTAGCGGGGTGGGGCATGGACAACACCTGTTACAACATCTTTCATTAAAACCTCAACATAACTTTAAAAAGGAATGATAATAATTGTAAACCTTATCGAGTTCTAAAATTTCATCTTCTTAAAGTTTTTAAATGACAGCTTCGTTGATATGTACAATTCACATACCATACAATTCACTCACTTCCAGTGTACAGTGTAATGGTTTTTAATATATTCACAGGGTTGTGTAATCATGACCCCAATGTAACTTTTGAGTTTTTTTGGCCCCACAAAAGGAAACCCTGCACCCATTTGCAGTCATTCTCCATTCCACCACCACCATCACTACCCGCCTACCCTCAGCCCCTGGCAACCACTAATCTACTTTCTATCTCTAGATATTTGCTTGTTCTGAACATTTCATATAGATGGAATCATACCATAAATGACTTTTATGTCTGGCTTCTTTCACTCGGCATAATGTTTTCAAGGCTTATCCACATTGTAGCATGTATGAATACTTCATTCCTTTTTATGGCTGAATAATATTTCATTGTATGGATAGACCACATTTTGTTTATCTCTTCATTAGTTGATGGACATTTGGGTTGTTTCCACTTTGGGGCTATCGTGGATAGTGATAGTGCTGCTATGAACATTCATGTACAAATTTCTGTGTGGACATATGTTTTCATTTCTCTTGGTTAGATACCTAGGAGTGGAATCGCTGGGTCATATGGTAACTCTATGCTTAACCTTTTGAGAATCATCTTCCTAAGATTTTTTAAAATTTATATAATATATATAATTTATAATGTATATAATTTAACATATATATAATATATATAACATATATATATTATATATATAACGTGTTAACTTCTGCTGTACAGCAAAGTGATTCAGTTATATATTCTTTTTCATATTCTTTTCCATTATGGTTTATCACAGGATATTGAATATATTTCTCTGTGCTGTATATACGGTAGGACCTTGTTGTTTATCCATTCTATGTATAATAGTTTGCCTCTGCTAATCCCAAACTCCCAATCCATCCCTCCCCTACCCCCCTTGGCAACCACAGGTCTGTTCTCTATACCTAAGATTTTAAAATGTCATCTCCAGTGATTTTCTGGATACCACGTAGTGGATGCACCTAGAAAGATGGTATTTTGTGTTGCCTTCTGGGAAGAGAAGTTGACTGTATTAGTCCAGGAAACTGGAAGGAGACAGGAGGGGCTTGACCAGCTAAGCTGCCTGCTTCTCCCGTATGCTTTTCCCAGATGGTTGGGACTGGAAGAGATAGATCCTTGGGGCAAAATGCCCCAACATTCACAGGAAAACCCTGACCAAAGAAAATACTTACTGGTGTATTTAAGTATATGCTTATATATAAAATGTGTATATTTACATGAATATATTTATGTGTATATTTAAGTATTATATTTAACATATAATAAGTATTTTCATTAGTAGCAATTTTCCTATGAACGTTGGGGCATTTTAGTTGGCCTGTGAGCCTGGAATACAGATCTTGATGCCAAATTCAATCCCTTAATGGGTGAGCGATAATTGCATTGTATTCGTCAGTTTAGAAAGCACAATATAAACAATGTCATTAAGTTCCAAAATTTACAGGGTAATCTAATAAAGATGTATTGGTGGTGTTCAAAGAAAAAGCAATTAAGGGAAACAGCTCCTGAGCCTTGAAAAAATAATGTACATCCTTCGCTCTTTTCCCCACTGTCATCATTAGGTTGTAATTGAAGTAAATTTCATAAAATTTCAAGTAGTTGAGTTTATTTTTATTAGATTTGATATACAGCTTTGGGAAAGCACTTTTGTCAATTTACTTGCATACAATTTTTTTCTGAAATAGGGAAGGTTAGTGACAATATAAAGGCAGATAGACTGATTTACAGAGAAGTTTTGCAATTATGTAACTCTAAGTGCTTAATTTTAGGTCTCTAAAAAGTATAAATTTATAACAAAAAGTCAATCATTTATACAATGAATCCTGGAAATAGCCCAGTAAATGAAACTACTCATCACAACTAATAATTTTTTTTACTAATTCTGGATGAATTATTTTCATAAGTTTATTTTCAAGTCTTATCATCCAAAGACAACCACTCTTAACATTTGGGTATATTTTATTTCAACCTTTTTTCATGCATTTGTTTGTTTTCTCTGTGTGTGTGTGTCACACATTTATATTTATAGTCATAGAACAAACACAATTTTATATCTTTTCACCTGATATTAAAACATAAGCATTTTCCACATTATTACAGTCTTTATGAACACAATTTAATATCAAATAAGCTTACCATAGCTTACTTAACTGATACCAGATTATTGGACATTATGTATTATGTGTGTGCACTGTTATTATAAACGACACTGCACTAAAGATCTTTAGGAATGATATTTTTTCCACATTTGATATTATTTCTTGGAATTGAATCATAAAGTAATAATTTCCGATTTAAAGATATGGATACTTTAAAGTTTTTGACAGATACTGCCAAATTGCTTCTCTCAAATGTTTTACCAATTACTATTCTAGCCAGCTTTGTTTCATCACATTGTTGACAGCCTTTAATATCATCCTTTTTTTTACAATCTTTCTCAGATTGCAAGTGAAAATGGTATTTCTCAGTTTCTCAAATTGAGAGGTGAAAATGGTTGTTTTTAATTACTAGAAAGTTGAACATTTTTCTTGTGTGTATTAGTCAATTACATTTTCTGGGAGGGCTATTTTTATTTCTTTTTTTTCTTCATTTGTGGTTAGAATCTGGGGTGGAATCTATTCTTCTTTTTGAATAAACCAGTATTTACATATATGTTTCTTGGTTACAGTTAAAAACTTTAACCAAGATGTTTAAATGCTCTTTGAGAACGATTATGCCCTTCTAATGCAGGTAGTCTTCTGTGAGCTTCTCGACCCCTTCCAATGTACAGATTTCACACCCAGGTGTCTGGCCAAAAGCCACGGGATGATTCTGATGCTGCAATTAAAATGGTTTAGTCCAATAAGTAGACTTCCTTGAACATGTTTTCCTTGTGGTATTATTCTATGCAAAACTTGTATTGTGATTCTGCTACTTTTACAAACCCCCAGGGGAATGTAGCAGTTTCAAACTTCACCTGTGCTAAGATGACTCCCAAATCACTTATGTATTTCCAGCCAAGGTCAACAGATGGGAAAATAGATAACTATTGGCTTTGTAGTTGGGTCAGTCATGAGAGACAGAAGGAACTGGGGAAGTGTGAGATACAGATGGACATAGTAAGACTAAGCTAAGAACGTACATGGAGACCCACACAAGGATATACACAGAGTAGAGGAGCCCCAGAAATAGACTCATTGAATCAAACAGAAATTCAGCTGGACAAGGGGGCACAGAAGAACAGAACATCACAGCATAACTTTCTAGATTGAGAATTTTGTTACTAAAGGCTGTTAAATGTATATTTGCAATTGTGGGTGTAAGTGTTGACATTGGCATTTTCAGTTCCATTTGCTCCTTTGTCTAGGAGGAATTTGTCAAGGATCAGAGGACCCCCAGGTCTGGATTACACCTCCTTTTAACAAGGTGGGAGCCACCTCTAATGAGAGGTGGTTTCACCTTTCAACTTGGAATGCAGATTGGTATTACAACTTGGTGCTATGCCCAAAGCTTGGGAGTACAGAGTTTGTTTAAGGTAGTTAAACACACACACACACACACACACACACAATTTCAGCTAGAGCATAATATTAAAACACATTTAATGTATAAGAAACTTCTGTTAAGTAGCTGGTACAACATAGACCAGGTACCTTTCTGTTCCACAACCTAATGGTGCAGGCTTAAGATTTAAATGCCCCAGAGGAATTCATAATTAACAAAGCCTTTAAAATACCTTTTTAAAATATCAGATGCTCAAGTGATCTTCGGCTGAGGAAATAGTTTAGTTTTCTGATGGGTGCCCAGACTTATGTTCTTGATTAAAGGAAACTCTGTAGCCTTGAGATGTGAGGCAGGCAGGTTGTGGAGCTGACATTGTACTGTTGATATTTGGAGACCTGTATGAATCCTTCTCCAGGTGGAAGACTCCATTTCTATGTTGACACTTTTTTCCTTGCAAATTTTTTGGAATAAGTTTGTAATTAAAAAGATATTTGGAACAGAAAAGTTGGGGTTGAAAATTTTAAAGGGCACTTGTGATCAAATGGTCACACTGACATTAAAATAAGTTTTGTGATACATCAGATTTTGAGTAGATATGCATTCTGATGAACCCACTAGAGTAAGTTCTTTGCAAAATGAGCCCCTGTTCATTCTTTGCAGCTGAACTAGTTGACTTGTCTGAGTTGTTTCATGCCAGCAACAAATATTTATTGAGGCTGTCTACATGTCAGATATTCTCCCAGGTTCTGGGAATAAAGTAGGAAACAAAACAACTAAGACCCTGCCCTCACAGCGCTTATAATCTAGTGAGGAGGATCACACAGTAAATAACCAATAAATCAACCAAATAAATACCTACCTACATACATACATACAAAGTACTACCAGTGGCAAGTAATCCATGAAAAATAAAATAGATGGTGTGATGGAGCAGAGTCAGGGAATACCTCTTCCTTAGAGGTGAGGTATAAGCTGAGATCAGAGATGTTGAACATGTAAATATCAGGGAAAAAGGGTATTACGGGAGATGGGAACAACTGATGCAAAGCCCCTATGGTGGGAACAACTTTGAAGTGTTCAAGGAAGAGAAGGAAAATCAGCATGGCTAGAGTGGGATGAAGTGGGTACTAAGGCAAGATACGTAGGCAAGAGTGAATTCATATGTGGCCCTGTAAGTTAAGTAATGAGGTGGGATTACCTCTTTGCAATGTAAGTCGTTGGAAGATTTGAAACAGGGAAATGTCTTGAATTTGATTTTGCTTTAAAGGATATTCTACCCTATGTAAATTGAAAACAGAGAAGAGTGGAAGCAGTTGCAGTTGCAAGGCTATTGCAATAGTCCAAAGGAGAGATGCTTTCATCTTAGACCAAGGTAGTAGCAGTATGGGTTCTAAGAAATGGTTGTATTCAGGTAGAGTTGACTTACTGATGTATTGATTGGAGGGTGGAGTGGCCAGGGGGAAAAAAGAACAAGGATAATTCCTGGATTTGGGCCTGAACAACTGGGTGAAGTGTGGTACCATTACTGAAGTGGAAAAGACTGCAGAAGAACTGGTTTGGTGGAGGGGACTCAAGACCTCTGTTTGAGATATGTTAAGTTTGAGATGATTATTAAATAGCTGAAGGCACAATTAAGTAGGCAATTTCTATATCAAGCTTGAAGCTTCAAGTCTATAAGATTGAGTGAGATCACCCAAGAATGATTAAAAAAAAAAGAGAGAGAGATCCAAGAACTGAGTCTTGGGGCTCTCCAATATTTAAGAGCTGGGAAGAGGAGAAAATCCAACAAAGGAGTCTGAGAAGAAGCAGAGTTAGAGAGGAAGAAACCCAAGGAAGTGTGTGGCCCAGAAACAAGTGAAGACAGTGGGTCAAGAAGGAGGACAAGGGAGTTCCCCGGTGGCCTAGTGGTTAGGATTCTCGGCTTTCACTGCCTTGGCCCAGGTTCGATCCCTGGTTGGGGAACTGAGATCCCACAAGCTGCACGGCGCGGCCAAGAAAAGAGACATTAAGGCAGATCCTACAGACATTGTAAAGAGAGAGAGAGAGAATAAGGAGGAGGACAAGAGGAGAAGCTGCTAAGAGAACAATTAATCTAAGGACCCAGACTGGACCACTGGGTTTGCAATATGAAAATCACTGACATCCTTGACAAGAGTAGTCTAGGTGGAATGGTAGGGATGAAAGCCTGACTGAAGTGAAGTGGAGAAATAGAGGCAATGGGTGAAGATAACTCTTTGAAGAAGTATTATGAAGAGATGCAGAGGGAAGGGGTTGCAGCTAAAAGGAGATATTGGGGCAGTTAGGTTTTTTGAAGATGAGAGATACCAGAGCAGGTTTGTGTGTCGATGACAGTGATCAGGAGAGAGGGAGAAATTGATGATGCAGGAAAGAAGGTATATGATTAGAGGATCAAAGCCCTGGGGGGAATAGGATCCAAAGAGAGTGGCGAGGGTTGACTTCCTTAAAGAAGCCACTTCACTTAAGTCGTAAGACGTAGAGAAAGCAGTACATGCAGGCACAGGTGAAGGTATATAGCTGGATTTATTATGGAAAGATGATATTTTTATTTTCTCAATGAAAAATGAAGCAGAGTCATCGGTCGAAGAGGGCTGGGGGCAGGGGAGGTGGTGTCATGGAAGTTGAAGAAGAAAAGGCATGAAATAGCCATTTTGGACAGTGGGAAATTACATACTACGGTTCAAAAACATTATTCATTTAATTGCGTGAAGGTATCTGTCAAATATAATAGTCTTAATTTTAGAAAAGAGATATTAAAATATTCTTCCCGAGGATGATTAATCAAAAGATAACTGCTGGGCTTCCCTGGTGGCGCAGTGGTTGAGAGTCCGCCTGCCGATGCAGGGGACACGGGTTCGTGCCCCGGTCCGGGAAGATCCCACATGCTGCGGAGCGGCTAGGGAGCCTGTGCTCCGCAACGGGAGAGACCACAACAGTGAGAGGCCCGCGTACCGCAAAAAAAAAAAAAGATAACTGCTTAGATTGCTCCAAGTCCATGATAAAAATGTTATCAACAGAGAAAAAATTGCTTTACCTCTTCTCTGCTATGGTCAGTGGGCATTTGTCCAATCTATGATACAGTTTATCCATTTGTTTTGTTATAGGTTAAAAAGAAGGTGGTTTAAGACCCAGTCATTTTTTGTGTGATGCACAGTTTGAAGAAATAATAAAACCTGGGATGTTATGCCAATATTGTAAGACGTGGGTCTATAGATAAATCATCTATACTGAATCAAAGGTTGATGAGACATGCTATAAAAAGGCTTGAGTTGCCAACAGTATTTGTGGGGAGGTGGAACTTAAGGAAGCAGAGGCATGATTAATTCCCTGGCAGGCCCAGCCTGCCTATCACTATATGACAACAGCAGGCCCAATATATGCAAGTAATTTTGCACACATAATCTTTGTTTCAACTCTGCCTGCAAGGTACATCCCTGTTTTACAGATTGGAATTAGGAGGAGTTCAGAAGTTATTTGCCCAAGATTCCACAGTGCCTAAGAGGCAAAGTGGGGTCAGAACCTCATTCTTCCAATTTCAAAGCCAAATACTTCCTAAGATGTTGGATCTGTTCATTGAACAGATATTTGTTGAGTATATACCATGCAACAGGCAATGTTCTAAGAGCCTTATATATTTTGCCTCAATTTCTTTTCACAACTACTTGGTAAGGTAGGGAGTAAATACTTCCACTCTTTTACAGGTCAGGAACTTGAGGTTTAAAGGAGGGGATAAATTTCATCACCTAACCAATGGTAGACCCTGAATATGAGAGATGTCTAATTTTTCAGAAAGATGAATGTTTCCTTTTTGAAGTGATACAAAGCCAATTTCACACAAGGAATTAATTAAGACAATTGGATTGGTAAGGGCTGGGGCCCACTGCTCAGAATGAAATCTAGATATTCTGACTAAAAGCACCTCAATTTGTTTTTGATTTGGGGTAACTGAGTAGATGTCCTAAAGTGAATGAGGAAACTGGATGCCAGCTACAGATACCCCTGAAATAATTTGCCCAGACAGCAACAGATATTCTGTTTTTCTATACATTTTGGCACTAGCGTTCATTTTTGTGTGGCAGGTCCTCTTCTGATATTAACCTAACAACTGAGTCCAGGACCTCTCACTGAGATTTAGAGTGATCCCTTTTTACTCTTTCTGAGAGTATAATTTTCCCTAAAAAGAATTGAACCTAGTGAACATACAAGTAACTTCATCTGAGTTCCATTTGAGGCCCTGTCTGCACAAACATTGACAGCTTGTTTTGGCTTTCCGGAAGCCTTTTATCAAACCACAAGGTGGCTTTTGGCCAGACATGGAGAGCTTTCAACCTATCTCCAAACAGTTGGTATGAAATAACAGGAAAAGCCTCTTTCCAAAAATAATTTGAGTGAAAAGTTTAAAATTATAGAGCTCCCAAAATATTCTTGGGGATTTAGATGCAAATTCTGCCTCAGCCTACCTTCTCCAGGCCCACCACGTTCTCCTCATTTCTTTTTTTTTTTTTTTTTTTTTTTTGCGGTACGCGGGCCTCTCACTGCTGTGGCCTCTCCTGTTGCGGAGCACAGGCTCCGGACGCGCAGGCTCAGCGGCCACGGCTCACGGGCCCAGCCGCTCTGCGGCATGTGGGATCTTCCCGGACCGGGGCACGAACCCGTGTCCCCTGCATTGGCAGGCGGACTCTCAACCACTGCGCCACCAGGGAAGCCCTGGTCTCCTCATTCTTATTGTAGGTGCTCTAATAAGGGGTAAATTATTCATTGCTATGGTAACTGTGACTCAGGGCTCATACACACCTTGGGGGAGACAGTTGGGTAGGGCAAATTGTCTAGAGCCTGAGCTATATTTGGGGGGATGAGATGGTATTAAGTGAAATTTTCCCAGGAGAACAAAGGCCTGGAAACACTAAACAGTGTGGGATATGGAAAGAACCACAGGGGGAGGGGATTCAATATTGCTGGAGTATAAGGTACAGGGTGGGGAGCAGAAGGATAAAGCTAGAAAAGTTGGCAGAGGTGAAGTCACGCTGGATCTTTAGGGCATTAAGGGTAAGATGGGACAAGGGATCAGGAAAACTCAAGGATAAATTCCAGGTTTCAGACACAGACTCCCGGGCAAATGACTGGGCCCAAGTTACGAGTCAGAAAAAAACCTGGGAAAATGGATAGGATATGATCATTCATTAGTTTCAGGTTTGTCAGTTATCCCTACATTGTAAATATAATGAAAACTAGGAATTTCCTTACTGGTTTGATGAAGAGCCCTGCTTTGGAACAGGAAGAGCTGCTGTCTTTGAAGCCATGCAAGGAGCTGACGAATCAGTAAGAACCCAAGAAAATGGTGACCTCTGCTGAAGCCGTATCCCTGTTAATGAGATGAGGTCCAGAGAGCTTAGAGCAGAGGTTCTAAACTGGTAGCCCATGGGCCTTCCTGCAGCACTGCATATCTTGAAAGAAGAAGAAAGAGGGAAACTTCTAGTTTCTTACACTGCTGTTTCACCATTTTTCACTTGGTGGAACTAAGTACACTTCCAGCCTTCCCACGAAGCTCCCTTTCCAAATATGTATATTACAGTCACCCTCTTCCCACCCCTGTGGTGCCTTGCCTGTTAGGCTTCGTTCTTTTCTAGAAGCACGTTAGGCTTGGATATCAACTCCTTGATAACGTGCAGCTTAAGGACAGTAGTGTGGTTGAGAATGTTTGATTTGTAGGGAGGAAGAGAGGAGGGTTTTTTTGAGAGGGGATTCTGTGACCAACCTACCACCAGTTGTAGCCACAATGGCTACAAATTGACCAAATGGACCAGTTGCTTTAGGTAGTATTCCCAAAATATGTAAGGAGACATTTCTGCCCTTGAGAAAATCACTTCCATCTCCTGTCCCCCAATAAGTTATAGAGACTAAGAAATTATGTAAATAGTATATAGTATCTCCTGATGGAGGTATGCAATACATCCAGCTGGATAGAAACCAGTTTAACTTTTTGTGTGTGTGTGTTTATTTTTATTTTATTTTACAGCAGCTTGGTAACATTACTAACGACCATTGTTGATACAGAAGATGTCAACAAACATTTGTACTTAAACAATGCTTCATTCATCTTTTTTTTTTTTTTTGACTGTGTTGGGTCTTTGTTGCTGCGCGGGCTTTTTCTAGTTGCGGCGAGCGGGGGCTCCTCTTCGTTGCAGTGCACGGGCTTCTCATTGCAGTGGCTTCTCTTGTTGTGGAGCACGGGCTCTAGGTGCGCGGGCTTCAGTAGTTGTGGTGCACGGGCTTCAGTAGTTGTGGCGCGTGGGCTTCAGTAGTAGTGGTGCATGGGCTCTAGAGTGAGCGCAGGCTCAGTAGTTGTGGCGCACGGACTTAGTTGCTCCACGGCATGTGGGATCTTCCCGGACCAGGGCTCGAACCTGTGTCCCCTGCATTGGCAGGCAGATTCTTAACCATTGTGCCACCAGGGAGGCCCCATTCATCTTTAAGTTGGGCAAACCTTAAGTATTTTTCAATTAAAAGTATGTATAATCTAAGAAAACCCACCTATTATTTCAAATAATCATCTTCATAATTTTGATTTTATAGCCATTTAAAAAAATTGATATATAATTGACATATTAGCTTTAGGTGTACAACATAAAGATTCAATATTTGTATATACTGTGAAATGATCACCACAATATGTCTAGTTAACATACATCACCACACATAGTTACAAATATTTTTTTTCTTTGGATGAGAATTTTTAAGGTCTACTCTCTTAGCAACTTTCAGATATACAATACAGTCTCATTAACTATGGTCACCATGTTGTACATTACATCCCCATGACTTATTTATTTTATAACTGGAAGTTTGTACCTTTTGACCACCCGATTTAACTTTTTTTTTCCAGAATTTTTTATTGTGAGAATTTTCAAGGAATTATACACTCATATACCTACCAACTAGATTGTACAGTTAACATTTTTGCTATATTTGCTTTGTTCCGTATTATCCATCTATCCATCCCTCTCTTTATCTGTCAATCCCTCTTTTTTTGATGCATTTCAAAGGAAGCCACAGACATCGGGACCTCCTGCCTCTAATTACCTTAGCACGCCTATCCTTAACCAGCTTTGTTTGCATCTGCATTTTCTTGTCGTACAACAAGCACAAAAATCACGTGTTTTTTTTGGTTTTTTTGTTTTGTTTTTATCACAATGCCTTTATTATAACAAAATTCACATGTTTTTTATTAACACCTATTGATGTCACTCAAATTTCATGCTCCGCAGGGCAGACTTTGGGCTAATGCTTTGGAGTTATGAAGACACCACCTATGTAATGAAATTCCAGGTTAATTAAAATTGTTGTCCTGTCTCATGTAGATTAATCACAGAATGGAAAGGGGGTTAATCACTATTTTACAGATGGGGAAAGTGAGGCCCAGAAAGGTGGGGACTCTTGTTCAAGGTCATAAAGCCCATTAGACCTATTTGGTATAGAGCTTTTCTACAGAATGACAATGTTCTGCCTTGTCCTTGAATGAGGCTATGTTTTTCCTTTTACTCTGGTCCTTGCACACCGCTGACTGCCTTGGTCTTTGGCTCACAAGGGTGTTTCAGCAGCAAAGTAAAACTCCTGGGCCAGGCTCCAAACTAGGCTCCCAAATGACTGCTTTGTAACTTCATTTCTCCCAGTTACTTGTCACATCTCATCCAGATTTCTTTTCCTTGGCAATGTCCACATTTTATTCTGTTCTTCTAGAATTCCAAATTAATCATCTCATTTTTGGTGAAAGGAGATGTTGAAATGAAGAAGTGTTCAAAGTATTCTACAGCAGGCCTGTGACCCTCTTCTGGGCATTTGTAACACCCAGCTCTTTCAGAGACTAAGATCTAGGGAGTGGGTGAGCCAAAGGGGGAATGGATCTCTATTTTATATTCTACCTTAAAGATGTTTGTGATTCTAAAAATCATGTTGGTAAAATAAATAAATAAATAAAAATAAAATAAAAATCATGTTGGTAATCCATAGGAGGGCAGAGATATTTCACCCTTAAATCACAGTCAAGGAAACTATCGTGGCATCATATGATTATTTTCGATACTTAAAAAACAGTATTCTTAAAGGAGTGTGTGTTTATTTATATATATTCCATTGAATTTCCAAAAGGTGAATTAAACGATTAGTTTTATATAACAATTTTTAAAATGAAGACTATAACACACAAATTTGGGAAAGACAAGGCTGTAATTTCTGGGTTTGCCTCCTTTTTTTTTTTTTTTTTTTTTTTTTGCTGTACGCGGGCCTCTCACTGTTGTGGCCTCTCCCGTTGTGGAGCACAGGCTCCGGACGCACAGGCTCATCGGCCATGGCTCACGGGCCCAGCCGCTCTGCGGCATGTGGGATCTTCCCGGACCGGGGCACGAACCCACATCCCCTGCATCGGCAGGCAGACTCTCAACCACTGCGCCACCAGGGAAGCCCTGGGTTTGTCTCCTTTTTTCATGGGAGACCATACTGAGGTCAAGCAGAAACAAATTTTGTCTACCATGATTATAATACACGAAAGAGAACCCGCTCCTTTCACACGACAAAAAAAAGACAAGCGCTTGGCTATGAAACGAGGCTCATTATGATTGCTGACATTTTAGGGAAATGCAATAATTTACATGTAAAGCGTGATGAAACAATTTTTATGGTTTTAAATGTATTTTGAAAGGCCTTGGAAGGCAGTCTCATTGTAGTATCTCAGAAGCAGCCGCATCTGGAGAAAGGTTTCTATGGCAACTCATGAAAGCTTGATGTTTTTTTTCTCCTTTTCAAGAGCATAAATCATCACATGGCCTGAGGCTTCAGCAAAGGTCTTCTTTATTTTAGAAGCTATTGCCATTTGTTTTTGTGTTGTATATTTTGACTGTCTAAGAGAAAACAGAGCAAAGGGCTTCCAAGAGGGCTTGGAGTCTTTTTCATATCTGGGGACAAGATGTGAATAACATAATTCTAGACTTTGCTTCTCAGTGATCAAAGTGATAGTACATACACATTGATATGTTTGGTTTATATCATGTGTTGTTTCAGTTTTCAGGAAAGTTGTGATCGGTGCGTTCTCAGGAAAGAGGAGTTAGCCTGGACTTGAGGAGGAACTGTTTGGCCAAAGCACGTCTTTTTTTTTTTCTTTCATAATTGAGATTTTATTGGTTGTTTTGAGGATCGGTACACAGACATTTCACTTTGTACACAATTCTCAACATACGTACCAAAAACCTAAAAAATCATGTAATTGTGATTCTTTTCTGAATAGTTATTCCAGTGACTTTCCAGCTTAAAATTTGGGGGCAGATTTTCCATCACAGGATATCAAGTACCAATATCTTCAAATATTGATATGCTGTTACATCATTAAGTCCCACTAATTCACAATTTAATATCACATACACTACATACTCAAATTGTCAATCGTTCACAGCACATTAACAGTTACTAGAAGAACTGGACTACCACGACCAAAGATGTTACAGAGTGCACAAAATTCTGCCCAGGAGAGCCAAGACCAAGGGGTCAGTGGTTTGCTTGAGGAAACAATTCTACCAAAAACAACGTGGGAAGAGAAGTAATTTAAAGTGTTTAAGACATTAAATGCACAACTGACTCCAAACTGCCATTTAGTGTGCTTTGTATTATAGGATAGAAAAGCTACCCTCCATCTGTGGAATGTTAAGCTGACACCCAAGACAATCAAAGCCTCCCATATTCAATATCCCACTATTTTCTGGTTATACCAAAAAATAAACAACCAGCAAATGATTTCACCTCTTAAAAAAAAGCATTTACACTTAAAAAATGGGATGAGGTGGGATTCCTTCCTTTTTAAAAATGTTTCTAGAGCTACTAAAAAGCTTGCATATACAAAATAGTTGATAAAAATATTCCCCTGGATTGTACAAGAAGGGAAACAGGGACCACTGATAGGACCAGGTGTGTGATATTAATCAGACTTGGCCTCTTTCTCTCCTGCTTCATCAGAAGCTGGGCTCTCCTCATTTTTAGTTTTTCCATTTTCTGCAGGTCTTCTTTAGTTTCTTGGTTAGCCACTTCAGCCTGTTTTCCCTTTGCTCCCCTTTTTCCCTTTTGTTTGCACTTTTTTGTCGGAAGATTTATCCTTTCCTGCCGCCTTTTTTGGCTTCGTTTCCACTTTTGCAGGAGTCGGTTTAGCTGACAACCTCGCCGATCTCCTCTTGGGCTCCTCCTTCGCCGCCCCCTCGGCGGAGCTGACCTTCCTCTTGGGCATCGTGGCGGCGGGGCGGGCGCGAGCCGGGTGCCTGCGGGCCGCGGCGCGCCGAGAGCCTTCGCGAAGTTAGGCTGCTTGGTCGCTGCTGCGACCCGCGGCGGGGGCGGTAGGAGAACCGGATGGAACCGGATTGGGAGCCCGCCCCCTCCTCCCCCCTTGTCCCCCAGAAGCGAGCTCCCTCTCCCCGTCGGCCGGGCCCCCCCCCCGCCCATTGGCTACGGGGCCCACTGCGCCGCGGCCCGGGCCCCGAATAGGTGAGGCGGGCCGTCACTCGACCACTGAGCCCCGCCCCCGCTCTGGGCGCCCCTACCCGCCCGCCGTCTGGCAGGGCCCCAGACCCAGGCGAGGGGGCGGGGCCCAAAGCACCTCTTAATGAGTAGTTCAATGGCGGTATCCTAGAGGGCACTGCGACGCTCTAAATGTGTTCAGATCTCCCTGTAAATGTCTTGGTCCCAGGGTTTTGGGCACTGACAGACTCCAGGTGGTTTTTATCAATATAGTCTTTCCAAGAAAGTTAATAAAGAAATATTCTATTTTTAAAACTCGGCATGCTTTGAGAATTTTTTTTGACAACATTGGCCCTTGTATGTTACAGGAAGTAATGTGACTAATGAAGAACACACAGTTCACAAAAACAGAGCCGGATTTTAGACCGAGCTCTGCCATCGCTAGTTGTGTAACGCTGAGCAAGCTCTTGAATCTCTCCCAGACTCCATTTTCTAATCTGAAAAATAGGAATAACAGTGAGAGCCTCAAAGGCTTATTGTTAAGAACTTAATGTGTGTTAATATTGGAAACTGTAGTGCTGTACAAATATAAGGTGGTTATTATAATTGGTTAGCTGGCTTTCTTTCCAGCTCTTTTTCTTCGAAAAAGTCAAGGGTATCCCTTTACCATTTCCGGTGTGACGAGAAGAAATCAGTTTCAACGTGTGTCAATATTTTAGTTTCCTATACTATATTAAATGTATTATGTTTATATAGACACCATTTCAGCCATTTGTTTATTTCTTGACTAAGTAATTAAATGTCATCTTTGCTGCAGGGTATTAAATGAATACATTCAACAAACATGTAAGTGCCAACTGTGTACTAGCATCGAGGACACAGACTAGATAATTAAATTCTTATCATTCAGGAAATAAGTTTTCTGAGTTTCAAGGCCACGGCATAAACTTCAGGCTGATGCCATGAAAGAGGGGTTGTAATCCAGCCCACACTGCTAGCCAACCACCGATGTGAGCTGCATTCACCCAAAGAAAGGATGCCTTTTTGAAATTCACCTGCCATGAGTGTGTGCCTTTGTTACGGAGTCCAAGCTCGCTCTGCTCACCGCTCAACTGGCCAGTAAATCGGGAGACAAGGTGTTGAGGCAAAGGAATAGCGACTTTATTCAGAAAGCCAGCAAACCAAGAAGATGGCAGACTAGTGTCACAAAAGAACCATCTTATGGGGTCTGGATGCCAGTTTCTCTTATAGAACAAAGAGGGGGAGGAGGTGAGGAAGTAAGGTTAAAAGGCCATTTGCAAATATCACCTGGAATGGCCAGCCTCAGGGAGGGAATGTGTTAATTTCTTCTTTCTTGCAGCCATTCACAGGTGGACAGGGTCAGGATGTTTCCTTGAACAAAGGCACTTTGGTTTAACATTCACAGAGAGGGGCAGGGTTCCCTGAGGCAGGCCATTATGTATAGACAGTATCCTTTTAGTGAACAAAAGCAATGGGAAGCAAAGGTTAAAGTAAAAGAAACAGATCCAGCATGCAGTCAGATTTTGTTCTTCCCTGTAACACCTTCTTGTCATTTACACAAAGGTATGGAATGTGCTAGCAGTGACCCTGATGTTTATGTGGTTCGTGATGTTCTATGGAAGGCGTTCAGTGTTTCACCCTTTAGTAAAGGCTGCTGGCCATGTTTGTTATCTGGAGTCAGATTGTCTGGATTTGAATACTGGCTCTGCCATTGGCCAGCTGTGTGACCTTGGGTATATTACTTGGCCTCTCTGTGCTTCTCTTTTTACATCTGCCCACTTCATAGAGTTGTTAGGAGGATAAATTCTTATATGTAAAACATTGGGAATAAAATGTTCCTGTTTTCAGTGATACCTTTACCTGCCTCTACTCTGTGTTGAAGAGTTCAACAATCAACGTCTGAATTCTACCTACAAATGCCGCTCTCCTTTAATGAATTTAATCTCACATTGGTGATATTTTTCTTTTTACCCCAGACCCTTTTGTTTGTGTGTGCATGTTTGTGTTAAATAACTGAAAAGGCATTCTCTGTAGAGACATCAAAGAATTCCAATTCTTTGATCAGAAGGTCACTTGGTTGTTTCTAGAATTTTCTCATAAAACCATTTGCTTTGTCAGAAGTGACAGAGGTGATGAGGGCTGTTTGCATACTTTTGGCTTTTATCCTTTCTGAGGGAGTGCTTATGTGGTTTACCAGTGTTATAAGGGCAGAGATGCTTTGAGGTACAGTGAATTTTTTTTCTCAGTTTCGGTTAACACGATACTTTTTTTGGGTAACTTTAAACTGAGAAAAAGTCTTTATGTAATATTGAAGTACTGATGTTTCATAATGTTTTCAAAACAATTAACTTTGCATTTGAAAATGCTGACAAATTCTGTTAAAGATCAGGTTTTGATAGGAAGGACATGAGACATATTGACAAAGCAAGAAGAGGCCCCTTTGTTACCTGCACTGTGTACTTTTCAGTCTCCTACAGTATGTTACTCTTCTGCCCTTTTCCGTGGCACAAAACTGGAAGCACAGAATGTTAATAAAGCTGCAAACCACTGATGTTTAGGTATTTTAAATAACTTGAGTGTCTAATCCAAATTGAAGTATCCAAATAATTTAATTGAAATAGTCATCACTTTGATGAAACATTTTCCAAGTGAATTACCTGGGAAGGGAGATGAAATATTTTGATCATTTCATGGCATTAGGCTTCAGTCTACCATTAGTAAGGTGCACCATGCTTTGCTTATCCATCCAAAGGAGACTCCCTGAGCCAAAATACTACTGATCCTGCACCATTTAGAGGTAACAAATGAGATGATCTTATCAAGGGCCTGTCAGGGACACATAGGGGCTGCCTCTGAAGTTGCCAAATGATCATTGTGAAATGATCCTGCATGTTAAACTCAAGTTTAATTAGCTCTTTAAAAGTAGGAAGTCATTATATGCTTGTTTCTAAATTAGTTGCAAAAATTAAATATCTGTTTAAGAGAAAAACTGATATTTTAAGATTCTTCTATTTAGATGGAGAGCAGAATGTTTTAAAACACTTTGCATCAATCAGTGTATAGATTACTGCATTTAAAATTTTTCCTTTTTGGTCCGTGGGTGGTGGCTAAGAGTTCAGGTTTGGGGCTGAACCCTGACCCTGCCATTTACTAATTGTATAATCTACGGCAAGTCAGTGAATGTCTCCAAACCTCCATTTTTTCTTTTTAAAATGAGGATAATAATACCTCTCAGCACTGTGGTGAAAATTCGATGAGCATTATGTATGAAATGCTGTTTCTTCACACAGCAAAGCAATCCTCAATGCTTTATGATGGTGGCTGCTATTACTGTGGGGTTTTTTTTTTTTTAGCTGTTATTGCATTCTCTCAGGAAATGATTGCCTGTTTCAACTGTGCCAATTACACTGTCTAGTGTTCTTAGGGCAAATGTAATTCTGCTACTTTATGATTTTTTTTTCACAATAGTATTGCATTTTAAAATTCCCAGACTTCCCAGAGAATGTACCATCTCTCATATTTTTGTTCTATGGCAAAATGTGTTAAAAGTTTCAAATGGGGCTTCCCTGGTGGCGCAGTGGTTAGGAATCCCCCTGCCAATGCAGGGGACAGGGGTTCGAGCCCTGGTCCGGGAAGATCCCACGGAGCAACTAAGCCCGTGTGCCACAACTACTGAGCCTGCGCTCTGGAGCCCGCAAGCCACAACTGCTGAGCCCACGTGCCATAACTACTGAAGCCTGCACGCCTGCAGAGCCCGTGCTCTGCAACAAGAGAAGCCACTGCAATGAGAAGCCTGCGCACCGCAACGAAGAGTGGCCCCCGCTCGCCACAACCAGAGAAAGCCCTCGCCCAGCAACAAAGACCCAACTCAGCCAAAAATAAACAAATAGATACATTTATTTAAAAAAAGAGTTCCAAATGACTGACATAAACATGAACTCTTGGGAAACAACCCTGTTGTAAGCTGGGGCGCTTCTGGATACTTCGTTGTTTGCTTATTCTTTGATTAATCAAACCATTAGTCCTTTTGCCAGTCATCACTAAGGAATCCCTTGAGATCTTAACCATCTTATTTTATTTATAAAAAAAGTTTTATTGAAGTACAGTTGATTTAGAATGTTTTGTTGATTTGCAATGTTATGTTAATTTCTGCTGTCCAGCAAAGTGATTCCGTTATACATATATATACATTCTTTTTTTAATATTCTTTTCCATTATGGTTTATCATAGGATATTGAATATAGTTCTCTGTGCTATACAGTAGGACCTTGTTGTTTATACATCTTAACAATTTTAATCAGCTCCGGGCCAGACTCCAACTCCTCAGTTTCTTCTTCAGTTTCCTAAAATTCCCTCCTCCTAAACTTGCAGGGACTTTCTTAAGCCATTGGTATTTGCGTCAATTATTTTTCAAATCAGTTTTTGTCAGTTGATATCCAACAAGCATGAGTGAGACAAGTTGTGAGGTATTTCTAACAACATATTCTCGTATTGCCCTATTTAAAGATATTTTTGTAATTTCTATTTATGCCTTTTTAAGGCACATGAACATAAAGAACTCTATTCAATGATTTGATAAGACCCTGGCTTGTTTTAGTAAATGTTTCTGTTTAGCATCAGATACTATTGGGTAACTGCACTTACGCAGTAGTACCTTTTGTGGAATATAAAATGCTAGCGTAGGGGCTTCCCTGGTGGCACAGTGGTTGAGAGTCTGCCTGCCGATGCAGGGGATACGGGTTCGTGCCCCGATCCGGGAAGATCCCACATGCCGCAAAGCAGCTGGGCCTGCGCGTCTGGAGCCTGTGCTCCGCAACGGGAGAGGCCACAACAGTGAGAGGCCCGCGTACAGCAAAAAAAAAAAAAAAAAAAAAAAAAAAAATGCTAGTGTATATGAGTGATGTTGTGTTTCGTTCTGAGCCCTTTTGTTTAAGCCTCAACATGCTCAGCAAGTGTATCTGAATTCCACGATAGCAGCTGTTACTATGGCTGCATGTTATTTCATTTGTTGAACTGATGCTTGATAAGAGAAACAGCATTGAATCATCTGCAATTTTGACTCTAAATAGAAAGGTTTTCTCTCTCTCTTTGTTTTTTCCTTATAAAGGTAAAATTAGGAAACTGGAGTTAAAAATCCAAGCCCTGTATTTCTAAATTAGGGTTCTGCAGTGCTTGTGCACATTGCTCATGGGGCTGTGGACTTTGGCACCATCACCCCACCACCAATTGGAAGTCCCGGCCTTGCACCCAAGGACAGGGATCGGAAGATGGATTAACTCAAATAATGGAATTTCACATTAGCCTCTTTATTTTTTTTTAATTTATTTATTTAATTTATTTATTTTTGGCTGCGTTGGGTCTTCGTTGCTGCGCACAGGCTTTCTCTAGTTGTGACGAGAGGGGGCTGCTCTTCGTTTCAGTGCGCGAGCTTCTCATGGCGGTGGCTTCTCTTGTTGTGGAGTATGGGCTCTAGAGCGCAGGCTCAGTAGTTGTGGTGCGCGGGCTCAGTAGTTGTGGCTCACGGGCTCTAGAGTGCAGGCTCAGTAGTTGTGGCGCATGGGCTTAGTTGCTCCGCGGCATGTGGGATCTTCCCGGACCAGGGCTCGAACCCATGCCCCCTGCATTGGCAGGTGGATTCTCAACCACTGTGCCACCAGGGAAGCCCCACATCAGACTGTTTAAAAAAAAAAAAAAAGGTTTCTTCTTTAGGGCAGCTCAGAGAGGGGGAATGAAGCCTCGGCTTTTCATTGTGGCTTTTACGGTAGGCTCATACCTTATGTTCCATGGATTCTTATCAAACCACAAGATACAAGTGTGTGTGCTTTTTTTAGAATATTCTACTTATGTAATATGTATGTATTTATGTATTTATTTTGGCTGCTCTGGGTCTTAGTTGTGACACGTAGTATCGTTGCTGTGGCATGCGGACTTCTTAGTTGTGGCGTGGATGCGGTATCTAGTTCCCCAATCAGGGATGGAACCTGGGCCCCCTGCATTGGGAGCGCAGAGTCTTACCCACTGGACGGCCAGGGAGGTCCCTACAAATGTGTTTTAAAAACACGTTGGTCCAAACAAAGTGAAAAATATCTTTTGAAATGTAATCTCTCCCTGAAACAAAAATTGAGAGATGCGGTCTATGAAAAGGATGGCTCTGAGGCCCCGTGAAAAGCAATACTCGTAGTGGTTATAGAAACGGACACTGGAACGAAACTGCCCGGCTCTGCTGCTGGCTCGTTATGTGACTTTGGACACCTCTTTGTGCTTCAGTTTCCCCAGCCATAAAATAGGAATATCAATAGTACCTTTTTTATTGGATTGCTGTGAGAATTCACTGAATTCTCACAGCATTAAAAATATACATTAAAACACTTAGACTAGCATCTCAAATGTTGTGAGCACTATATGAATATTAGCTATTTTTGTGGGAATCATTTTTTTTCACACTAGTGTGATCTAAAAGTCCCAGAACTATTATTTTTAAAAGACGGGATAGAAACTGTTTCACTTATCTGTAAGGCACAGCATCTTGTCATTTCCTTGATTTTGTTTGGTCTCATAAAGCAAACGAGTAAGGTATTTGGAACTGAGCAAATTCAGCTTATTGTGGTAAGAGCACCAGAGTTCTCTTGTCTGAGAAAACTCTGTAAGTTAAAGATGCAGAATTTTAAGATCTGTGAGGTCAAAAACTACATTCAGGATGTACTTATACCAAAAACTACATATTCGAACTCTACGCTAAGCTTTATACTTTATCAAAACTCACTGAACTCATTGGGTAAGGTTTATTGTATGTAAATGTACCTCAATAAAACTTTTTTCTTTTTTAAGTTGATCTCATGGTGGTGGAAATGTAGTAGGCATACAATAAGTATTTTTGACGACATTAATAATTAAATGAATGAATGAATGGAGTCATTTCATTCTTCAGTGATGGATCATATGGGGAATTAGGACAATTAAGTGGGTTGAATCTTATGTCCTTGGTTTTGAAACTTTACATTAACTTCTAAAAGTTCGGTTTTAATAGTAAAGCTTAGGTCCTTTCACATGTTTTGAAGGCAGACTCTACCCCCCACTCCCCAATTTACCGGATTTTCAGATTTGCCTTGAGAATGAAGTCAGTGGCTCCGTTTCGTCCTGTGTCTGCTGGGGCTTATACATTTCTCTTTTGTGTGGCTTTGTGTTTTCTTTTCATGTTGTCAGACACATGATCATGTAATTTAGTCTTTAAAGATAGACATTTTGATATAGTGACCAAAGAAGTTTTTTTGTTTTTGTTTTGTTTTGTTTTTTTGCGGTTCACGGGCCTCTCCCGTTGCGGAGCACAGGCTCCGGACGCGCAGGCTCAGCGGCCATGGCTCACGGGCCCAGCCACTCCGCGGCACGTGGGATCCTCCCGGACCGGGGCACACTAACCTGCGTCCCCCGCATCGGCAGGCGGACTCTCAACCACTGCGCCACCAGGGAAGCCCCAAAGAAGTTTTTAAGATTTGAGACCTTTACCAAAAATGAAATCCCTTTTATTCTTTCTAGAAATAGCAGTTGGTTTCCCAGACTTGGACTCTGGATCTCTATTGAGAAACCCTAGCCACCTGTAAGTTGAATAACTTGAGCGTGATGATAAGCCATGTGTATGAGCTAACATGGACTTTTCTCATTGGCTGTTAACATGAGGAGCTGATCAGGAGTCCCTGTAAAGTGTTTGATTCTGATTTTTTCTCGTATTTTCTCCTAGGTATGACAGCAGCCAAACTCCTGCATGACTCTGGCCTGAATGTGATTGTTCTGGAAGCCCGGGACCGTGTGGGAGGCAGGACTTACACCATCAGGGTAAGACAATAATGATGGGCGGGAGAAACGTGTCACTGAAACTGAGTTTCTTGTTTCTTTCTGAAGGTCTTGAACTTCATTTGACTCTTTTTAAGAGAGTGAAAATTACTCTCCACAGCCTCTCAATTTGCTTCCTTTTCAACCCTTTTCTTCTGTCCCTTTTCTCACCTCATGATACTTGGCACTTGCCCAATAAATGATTGCACCAATAATTAGGTGTTTGAAATACATTAGTGAATAAAACAAAGACCACTGCCCTTGTGAAATGTATGTTCCCTTTTTTTTTAGTCAGAGAACTATATAGTCAACAAACAAACAAAAACAGAAGAGGAGGACCTGATCTGGTGTCCCTGACTATTAGGAATCCAGTTATGTTTGGACATGTTCAAACATAGGAAGTTTTTCTAGTCACTCTTCTTCAAAGGTTGGTCCTTAGTTGTTTCAAGTGAAGCTAATTCATAACCATATAGAAAACTTCCTACTGAACATAAGAGCAGTTTCAAAGGTTTGAATTAGGACCAAATATTCCCTAATGCTATCTTTCAAATGTCTGGATGAGCAAACCACAAAGGAAGTGGTCATTTCCTGGATGGACTTAGAGTTTATCATACTAAGTGAAGAAAGTCACACAAAGAAAGACAAATATCATATGATATCACTTATATGTAGAATCTTAAAACAATGATACAAATGAACTTACAGAACAGAAATAGACTCACAAACATAGAAGACAAATTTATGGTTACCAAAGGAGATAGAGGGGGGAGGGATAAATTAGGAGTTTGGGATTAACAGATACACACTACCATATATAACATAGATAACCAACAAGGACCTACTGTATAGCACAGGGAACTATATTAAACATTTTGTAATAACCTATAATGGAAAAGAATTTGGAAAAGAATATATATATATGTATATATACACATATATACATATATATATATACATATATATACATATAACTGAATCACTTTGCTACACACCTGAAACATTGTAAATCAACTATACTTCAATGAAAAAAAAAAGGAAAAGAAGTGGTCATTTCCTTTCTCGCTTTTCCTCTAGCATTAGGTGCCTCAAAATTAGCCTGAAATGCTAAGTAAAGAGAAATTCATCCATAATTCACAGCTTACAAGTCTAAGCCACTAAAACCCAAAGCACGTTGTGGTATGTATTGAGAATGATGGGGTTCAGAAGTCTCTTGCCTATTTCAAGGTCAATCAGTTTTGCTTTACATTAAGGAATGATTCTATAACTGTTAAGTTGCATGACTGAAGTAGAGTTGCTAACAGAATCCAGTTTTCTATGGATACACCTCAACGTGTGTCTAGAACCTATGAAATGCCAATTTGCTTATTTCAGGGCTGTCTTTTTTTTTATCTTACGAATAACATTTTTACATATATTTATTTTTATTTTTTTTCCATGGGAAAACAGAACCAAAAAGTTAAATATGTGGACCTTGGAGGATCTTATGTTGGCCCAACTCAGAATCGCATCTTAAGATTATCCAAGGAGCTAGGATTGGAGACCTACAAAGTGAATGAAGTAGAGCGTCTGATTTACCATGTAAAGGTAAGCCTGGACCAGCCTTTGAAGGATTTGAAGATTTCTCTATGGGTGTTTTCCATATATGAATTCCAGATCCTCCCCTCAGACAATCTCCTTCATCCTTGAATGATGTATATGTATTTTATAAGTATACTTCAACCATTCTGAGAATTTTTTTTTTTTTTTTACTGTTATCAAAGGAGAATTCTAAACCTATTTGGGAAGGTTATTGATGAAGTGGTATTGCCCATTTGGTGAAAAGTTTAACAAAACCAATAGAGAAAAAAACATTTGTAATTGATTTATTAAATACCTCTATTAAAATAATGGGCTCTTTCATGTGATACAAAAACCTGTGTATAGTTTTACTAATGCTGCCCTAGACTTCACATTATCGAGTATTTGCAACATGTCTAATGTAATATTTTGAAATTTGGTCATCATGTCCTGTATATAGGCTAAACTCACTCTCTTAGAGATTTACATAAAAGTAAGTCAAGTCTCAAATTCCATCTTTCATGGGGAAGCTCCATTGATCTCTCCCAAATTCCTGTGAGTTTACTGGGTTTCAATTCCCATGATCATTTGTAGCTCATGGTTCTTGCTTCCATGATACTTATGCTCATTCACATTCATGGCCAGTGACTCTCTTCTTTCCTTTGTTCTATGTCAACCTGGGTTCAAATTCATCTCTTTCTCTTGATTTTCTTCGGACCACCCCAAGCATTTGTGTACAGCAAAATTGACTGAAGTTTTGAACAGTGTGGGTAAGGGGTTCAATTGCAAAAACATAGACAACTTAGAATTGAATACTGGACGTTCTAATTCTAATAAGCTCTTCAAACAGTGTGCCCCTGGGGATTTCTCACTGGCCACATTTCTCTGTGGATTCCAGTCTCCCACCATGTTTCTGCCTTTAGACTCTTCTGGCATCTCCCTGATCCTTGTTTTCCCAGCATCATTTTCTTGGTCCACAATGTCACTGATGTTCTCTGACAGGCAAAGACTCACCTACCCTGGACCCCACTCTGAAGTCCCACGGAAGGACTGGCAGAGGTTTTGAATTTCAGTCTTTCCTCTCTCTCCCTCACTTGCTTCCGTAAGTGAAAGCGAGCAGTATAGAGCCAAGTTCCTCACCAGAAGAAATCATCCCCTTAGGAGACAGAAGAACTCGCAACAGTCAGTTTTGATATACATAACAGTGTTGACACCTGGATATTATTTCTGGGTGATAATATCAAGAAGGACAAATAATAGACTGTACATTGTCAGTCATTTAATAAAACAGGAAATAAACATCTATCTGATTTGGTATAATGCGGGTAACATTTATACATAAATGTTGATGTTCAGATTTTGTTTTATGAGCCTTTTCACCTTGCTTCCCTATTTGTCTAGTGGAAAAAGAGACACATGAATTAGAAATGAAAAAGTAGCATGGCGATAGAGTGATTTGTTGAACATCCATCAGCAGCACTTAGTAAGCATTCTTCATTGCGTTCCTTGCTTTTATATGTAGCTCATCTTGACTGATTTCTTCTGTCTTTCTTGTCCTAACCTTTAAGACTTGCAGAGACTGAATTCCCAGAACACTACGATCTCTTTTAGGTTTCTCCCGACAAAGGAGATGACTAGAAATTATATTCACTTTTCTGTGTGTGTGTGGGCAGGGTTTCTTGGCAGTCAGGAGCTAAGTTCAGGACGCCTTGCTTATCTGGAAATCTTATGGCCGACATTATGTTCCTTGTTTGAAAGAGATGGCTCAGAATTATCAACTGTGGAAACGATGTAATGCTTGGATTTTTCAGAGTGATGACCGAATAATGCTGCTTTCTTAAGCTATTTCGTATAACCCACATGCAGCTAAGAAAATATAATTAAGCAGTATCTCTGACTTGATACAGAATAAATATATATGCCGACATTGCTTTGTATGAAATTCAAAATAAATGTTATTGCTTTTGAATTATTACAAAAGGAAAGCATGTTTACTGTAAAAATATAATAAGAAAATGTGGTAGAGAAAAACAATTTAAAAACCCCTCCAATAATCCTATCTAGAGAAAATCACTCTAAAATATTCTTTTGGTACCTAGATTTTCATGTTCCTATATTGCTATTTTCTGACTTCTGCTGTACGTGTTTGATATACTTACTTACTCTCTAATTAATTCTCATCCTGACACGATTGAAACACTAATGAATTTATGAAACAAAAGTTTTTTTCAGTCTTGATAAGGGTGCTAATTTGACCTCCTTGTGGCTGTATCCAGTGAAGCGCTACACGATAATAAATAATAATAAAGACCTTAGAGCTAAGAAGTCCTCCCCAAACTAAATATTTGTTCTCCACCATCATCACCTCCATGTCTATGCTCATATGTCATTTTTATTATTTTGAACCTGTAAAAAGCATCTCAGATGACTCCATCCATTTCTGGGATTATTGAGCAGAACTCTGATAGCTGATCTGCTACTACATGCCAAAGAACGTAGTTCAAAAAGTTGTCTTCTCTGTCATGGTAGGCAGTACTTTGGCCATTACTCTCTATTACCTATTTCAATAACTACTGTTCCCAAGTGCAAATACTGTTCCCAAGTGGTTCATGCAAATATCTAGTATATTTCTGCCTTGTTTCTTCAGCGGACCTGCATGTATTTCTCAACCCAAAGCCTGAGCATATCAAGAGTATCAAGTGTGTTACTTCTCATATTGTCAGATCCTGCAATTCAAATCAGCCTGCTCAAAGACTCTGTTTTTTTCGATTTCTTACATGGTCGTTAAAAGAAGACAGTGTCTTACATGCAACCTTAATAACATTAAGCTAGGGAATTTGGATATGATGGTTGGAATTGAAACTGGTGAAATGGAGCTACTCACAAAAGGGGGCAGGGCGGTGCTACAGCAGCCCATGATAGGATAGCTATCCAAAGGAAGGGTGTGTTTCCTAAGAAAGGAGGACTCCCAGTATCACCAGTTCTCTGATAGTTCTGGAAGAAATGGTCTGTTGACAGATGGGATGTGCTCATGCTGGGCCCATAACAAGCATGCATCAACCCCTGGTGTGCTGTGATGTGCAGGGCGTTTTGCTGTCTGCCTCTGATCTGCCAGAAATGTTTCTATCTACTGAGTGGCATTCATTTTTAGTACTACAGTGGATCTGTCTTATGGTGCTAAAATGTGGTTTTCCAAAACCTTGTTTGTGATTCAAAGATGTGATACTGAGCTATATTGGGATTTAATTATCAGTGGGAAAAGTGATCGCTTCAGCTCAAATCTATATAAGTTAGGTGTTTTCTGCACTTCTCAAATCAGTGATGCAGTCCTTCGTGCTTAACAATTATCGTGAAACATCTACGGAAGTTTTTAATCTGTTTCACAAATCGTCATGCTAATTTCTGCTAGGATAGTTTAGAAGGCAGCTGTTTACATGCCTTGAAAGTGACTTGTGAAAAATGTTCCGTTTTAGGGACTATCTCATAATTAAAAAGATAAAAAATATAAACCTCTTAAGGGATCTTGCTATATTTTAATTTGTGTCTCCTCCTCCTTCATCATGTGTGTGTGTGAGAGAGAGTGTGTGTGTGTGTTTGCATGTTCACATGTGTGGTCGTTTTGTTGTTGCTTGTTTTTTGTTCTTTTGGGTTCTTACTTGGAAGGAGTTGGAGAAAATTCTGAAGTTTGGTACAATTTAAGCTATTGGCAGATAGAGTTCCTCTGTCTCAGAAGCTTTTATAAGTCTGAAATTTGGAACTAGTGTCTAGTTAAAGTATGCATGAAACTGCTTTAGGCCCAAAAGCTTAACTGTTAGGAGTTTGGTGAATGTAAAGATGTAGCGTGACTTAAATTTAAGAGCCCAACTTCACACTGATCATCATTTCCAAATTTCAGCTGTGGGGAGAAACTGAGAAAAAAAAGAAAAATGCTCTGGTCTTACTTCCCAATGAGCAGAAGCCAAGCTCACTGTCAAAGTCCCTTTTGTGTTGTATGTGGTCAACCTCAGGGCTTGAAGAGGCCTATGAAAGAGGAGCCATCTCTCAAATATATTGCCTACTACTTGTTGCTACAACTGCTATTGCGCAAACAACCTCATGGAACAGGTGCCATATGGCAGAGCCCCTCAGTTTGGTGAGAACTCTGAAAGCCAGTGGAAAATACAGAAAAAAAAAAAAGCACATAAAAGCATACAGCGGGGCTTCCCTGGTGGCGCAGTGGTTGAGAGTCCACCTGCCAAAGCAGGGGACGCGGGTTCGTGCCCCGGTCCGGGAAGATCCCACATGCCACGGAGCGGCTGGGCCCGTGAGCCATGGCCGCTGAGCCTGCACGTCCGGAGCCTGTGCTCGGCAACGGGAGAGGCCACAACAGTGAGAGGCCCGCGCACCGCAAAAAAAAACAACCAAATCACTAACAACTCCAACAGTTTCTCTTAGAGCTTCAAGGTTGGTAAGTACTTGGTCTGCCTTTCCCAATCATCCAGGCGACAGTTTTGCAGTGCTTTACCACTTTCTCTACCTTTCAATCCTGTGCCATTTCTTTTCTGGGCACCTGCATCCTGCCCACTAAGCTAATGGCACACAATTTAAAATTCTGTCCTAGCATCACTCCACTTCAAGGTATCATCAAATGATGATTCCAAATAAAGAACTCAGGAATAATGGATCAGCTTGGATGAAATTGGCACTAAACATTAAATACGTTTAAATAAAGATTTAAACAAAGAATTGGAAGAATTATGACTTTAGTAAAGAATGTACTACAGACCTTTTTTTAAAAAAGCCTTTATATGGTAAAAAATATATATAATCTATAAAATCAGAATGTGGAGAAGGTGAGAAGGGAAGAGGTATAAGAAAGGTGAGGGCTACTGAAATCTTCCTTCATAGCACGAAATCAGTATATACCAAAATGATACTTGTAGCTAATAAAAAAACAAAGGCTCAGATCTCTTAATGATTTTTATGATCTTTTGACTTTATGCTACAGGGCTCTTTCTCTTGGGTTATGCAACATTTATTTGAAGTTTAGCTCTTCCTTCAGTTCCTTCAGTTTATGTTTCTTCCATTAAATTTAAGTACATTTATGTCAATGAAAGCAACAAATATGATTTGATTCTCAGATACTCGTATTTCTTTCTTTGCCCTTTCTTTCCTCCTTCCTTTCTTCCCTTTTTGTTTCCTTCCTGTTTCTCTCAGTCATCCATTCATTCGCTTGTCCATCCATATCAACCATCCATCTATCCATCCAGCCATCCAGCCATCTTTCTATATTGTAGATGCTTACACAGAAGTCTGGGATGTAATGTTATAGCTTTTTTTTTTTTTTTTTTTTTTTTTTTTTTTTTTTTGCGGTACGCGGGCCTCTGACTGTTGTGGCCTCTCCCGTTGCGGAGCACAGCCTCCAGACGTGCAGGCCCAGCGGCCATGGCTCACGGGCCCAGCTGCTCCGCAGCACGTGGGATCCTCCCGGACCGGGGCACGAACCCGTGTCCCCTGCATCAGCAGGCGGACTCTCAACCACTGCGCCACCAGGGAAGCCCTATTTTTTTTAACCTGAATGGTACGATTTGAGGTAATTTGTTGCCTTCTTCATTGTATTTTTGAGTACTGCTTGAACTTTTTATGAAGAGCTCCTCTCATTTTTATTTTAAAAAATGCAATTAGAAAAATGTCTCTACGTTTTTTCATATTCTTTTCCATTATAGTTTATAACAAGATATTGAATATAGTTTCCTGTGCTATACAGTAGGACCTTGTTGATTATCTATTTTGTATATATTAATGTGTATCTGCTAATCCCAAACTCCTAATTTATCCCTCTCCACTCCTTTCCCCTTAGGTAACAATAAGTTTGTTTTCTACGCACAGACTCTACTTTTGATAGTTTATGGTCTATGAGAAGAGGTTAGGCCCAGTGTTTCCAGCAGATATCTGTGATTCTCACCTGCCTAGGCAGCAGTCTCCTGGGTGACATATCTATTGACAATAACCAAACTGCTTCCAGCCAGGCTTAGTGACTGAGCTTTGACCCTTTGAGTGTAGACAGTCTAGATCCCAAAGCAGCTGTTTGAATGCAAACCCTCAAAGACTCTTATCCTGGTATTACTGGGCCACAGAATTTTCGCAGTGTCTGCTACAGACACACACACACGCACACACACACTTCATCATTGACTTTTTTTGTGACCTTGGCCATGTTATTTATGCTTTTTACCTTGATTTCTCCATTTGCAAAAGATGGACATTTGTACCTGTCCTGCTGAGTGCTTTAAGATTTTAAAGAGAAAGAGAACAGAGACACTAACATTATTTTCACCAAGAAGCCTGCTGTGACACACTGAAGATACTAAGGATGTTTTGATAGAGCTTGTTTCCTTTCCTTTCGAAAACAAACTTTTCTAATAGGCTCTGAGGAGCCTTACTACCAAGTAAAAATTTAAATGGTGAGACACCAGATAGGATAAAGCTTTACAAATTCTTTTCAAAAGAGAACCAGGCCAGTAAACTCATCCTGAAAATATTTTCGTGGGCTCCTTACACTCTGAAATATAACTTCTCTCACTTTAAAATCCAGTCTTCTCTTCTTTATTTATTTCCCATATTACTAATAGGCTAGGACGTCAGCGTTTGGATGCATCGAGACTCACATGCCCAGACGGAGTAAACAGCTAATAAAAAAGAGAAATTAAAATCCCCTTTTTCAGTTGTGTTACCTTCTAAGTTTCCTTCCGCTCCATTCTTCAGATCCTGGCATGTAGGACCATGGTTATTATTTGGCCCAATTGAGACCCTTTCCTTTGGGTTACTAAGGGGCTTTCCTTTGGGTTACTAAGTGCTGATGGTGTAGAGCTGTCAGGAGACAGTGGGCATGTCAGAGTTTACTAATGCCTAAATAACCTAAGTTCACAGAGTCAAAATACATTCATTTTCCCCCTTTTGACAAATATGTGAAATCTGGACTACTCATTAAAATAGCTTAAAGCAGCACTCTCCGGTAGAGGTATAAGATGTGCCACGTATGCCATTTAAAGTTTTCTAGTAACCATATTGAAAAGTAAAAAGAAAGAGGTGAAATTAATTTTAAGAATATATTTTATTTAATCCAGGATATCCAAAATATTATTATCTGAACTTGTAGTCAATATAAAACATTATTTAATAAGATATTTTACATTCTTGTTTTGTATTAAGCTTTTGAAATTTGGTATGTATTTTATACTTATAGCACATCTTAATTTGGACTCGCCCCATACTAAGCACTTTATAGCCACATATGGCTAGTGGCTACTGTATGGGACAGCAGAGGCGTAGAAAGTTAGCAAATGCTATGGATTTTTGCAAATGTTTCTAATCCATCTTCAGTTTTTTAACAACCTGTCTAAAACATATGTCTAGATCTTATAACATAAACCCTACATTATGGCATAGATTAATTTTACTTATTCTAGCAACTCCAAATATATGGCATCACAAAGAACTTGGAAGTAAACAAAGAGTGAAATTCCTTATGTGCCTGTTGCTTCTTAAGGGCAAACCAGCTTAGAATCCCTTTTTAAAAACTCTCCTAGGGGGCTTCCCTGGTGGCGCAGTGGTTGAGAGTCCGCCTGCCGATGCAGGGGACACAGGTTCGTGCCCCGGTCCGGGAAGATCCCACATGCCACGGAGCGGCTAGGCCCGTGAGCCATGGCCGCTGAGCCTGCGCATCCGGATCCTGTGCTCCGCAACGGGAGAGGCCACAACAGTGAGAGGCCGCGTACCGCAAAAAAAAAAAAAAAAAAAAAAAAAAAACTCTCCTAGGTGCCCAGGAAAATGCCATGTCCCTGAGATTTTCATGCATAAGGCAGCGAGCAAGTTGGAATTAAACGAGGTCGAGGTGGTCAGAGATACTGCCAGAGAGTGCTTTGGACACTTCTCAAAACCTTGAAGGACATTGCTAAATAAATGTAATGGACTAACTTCGTGGAGAGCATAAATACTTTTTGTATGATGGCATTACCTTAATTTTATTTTCATAAAGTGTTTAAATTGTCCCTGATTATGACTGACACTGGAGAAACCACAGAACTGGCCCAAAGTGTTATAAAAGATTATTGGCTTAAAATATAGTTAAGGAAGATTCCCACAAGTAATGAGTTGTAGAGAAGATAAGGCTATAGTTCAGTGGAAGATGTTTATTTATTCATTTCATCTTTTAGCGCACATGCTCCGTGCAGCAAAAGGACTGCAAAGTGACCTGGAGCCTTTTACTTCTGACATTTACTGTTTCCTCTGTTTTAAATTGGCAAATGTTAAGGACAGCTGCTACAGACAGCATCTAGTCATGTGCAAACCAAGAAAAAAAAAATCACAATTCATAATCACCTATAGTTCAGGCTCTCACAGTGAACCAAACACACATGTGCATTGTGGTTCCTGGAAACTCAGTTCAAAATTGAATTTAATAGCAACAACAATAGCCAACACCGTTTGAGATTGAAATATGTGCAAAGCACCCGTGTAAGCATCTGATATGCATTATCTCAATCCTCAGAAAAGCTTGATGACCGTTATTACCTCTTATTTACAAATGAGGGCACTGAAACACAAGGTATTTGGGTGATTTGCTCAAGATCCCTCAGTTGGTAAGTGATGGAGTGAGGACTCCAACTCTGATCCACCTCACTCCAGAGTTTGTGTACTTGGTTCCTCAGCTGAGCTGCTGACTGACACAGAAATCGTACCTAAGAGTCGGGGGAAGTCTCAAGAAAAACAAGGAAAAGGGTAAGGGTGCTGAGAATTGAACTGTGGACTCAACCCTCTTCTTTCTGCTCAGGTTCTTGCCCCCTAATACTACCTTGCTTCTGTCTTATGCCTCATTGATAATTTTTTTTATCTCCATTTGACCTCCTGAGACCCACCTGATCTCCTAGTGGCATTAGGAGCCCACGGAGGCCACCGACATGAACTTTCCCATTTGGTTAAATAAAGGGCTATTGAGAGATATTGAACTATCTCATTTCATTCTTAATCCAGGAATTTTTAAAAGTATTAAAGCTGCTCATTCTGGTAAGACTGCTGGAACTCTGTTATATCAGATAAATGTGAGAGTAGACAGCCATACACGTATCTCACATTCATTTCATTTTCCCACTGCAAACTGTAAACATAATATAGTTAGAAGAAGCATTGCTTTAAGTACAACTTCATGCTTAGGCAGAAAAGAGAAGATAAAACAATATATTTAAGGGTGAGCTATGTAGAGTAGATGTTTTGGCAGTTGAAGGGGGTCATTATGATACCTAATGACATTGATCCTTTGGATTAGAAAGGATGAGAGTCTATCTAAAAACAACATGTTATTTTGAGCTGCTACCTCTCTTTCTAAGGCCAGTGTAGTTGTGCTGCTGCTATTTTAGGGACCTCATATTTCTCCATTGTTACTTCTAGGCATTTCTCCCAGATCATTCCTTTTTTTTTTTTTTTTGTGGTACGCGGGCTTCTCACTGTCGTGGCCTCTCCCGTTGCGGAGCACAGGCTCTGGACGCGCAGGCTCAGCGGCCATGGCTCACGGGCCCAGCCGCTCCGCGGCATGTGGGATCTTCCCGGACCGGGGCATGAACCCGTGTCCCCTGCATCGGCAGGCGGACTCTCAATCACTGCGCCACCAGGGAAGCCCTCTCCCAGATCATTCTTGACATCTTGTCTATATATCCAGGCTGGTTTCTTGACTGTAGACCCCTGGGAGAAAAAAAAAGCAATAAAAAATAAATTAGAAGAACGAATGAAACTAAATTTTTATTATGGCCTACAAGTACCTAGGTGATAGCCCCTTCCAACCTCCTGACCCAGCCCACTCTAGTCCAGGCACTCTGGCTTCTAGTGTGTCAAGTTTATTCCTATTCCAGGGCTTTTTCACTTTGAAACATTAAAAATGGCCACATACAGAATCTAAAACAACGATACAATTGAACTTACTTACAAAACAGAAACAGACTCACAGACTTCAAAAACAAATTTATGGTTACCAAAGGGGAAATGTGGGGGGAGAGATAAATTAGGAGGTTGGGATTAACATACACACTACTATATATGAAATAGATAAACAACAATGTCCTACTGTATAGTACAGGGAACTCTACTCAATATCTTGTAATAACCTATAATGGAAAAGAATCTGAAAAAGAATATATATATATATATATATATATATATATATATATCTCAATCACTTTGCTATACACCTGAAACTAACACAACGTTGTAAATTAACTATACTTCAATTTTTTAAAAGTTAAAAAAAAAGATGGCTAGATGTTCTTTGACACCCCTCCTATGGGAAGGGAGGGGGGGGTTCTATGCCCCCTCCTGTTGGGAGGGCTCTGTAGCTGATTTGACCAGTAGAATATGATGGAAGTGATGCTGTTCCAGTGTTGGGGCCCAGGCCTTAAGAAACTGGCAAATCCCCTTCTCTCTTGGAATAGGCACTCTTGGAGCTTTGAGTTACATCATGTATGAAGTCCAAATACCCTGAGACCACCATACTGGAGAAGCTACATATGCTTACTCTGGTCTCCTGTCCCAGCTGAATCCAGCCTTCCAGCCTTACCTATCAAGGCACTAGACTTGGCAATGAAGTTGTCTTGGACGTCCAGCACAGTCAAGCCTTCAAATGACTCCAGCTCCAGCCTCTCTCTGATATAGCCACACTAGGAACCTCAAGTAAGAACTGCCCAGCTGAGCCCAGTCAAACCATAGAACTATAAGAGATAATAATAGGCTAATGTTTTAAGACATGGACTATTTCTTTATGCATCAATAGATAATCAAAACATACTTGCTATTTCTTCCATTTGGAATGCTCTTTCTCGGGTCTCAACTCAAGTATCCCCTCCTCAGAGGCACCTTCCCTGATAACCCCATCTTAAAGAGTAGCCTCTTCCACCCCACCTAGTATTCTCTATCCCTAATTTATCCCTTCCCTGCCTTATTGTTTTTTCAATGCACTTACACATGCTTAACATAATATATATGTATTCGTTTTTCGTATGCCTTCTCCTGGTAGAATGTAAGCTCCATGAAGGCAGAAGTTTGTTTCTATTTTGTCCTCTGAGGTACCGCCAACACTTGGATGAGGACCTTGTGCATAGCAGGCTTTAGGTAAATGTTTTTTGCCTGAATGACTGAAAGAATGGGTCTTTGTCCCTATGTGAGCCTGTCCCTTTTAGAGTACAATTGGGCGGACTTTGATTTGGTATTGTTCTTAGGGGCAAAAGTGAAATATTTTAGTCACAAGTAATCTAGTCTTACAGATAACAAGTGCCTACCTCATCTGATATCAAGAAACCAGGAGACCCCCACCCCCATCTCAACACGTACACCACCAGCTTCCACCAAAATTCCACAACGGAAGACTACTTTCTTTGTCCACAATTAAGTTACAAATAAACTTACAAATACAGAGGTAAACAAAACAAATCCTTGCCCTGAGGGAGCTTACATGTTAGCTGTGTAGGACCAGGAGTAAGTAAACAAAAAAAAATATAGAGATATATATTTCTATATTTTCAAAATATAGAAAACCCAACTTATATACCTAAAATAAAATTGGAATTAGCCATATTTGATTTTATATTGCTTTTAACTTGCAGTAACTGACACAGTCAAGAAATATGATAAAGGGCAAAATAAAAAAGATGTAAAATATGGATTTTCTTAAAAGTGAAGTTAATTTAGATGTACCAAAAATTCATATATTCTTTTGTATGAAACTTTAAAAAATGCTCATTTTAAATGTAACACTCTCAGCTCTAATGGGTATATGAATTGATTTTCAATTTTAGAGTTAAAAATCGGTTAACCACCAAGTTGTGGAATTATGCAAAAAGCTTTGGCTTTTAAAATCTGTTACTTTTCCCACGTCAGGATTTAATCATTTCTACAAAGGCTTTAAACTTTTTAACCAGATCTGCTAAATCTCCCATATACATTAAAGCGATGTGTAATAAAACATCTGCTCAGCCATATTTGAAAAATATATATATACACATACATATATATATATGTTATCGGAAAGTCCCAAGTGCTACAAAGAATGGGAGGTGTGGGGATGTGAGAGAGTGGGATCCAATATCAAATAGAATAGTCAGGTAGGGCCTCCCTGAGGAGGTGACATTCTAACAAAACCTAACTCTCATCTGTAGGGTTTGCATGATGTAAATACTTCACTGTGGCTCAGGTCAACCTACCAACTTCTCATTAATTAATACAGAGTTGGGAAGAGAGGAGCGTAATCGATTCTCCTGAGTCAGCATTCACAAGCCCCCAGCGCCACACTGGAAGGTCAGAGGACCTATAGGTAGTTATAAGAACATTGGCTTTTACTCTGGTCATATGGGAATCCACTGGAAGATTTTAAGTAGAGAAGTAACGTGATCTGACTTTTGTTTTAAAAGTTATATTCTACAGAAGTTCACTCATGAGCAAATAGATACTCTGTGTGTTTATGTGTGTGTGTGTAATGTGTAGCCACACATGTACATAAATGCACATGAGCACATGGTTATATGTATATTTCTTCTTCATATATGTTAGTTCCCCAACCACCACTCTGCTCTTGCTTTGGGGTAGATACAAAAGAAGAATTCACATCCTTTCCTGCGAAGGTCTGATCCTCTTTCTTCATTGAGGCATTTAACCAAGAGCCTGCTGAAATAAAAATGCCATATATTATCATGGCTTTTAAGAATATGTTGCTTATTCACCCTTAGAGCTTCTCATAAAAGTGAAATCAGGCACACATTGTGAAGCCTTAAGTTGTAGTCACAATTAGTTATATTACTTCATTTCATTAATTGGTGATGAAAGTATTCTTAGGATTCTGCTCTGTCCTCCAACTCTGAGGCTCATAGCATTCTATCCAAACGGATTTATGTACATTTAGGAAACATAAGGGTTGTCAGCAGACATTCAATAACTTTGAAGGGGAACATTTTGAAACTATACTTTGGCCAGTCTGCATTTCTCATTTCTATGGTCACGTTTAAATTTACTTTCGGTCACCGTAAATTAGCTAGCACCCTGTGGGCTGCTTTGGAATTTAAAGCAATCATATGAGACAGTATCCCTGAATGGAATTTTACAATTGAAGCTATGCATAAGAATGGTGTTAGAGGTATTTTAGGAACCTTCTAAGTTAATAGATTAATTTCGAGTGAGTCTAAATGATACAGATCAAAGGAAGAGAAAATACTTGTATGGTGACAGGCTTCCTGAGCATAAATACATAGGCTTGAAGATGGAAAAAGTGAGATGGCTGAAAATAATGTCCAGAAGAAGAAAGAAGTAAATGCTTATAAATTTCACAGAAGACATGAATATATCTTAAATACAATACATCTTAAAGAGTGTCTCTCCTAGCTATGAGAGAAACAGCCTTTGTCTCAGTGGTCTTTTGCTAATATCTTCCACCAACTTGAAGATGTGTTGGCATTATTATATTAAAGTTCCTCATAGCCTTGAAAATATATTTTTTGGGGGGAAAGTCAAAGATAAAACAACCAGCCCATCTGTAATAATATAAAGATTGGGATAACATAAGTTTAGAACCCAGAGGACCTGGATTTGAATTTCTGACTCACTACTTATTAGCTGTGTGATTTGAGGCAAGTTTCTTAACCTCTCTGAGCCTCTATTTCTTAATCTAAAAAATGAAGATAATGATAACACCTTCCTCATAGGGTTGTTGAGAAAGAGAGAAATGAATTAAATATGTAAATTCCTTGAAAGAATCCCTGGTACACAGCAAACATACAGAAAGTGCTAGCCATGATGATGATGATGGTGGTGGTGATGGGGATCATGGTATTTATGATGTTTGCCTGTCACAATCCTTATTTCTCTTAGCCACCTTCTTCTTGCTCATGACTCATGAGTGGAATTCCCCTAGAGGTTTTTTTTAAGCATATAGATGTTGATCCAAAGTACCCCTTAAGTGAATTTCTTTGAAAACTCTTTCTTCCTGAAATGAATTGTTTCAAATAAGAAGATGCCTCTGGGATATTCTTTTCATCTCAGTCCAGCTGGTAAAGTTTGAATTTCCTTAAAGTGTCTTCAGAGTGTATGTGAAATTCACAAGTTGCCTCTTTGCCAGACTTGCCTCTTTCTTCATCTGAATCTCACTCCAGGTTTCTCCTGCCAGGGCTCTTCTCTGCTAGACTCCAGAATGTTTTTCTAATTAGAATCTGCTCAGCATCCTTCTTACTGCCTCAACAAGTGACTCCCTCAAATCAACACTATTCTGCCACCAGGGATTAATGTTCATAGCAGCAAAGCTCATTTGGGGGCCAAGGCAACCTTTCTATTTCTGCATAAAGTCTCTTTAGATTTATTCCAAAGTGGAGTTCGTATTTCAAAGCATTGAATTTGAAATCTGGGAATCTTCTGACTCAACTAAGTGAATCATCATTTTGGTCTGTACCGTTAGAGATAGTAAGCATTTTCCCTCACACTGTTTATGGAGTGAAAAGTTGGTGTCTTTACCGGCATTAATCAGTGGCCGACTTTGGAACTGGGTGAATTGTTCAGTGGAAAGTAGAATACATGTTGTGTTGGAAACATTCAAGGATGTGAATTTCCATCTTGTGAGGACCTCTCCATAGAGAAAGGCAGACTGACTCTGGAGTCACGGCCCTTTGTTAAAGTCCTGGGCTTTCAGAAAATTCGCTATGGACCCCGGGTATGTCATTTACGGCTTCCCTCTAGTCTATTATCCCTCTAGTCTGTAAAGAGGGACTATTATCCCTCCCAGTGTTGTCATGAAAATTAAATATGATAATATATAAATGACTTGATAAATATCAGGTACTTTTACTATTCTAAAAAATCTTATGTGGTAGAGAAACCCTTCAGGAGGGAAATTTTTTTTTGATAACTTGCTTTTTATTTTATTTATTTATTTAAACTTGCTTTTTAGACACAATTTTTGTAGACCTAGATCATCACATTTCCTCAGATTTCAAAATGATAGTCTGCTAACCCAAAGAGGATAATTACTGACATCCGAGGAAAAACTTATTGTGAGAAAAACCGTTTCTTTT